>NC_091432.1:165605291-165961791 GCF_964237555.1 Oryctolagus cuniculus
CTAAAGAACATTTCATCCCACAGTCAGAGAACACAGATTCTTTCATCAGTACATGGAACATTCTCTAGAACTTATCATATGCTAAGCCATAAAACAACAAATTCAAAAAAATTGAAATCATATCATGTATATTTTCTTACCACAATGGAATGAAACTGGAAATTATAACAACATAAGAAACTCTAGAAAATATGCAAACACATGGAGACTGAGAATATGTTCCAAACGAACACTAGGTAATAGAAGAAATCATAAACAAAATTTAAAAATTGCTTGAAACAAGTTAAAATGACAATATAACATCAAACTTACAGGATAGAGCAAAAACAGGGTTCAGAGGGAAAGTTTATAGCAATTACTGCCTACATGAAGTAACTGGAAATATATAAAATAAATGATCTAGCAATGAATCTCAAGGACTTGGAAAATCAAGAACAAACCAAACCCAAACTAGTAGGAGGAAAGAAAACAAAAATTAGAAAATAAACAAAATTTATATGAAAAATTATAAAATATCAGTGAAATAAAGAGCTAATTTTTGGAAAAAATAATGAAAACTTGATAAATCATTGGCCCAACTAAGCAAAACAAAAAAGGGAGAAGATCAAAATTAATAAAATTAGTATTGAAAAAGGCTTGTTACAACTGATGTCACTGAAATAGAAGAATCATTAAGAATTGTTACAAACAGCCTTATGCCAACAAATTAGAAAAATCCAGAATAAATGGATACATTTCTGGACACATAAAATGTATCAAAATTCAGGCATGGAAAGCCAAGACACTCTGGGGGAAAAAAAAAAAAAAAACCTAAATGAAAGATCTCTGTGAGTGAGATCCCAGTGGAAAGAATGGGTCATCAAAGAAGGAGGTACCTTTCTCTGAAGGGAGGAGAGAACTTCCACTTTGACCATGGCCTTGTCTAAAAATTATCAGAGTCAGTGAACTCAGGGGGCTTCCATAGCCTTGGCAGCTCATGACAAGAGCCTAGGGTGATTACTGATGCCATAAACAAGAGTGTCAATTTGTTAAGTCAACAACAGGAGTCACTGTGCACTTACTCCTCATGTAGGATCTTTGTCCTTAGTGTGCTGTACATTGAGATTTAATGCTATAACTAGTACTCAAACAGTATTTTTCACTTTATGTTTCTGTGTGGGAGCAAACTGTTGAAATCTTTACTTAATGTATGCTAAACTGATCTTCTGTATATAAAGAGAATCGAAAGTGAATCTTATGTGAATGGAAGGGGAGAGGGAGTGGATAAGGAGAGGGTTGCGGGTTGGAGGAACGTTATGGGGGGGAAGCCATTGTAATCCATATTCTGTACTTTGGAAATTTATATTCATCAAATAAAAGTTAAAAAAAATTAAAAAAAAAATTAGGCATGAAGACATAGGAAGCCTCACTACCTGCCAATAACCAAGATGGAGATTGAGTTAAAAATAGACTACGAACAAAGCAATGCCCAGGATCAGATGGTTTCACTGCTGAATTTTAACAAAATTTAAAGAATTAATTAAAATTATTCTTAAACTATTCAAAACAATTAAAAGAGAAGGTATACTTCAAACTCCTTCTATGAGGCCAGCATCACCTTAATGCCAAAACCATAAAAAATAAGCAAAGAATGAGAACTATATATCAATTTCCCTAAAAAATATAGAAACAGAAATCCTTACCAGGCACCTAGCTAACAGAATCCAACAACACATCAGAAAGATCACCCAGCTGGATCAAGTGGGATTTACCCTAGTGATGCAGGGGTGGTTCAACATAAGCAAATCAATAAACATGATATACCACACTAACAAATGGAAAAATAAAAACCACATGATTATCTCAACAGATCTAAGAAGGATTTGATAAAATATAATATCCTTTCAGGAAAAAAAAAACTGAAGCAAAAATGAGTATAGAAAGAACATATCTTAACACAATCAAAGCAATATATGACAAAACACAGCTAGCATCATATGGAATGGGGAAAAATCAGGAATCAGACAAGGATAACAACTTTCACCATTGCTATTCAATATATTTCTAGACATATTAGCCAGAGCCACTAGGCAAGAAAAAGAAATCAAAGGGATACAAATTGGAAAGGGAGAAGTCAAATTATCCCTGTTCACCAATGACATGATCCTAAATATAGAGGAACCAAAAACCCCACTAAGAGACTATTGGAACTCATCAGAAAATTTGTCAAAGAAGATTATAAAAATGAACATACAAAAATCAACAGCCTTTGTATATACAGACAATGCCATCACTGAGAAAGAATTTGTAAGATCAGTATCATTTATAATATCTACAAAAAACTGAATATCTTGAAATAAATGTAACCAAGTATGTAAAAGATCTCTGCAATGAGAATTACAAAACATTAAAGAAAGAAATAGGAGACACAAATAAAAACATGGAAATATCTTCCATGTTCATGGATCAGAAGAATTACTGTCATCAAAATGTTTATATAACCCAAAATGATTTACAGATTCAATGTGATCTCAATCAAAATACCAAGGATATTATTCTCAGATCTAGAAAAAATGATGCTAAAATTCACATGGAAACACAAGAGACCATGGATAGCTAGAGTGACTTTAAATAACAAAAACAAAGTCGTAGACATAGTAGTTTCAGATTTCAAGACAAATCACAAGGCTGTTATAATTAAAAGTCTGGTACTGGCACAAAAATAGACATGAAGACCAATGAAACAGAACAGAAACCCCAGAAATAAATTCATGCATCACAACCAACTGATCTTTGACAAACAAGCTAAAATCAATCCCTGGAGAAAGGACAGTCTTTTCAACAAATGGTGTCAGATCTCCTTGTGCAGAGTACAAAAAAAAGAACCCAACTCTACACCTTATACAAAAATCAACTCGAAATAGATGGATCAAGGATCTAAACATAAGATCTGATACCATCAAATTACTAAAGGAAACCATTGGGGAAACACTGCAAGACATCAACATAGGCAAAGACTTCTTGGATAAGACCCAAGTAACACAGGCAATAAAAGCAAAGTAGACAAATGGATTTACACTGAGCTAAGAAGTTTCTGCAGAGGAAAAACATGCAACAAAGTGAAGAGGCAACTGAGAGAATAGGAGAAAAGAGTTGCAAACTAAACACCTGATAAAGTGTTAATATCCAGGATCTATAATGAACTAAAGAAACTCAGTAACAGGGCTGGCACCATGGTGCAGCAGGTTAACGCCCTGGCCTGACGCACCGGCATCCAATGTGGGTGCCTGTTCAAGACCCAGCTGCTCCACTTCCGATCTGGCTCTCCGCTGTGGCCTGGAAAAGCAGTAGAAGATGGCACAAGTCCTTAGGCTCCTGCACCTACATGGGAGACCCAAAAGAGGCTCCTGGCTCCTGGCTTCGGATCAGCACAGCTCCAGCCATTGCGGCCAACTGGGGAGTGAACCATCAGATGGAAGACCTCTCTCTCTCTCTCTCTCTCTCTCTTTCTCTGCCTCTCCTCTCTTCGTGTAACTCTCAGTTTCAAATAAATAAATAAATCTTTATTAAAAGAAAGAAACTCAGTAACACCAAAACAGTCCAGTTAAAAAATGGACAAAGGGCATGAACAGGCATTTTTCAAAGGATGAAATACAGACGACAGACACATGAAAAAATGCTCATGATTACTAGCCATCAGGGAAATGCAAATGAAAACCACAATGAGGGTTCATCTCACCCCAGTTAGAATGGCTACCATCCAAAAAATCAAACAATAATAAATGCTGGCAAGGATAGAGAGAAAAAGCTGTCTTAATACACTGTTGCTGGAAATGTAAACTAGTACAACCATTATACAAGACTGTATGGATTTTTCTTAGAAATCTGAAAGCAGATGTACCATATGAGCCAGCTATACCATTCCTGGGAATTTTCCCAAAAGAAATGAAATAAGCATATGAAAGATTTATTTGTATCCCCATATTTAATGCAGCTCAATTCACAATAGCTAAGATATGGAATCAATCCAGATGTCCACCAACTGATGGATGACCAGATGGAGAAAATAGGATATTTTTACAATATGGAATACTACTCAGCCATAAAAAAGAATGAAATGTTGTCTTTTGCAACAAAATGAATGCAACTAGAGATCATTATGGTTAGTGAAATCAGTCAGGCCCCAAAAGACAAATGTTATATGTTTCCTCTGATATATGGTAGCTATTACAGAATACAAAAAAAAAGTATCAGAATGAAACAGATATCTTAAACTTGATTAGTTCTAACCCTTGTCTATATTCTATGGATGTAGTCCTTCTACTTTATAGTTGTTGAGCATTCTGGTTAGTGGTACATTAAGCCTGTGATTATAAAGTAAATTGAAATTGCTTCATTGTGAAAATCAAAGGAAAAAAAGGAAGCAAAGACAGGGTAGGAAGAGAGAGGGAAGTATGGTTATCTTCTTAGAACTTTGTCTATTAAATACATGAATCTGTTCTCTCTATATTGATAAAATTATTTTATAAAAGATAAATGGGCAATTCAGCTACTTCTACTATACTGATTTCTCATAAATGTAAGCAAGTTCTTAATGCAGAGATAGGAAAATGCGAAATCAGAAGAACATAGGAATGACAAAAACAAGATGTAGCATTTTCGTTATAATTTTGGGGGAAAAGTGGGAGAGAAACATATAGAATATACATATATATATTCTGCTTCTATATTAATTGATTATTTCTCGAATAATAGTTAAGAAAAATTGAAAACACACAAAGAAAGAGAAGTAGGGAACATATGCAATATCTTATATCTTATGCACTTATATCTTTAGGACTCATAACTTAAGAATATATGACTGTTCAAAATGAGTGAACAGAAATATTAGAATAAAACAAACAGGCAGAAGCATCATCCTAGCAACAGAATAAAAAGACAAAATTATTTTCTCAAGAGCTAAACATATTCATTATCTTGGTAAAAGCATTTACTTTCACCAAACTCATGAGCATGAAAACCCAAAAGTAAAGAAATAAAAGCATCTATAATTCTTAGCTTTCCACAAATTATACAGTAAGTCAAACTTATATGTTAGCATTCAGATTTTCTCCCAAATAATTAAAAGAAATTAAAACATTTTAATCAAGAGGTAGAGATATGAACAATATTAATTTTAACATATTTCCTTGCATCTTTACACATATAATTACTAACTATACATATATAAAGATGTTTAAATTAGCTTTCATTCAGTCTTATAAATGATTAATGTAATCCTATTTAGTTATCAAGAAGAAAAACAAGTACACAAATAACCAACTAATTTTAAGAGTACAAATATAATTGTACATAGAATTGAGTCAATAAAGCTTCTTAAAGGTATTTGCTAATTACGGTATATTCTCATATAAGAGAGACTATATTACGATGAGCATAAAAAATTACTAACTACATTCACAAATTTTGATTTTCAAATGCAAATGATGCTTGAGTTCCAAAATTCCAAAATTCCATAAATGATTATGCATAAAAATAATCAAGAAAAGTATATCTGAATTTCAAGTGAATAAAGACACAGAGGAAAACACTGAAGTGCCACAGTAAGATCATTTGAAAGAATGTATAAAATGAGTCTTGAGTATGACTGCAGCCTACTCTTTCCCCTCAATGTGCATGTGCTACTGAAATATTTATAGTAAGTAGATCTCCAGTATTAACAAAATCTAAAACACTTTTGAATTGCAACTTAGCTGAACTCAAATTCAATGACGGTCCAATAAAATATTATATAGGGGGCCGGCACCATGGCTCACTTGGTTAATCCTCCGCCTGTGGCGCCGGCATCCCATATGGGTGCCGGGTTCTAGTCCCGGTTGCTCCTCTTCCAGTCCAGCTCTCTGCTGTGGCCCAGGAAGGAAGTGGAGGATAGCCCAAGTGCTTGGGCCCTGCACCCGCATGGGAGACCAGGAAGAAGCACCTGGCTCCTGGCTTCAGATCGGTGCAGTTCCGGCCATAGCAGCCATTTGGGGGGTGAACCAACGGAAAAAGGAAGACCTTTCTCTCTGTCTATCTCTCTCATTATCTAACTTTGTCAAATAAAAAAAAATTACATAATCATTCTGAAAATTCGTATTTAATGTCATCAGCAGGAAATGTCTTTTTTTTTAAGATTTCTTTATTTATTTGAAAATCAGAGTTAAACAGAGAGAGGAGAGGCAAAGAGAGAGAGCGAGGGAGGTCTTCCATCTGCTGATTCACTCCCCAGATGGCCACAATGGCTGGAGCTGTGCCGATCTGAAGCCAGGAGCCAGGAGCCAGGAGCTTCTTCCGGGTCCCCCACATGAGTGCTGGGGCCCAAAGACTTGTGCCGTCTTCTACTGCTTTCCCAGGCAACAGCAGAGAGCTGGATCAGAAGTGGAGCAGCCAGGTCTCGAACTGGCGCCCATATAGGATGCTGGCACTTCAGGCCAGGGAGTCAACCTGCTGCACCACAGTGCCAGCCCCAGGAAATGTCTTTTTAATGTGTGTATCTATATTTATGAAAGCAAAAACACAATGCATATGTATACATGCAGATAGCATACATAATTTACAAGCACATGGATTCTATTCACCAAATAAAAGAATATTGGAAATTAAAGGGTAATTAGGATTTTGGTCAAATGTGAATATTTGTAGTTTCCTCAAAATATATTCACCATATGAAATTTAATTTGTGGGGCTTGAGTTGTCACACAGTGGGTTGGGCCACCACCTGCAATGCAGGCATTCCACAAGTGCCGGTTGAAGTCCCGGCCGCTCCACTTCCCATCTGTCTCCCTGCTAATGGGCCTAGGAAAGCAGCAGAAAATGGCCCTAATAGTTGGGCCTCTGCCACTCATTGGAAGATGCAGATGGATTTGCAAGCCCCCGGCTTTGGAACCCAGCCAAAGCCATTGCAGCCTTCTGGGGAATGAACCAGTTGATGGAAGATCTGTCTCTATACCCCTTTCTATCTGTAACTCTGCCTTTCAAATTAAATAAATAAGTGAATCTTTATAATTTAATTTGTTGCCATCATAATCTTCTGAAAAATGGTGATATTTTCTATGAGCCTTGAAAAATGAAAGAGTTTACAATGCATGAAGCCAAAATGAAATATTAAAACTTTATGCCATTTTTTAAATTATAAAACTAAAAGAAGTCATATGCCCAAATAAAAATTCTGTTGATGGGGGCGGGGGGTCTGGCCCTGTGGGGTAATGGGTTAAGCTTCTACCTGCAGTGCCAGCATCCCATATGGGCACTGGTTTGCATCGTCCTAGTTGCTCCACCTTCCAATCAGCTCTCTACTAATGCACCTGGAAAAGCAGAGGAAGATGGCCCAAATGTTTGGGTTCCTGCACCCACATGGAAGACCTGGATGAAGCTCCTGGCTCCTGGCTTCAGCCTGGCCCAGCCCCAGCTATTGTAGCCATTTGGGGAGTGAACCAGTGGATGGAAGACTAATTCATTCTCTCTCTCTCTCTGTGTCTGTCTCTGTCTCTCCTCCCTGTAATTCTGCCTTTTTAATAAATAAAATAAATCTTTAAAAATTTGGCTGATGATCCAGATCCTTCTACTATAGGAAAGATAGTTCTAGATTTTATATTCAATATAAGACTAGGAAAAATATACTTCATGTATTAGTCATTTAATTTATTCCTTAGTGGCTTCAATTTCAAATCACTAACTTTGTTTCCATAGTATATTTGGAAGAACTTATCTGTTCAGTTGCAGTAAACTTTTCTTTGTATTAGAAAATTATTCCAGTTAATATTGAAGTATTTCTGTGAATATACAGGTCAAATATAAGAAAGAACCAAGGCAATTATTCTGAGAACCACAGCAGGAAACTTTTGTGCCCATGTACTGAGTAAAAATGTTCAATTTGTGCAATCTGGAATACTCAAACTTAACTAATTCCTATAAATTTAATTAACTGATTATTACTTAGAGGCTCTTAAGGAATGGCCCAACTCACTAGCCATCCCTTGGTATCTATGGGGATTGGTTCTAGGAGCCCCACAGATAGAAATCCACCAATGCTCAAGTCCTTTTTATAAATGGCACAGTATCTGCACATAAACTATGCACTTCCATGAATTTTAAATCATCTCTAGATTATTTATAATACACCCAAAGCAATGTAAATCCTATATAAATAGTTATACTGTTTTGCTTAGGGAATTATGATGAGAAAAAAAAGTCTATACATGTTCAGTACTACAGATGCAATTTCTTTTTTTAAATATTTTTGATCTCAGGTTGGTTGAGTATTTGTATAAGGAGACGACAGATATAGAGGGCCAACTGCATTTCCCAATAAGGAATTCTGGTCACAGTATGGCTATTCCTATACAGGCAGTTGCACCAACCAATACCATACAGGTTACAAGTTGAACAATAAAGACAAGTAAGTCTCTGTTTAGAAAGAAATGGTTTGAGACTTGATCCAGAAGTTGTCAAAGATTGTGTACATATCCATTCTTTAGTAAAGTTTTATAACAAACCAGAATGACACATGAAATCAGGCAAATTCTCTTTAATGACATGACACCTACTAAAAATTGTAACTTCTAGGAATTAAAACAATCAAAAATCTGCCAATTCTCTAACATGTGGCGAGAGGAAGATAGCAGAAAATTTTAAATAAGGTTTCATGGAAATTAGCCTTTGTAAAATTTACTATAGTAACAGAAGTGAAATTATAAACTGAACATCACTACCTCACTGTGATGCAAGCAGATGAAGATCTTCACATGACTAAGGGAGGAAATCTAAATTAAATGTATGTTATGACAAATAAATGCAAGATAATACAATAAACACTAGCACAGATATCATCTGGGCTTTGATAAAGGCACCTTGTGATTTTTCCAGGTAAAAACTTATCCTTTTATTGTATATTCTTTTATTAAAAAAAAGATTTTCTTGTAGAAAAACAAAGCAAAAAAGAAAGAAAAAGAAAAAAAAAACTATGAATTTTTGCCCTAGCAGAATAACATATATGAATGTTTTAAGTAAAAATTAATATGTACAGTTTTATATATCAGTGTTTATTTAAAAGGTTTCAACTATTCCCAGTTGTTATAATTCAGGTATTTTGTATGTTTAATTTACCAACTAACATAATAAAAATCACACATCAAATCTGTGTGGCAGGTAACTTGAGGGGCAATGTCACCTTTCATCCTCTATATGACAATGTCCTTTACCAAAACTGCTTTTAATCACACTATGCAGTTTATTCTGTTCCTGTTTGCAACTGCACTGATATGAGCTTGAATACATAACTTAGTTAATTCAGTGACAAAACAAGGACACTTGGTCATCCCAAACCCAGTGGAGGAGGCTGTTGAACAGGCAGCTGGAAGTCCGAGGGAAGAGGAGCAGGAGTGCCTGGGCAAGCTGAGGGAGGACAGGGCTGGGGTCAGAAGGGTCATGCGTCAGCACCAGAGCGTGGGTGGTGTGAGAGAGGGAGAGAAGCACTCTGTGTTCTTCAATTTTCCTAAGGCCTTGGGAAGTGCTGGGCACTTTCCATTTCGGTGAAAATGTCTTTCTAGGTGGCCATTATTGGGGGAGCTATAAAGTACTAACACTTTTTTTCCCCCTCCCTCTTTTCCTTCTGTGGTAAAGATAAAATCATTTCTACATCTAGGATATTTTATAATCCCTCTGTAACTGTTATGCTTTGTAAGCTAGGAGGAAATGAGGACATCATTTGGTCTTAACAAAGCTTTTATGTTATTGATAGGGGAACTGAGGTGCAGAGAAGCTCTAATTTATGAGTGGCAATTGCTTTGGGCTTTGAATCCACATAAACATACTGGTGTGGCTAAAAGGCCTAGAAATACTGTATTTGCTAGTCTTACAAAAAAGACAAATACACAAAAAATGATTCAAAAACACAAAAAAGAAACACTCCATTCAGAACTGCTAGTCATTTATTTTGATGTTAGTGAAAGAAATAAATAAAATGAAAATAAAAAATAAAAAAGCAACCAACAACAACAATGGTGAATTACAAATAAAATGTTCTAATATTAGGGGAAAGGCACTAAATGATGAAGGCATGAACACATGTGATCACTATAAAAACACAAAGTATATACAAACTACTTACCAAGTGTATATAGTATCTTGAAGAAATTCCAAAAAATGAGAAATATAAACTCTCATATTAGTCTTTTCTGACAAATTGATTCCTATCTATATTACATTCCAAGAATAAACTACATGGCAAGATGGTGGAAAAGGAGTGCATCAACTTTATTCAAATCCTCAGGTCCCTTTAATATGAAGCATCAAGTAGTCAATTCCTGTGCTACTTGTGCTATGCAGTTCTAAATGATCGTGTTTTCTTATATGCTAAGTTGAAGTGAAAAAAGGGAGGTTTAGGTTACAGAGTTTGATGATATCAAACTCTATACAGCTTTCTATGATTATTTCTATGACCTAATTCCAACATATTTGAGTTTATTATGTTAGAATAAATATACTTATTAAACTTTTAAAGCTAAAAACTCAATTATACAAGTGTCTCTAAAATAGTATTTGCTTGGGGCTGGTGCTATGGCATAGTAGGTAAAGCTGTCTCCTGCAGTGCTGGCATCCCATATGGGTGTTAATTCTCCACTTCTGATTCAGCTCTCTGCTAGGACCAGGGAAAGCAGTAGAAGATGGCCCAAGTGCTTGGGCCTCTGCACCCACGTACGAGACCTGGAAGAAGCTTCTGGCTTCGGATAGGCCCAGCTCTACCTGTTGTGGCCATTTGGGGAGTGAATCAGTGGATGGAAGACCTCTCTCTCTGCCTCTGCCTCTCTAACTCAGCCTTTCAAATAAAAAGAAATCTTAAAAAAAGATACTATTTGCTTATAACTATGCTAACAGTCTATCTAAATGTATTTTCATCTATATTAGTGCTACCTAAAGTATATCTCTAGTAGAATGCAACAGGACTTCATACATGGTACAGAAATAAATATTTTTTATTTTTCAATTTAAGTATTGATTCCTATGTATATCAGAAAAAAATATATGTGGTTTCCTATCTTAAAATTAGTCCATTTGAAAAATAAGTTAAATAAGAACTGTACAGGCAGCATGCAAATATGGCCAAACTTAAATATCTAAGGTTTGTGAAATGCTGACTTCTATAATGTAACTTCTCTGATAATGAGCTAGCATAATTAACACTATATAAAGAAATGAAAAACCCAAAATTATATTTTGCTGCTTGGTTTTTAGTTTTACAAAGTGAGCATAATATAAAAATAAATTCTTTCAGCAGAAGTTTAAAGTATTACTATCATTGAAGAACATCTATTATACTCAGCTCAATGAGTAAAAATCACCTTTGTAATTGAAACCTTCCAATTTACTTAACTGGGAATGCAACATGTGTGTAACATTCTGCCTGCTAACTTCACATACTATAATCTGCATTCCTCCCAACACTGAAACTGCCGAACACAGTCTTGCCCCATTCAGCCTCAGAGGAAAATGGACAATGGAGGCTCCCACAAAGCTACACTGAACACAGAGAAACTCAAACACTTACTGTCGCTGGGGAGGCCCGCGTTGTGTGTGTCACTGAGTGACCAGAATTCTCCATAGAATTGCCAATCAGATAGGTTCCTCCGGAGCTGCTGATGAGTTGTCCTCCTGTGACGCCCATCTGAATCCCACCAGTGCCCACCATGCTGTGGGACGAGACCACGGTAGTCACCTGTGCGGAACTCCCTTGAGTGTCAAAGTAATTCCCTCCAGTGTTCTGGCTGTACATCTGGGTTTCTGTGTAAGGGTAAGTTGTTGTTCGGCTTTAGAGGAAGAAGAAGAGAGAAGAAATTTACTAGTTTATTGAGAACTGTCTTATGGGACTTTTTTCTATCATGACTGTGGTTAAAACTGATTGTGATTAAATACTGATGAGCACAGCCTTTGGAACATGGTGAATACTGTACTTTGTATGAAACTTCACATTCAGGAATAGCTAGACTTATTTTCCAAATTAAAGGTGCATTCCTTTAATAAGAAACTCAACTCGTTACTGAGCTCTCGGGCTTTCATCCTTGACTGGTACCCACCTCCAGCACACAAACAAGTTCAGGTCTCTTTGCTCCCAAGAAACCTTGCTGAATGGCTTCATCAACTCCTTATAAAACTTCCTGCTGGCCCCTGTCTCAGAGGAGCTGGCATCTGCAGTCACTGGGGCTGGCAAGGGAACTACTCACGCTCTTTCACAGTCCTCATTGAATCGGCTTGCTGGTTTGCATGGATCTCTTGAGCACCAGGCAGATCGCGAGCAGTTTGCTCACCTTGGGCCCCAAATCCCTACCTAACAGCTTTCTCTTCCTTCACTCCAGCTTCTCTGTTACCAGATATCTATGCCACCTTTTCATACCCTCACTTTGCATTTCCCACAACTGCGGTCAGGCTTCTGCCCTTAGCCTTTCGGTGAAGCTGCTTTTAATAAGGTCATTTGTGACCAAATCTAAATACCAAGCTAAAAGGCTCCTGTCAACCCTTATCTTTTTTGACCTATCTACAGTATGACATTGTTGACCACTCCATGTTGCCCTTTCTCTCCTTTTTCTCTTCTGATTAAGCTTATTGGGTTGATTTATTTTTCATTTTCCATAGACTATAACTTATTTTTTAAGATGACTTTTTTTCACTTGTTAATTCCAAACCCTCATGAGACGTTACAACGATAACACAGATACAATAACACTTTCTCTGAAAAATTCAAATAGCAAATGAAAATTCCATTATTTAGCTATTCTCTTGGACTCTGCTTCCCAGAGCTGGCTACTCCAGACAATTTGGTGTGCATGTTTTCAGAAGTCTCCCACGCATGTACTAAGGTCTCTCTGCGTTACCCCTCTTGTCCCTTAGCTGCCAAGCATTTCTTTTGCACTGTGACTTTCTCACCACTACCTCTGAAGAACATTTTGGAGCGTCCACTTTTCTGACACTACATATATCGGTATTTAACAAGATCTCCATTTTTAGCTTTTACTTCTTTTCTTTATTTTTATTTAGACCACATCCTCTACCACGTACTAACTATAGGACCGTATTTGTGATCATGGTTAAGAATCTTTGAGGCTGGCCGGTGCCACGGCTCACTTGGCTAATCCTTCACATGCAGCACTGGCACATGGGGTTCTAGTCCTGGTTAGGGCACTGGATTCTGTCCTGGCTGCTCCTCTTCCAGTCCAGCTCTCTGCTGTGGCCCGGGAGGGCAGTGGAGGATGGCCCAAGTCCTTGGGTCCCTGCACCTGCATGGGAGACCAGGAGGAAGCACCTGGCTCCTGGCTTCGGATCAGCGCAGCACACCGGCTGCAGTGGCCATCTGGAAAAAAGAAGACCTTTCTCTCTCTCTAACTCTGCCTGTCGGGGGGGAAAAAAAAAAACTTAGAGGCTGACTTCTCAGCTGTTTACTTCCCAGTTATACTTCTAAGAATTTTAAATCTGATTTTCTAACAGTCAGCTGGTCCCCTTGACTAGGAAAGGCCAGACAAGCGGGAGGCTGCACGTGTGGAAGTTAACACAGGATGAGGCTGCCTCTCCTTCTCTCCCCCCCCTCTCAGCAGAGGGCAGCACTGCCATCCTCAGCCTGGGAAGCTCCACTTCTGGGACTTGGACTGACAAGAGTCAGGAAGTCCTTTCAATTTCATCTTCTAAATAATTCTCCTTTCCACTCTCTCATGCACTGCCTTCACTCACAATATGCTCCTCCACAATGGTCTTCTAAGTGGCTTCCCCTCTTGAATCAGGCTCTCTCTTCCAATCTATTTCGAACTCGGGTGCCAGAATTTTCTACAACGTAAGTATAAAAATAAACCTTGCTTGAAAGCCTTTTCATGGTTCTCTCATGTCTTCAGCATTTTCTCCTTTCCTCAAAAATTTTTTTTCAAAACCCTTGACAGTCTTACAAGGATCATCAGGGGCTGGTGCCTCTGTGATTTTTGGCCTCAATTTGTGCCATGCTCTCCAGTGCTTTCTTCACTTGCACCATTATGACCATTTTGTTGGTCCCTCAAAGTGTCCTTTTCTCTTGCCTCGCAGCCTTGCTACAGCTGGTTTCCTCTGCCTGGAAGGCCATCATGTATTTTTTCAAGATTTTCCTTTGTCTCAATCTTCCTCAAACTCTTGGTTCAAGCTCCTTAACTCACGAGGACTTTCTGCATCCTTTGCCCTCTACTGCCACTCCTCCCAGGGCTATTTTGTTTTGTGCTCTGTACTTTCCTAACACCCTTTGTATTCCTGAGACATAGCTGTTAATACACTTACTGTTTATTTCCTCTTATCTTCATACTCCTATGAAATTATGTTCTATTCACATTTGTTAGCTCAGCACTTGACACAGTTGCTGGCACATGGCACATTAGCCAACAAAAACACAATTCAATTTGAAAATACATTGGACATAATAGCAAGGTCCACAAATTCCTTTAACACAAATATTTTTTGTTTCATTAAAATATGAAATTATGCTAAACCATTCCAAGATTTTTCTGTATAATTTTAAGCAGGTTTTTATACATTATGCAATTGTAGTACAATTTAGAATGTAAATTTTAGTAAAATAGTAATAGTATTATTAGAGTATTTCACACTGCATAAAGAAGCCACAGCAGATTCAGGTATAAATTTTAATGTTTCTGATGACAGAAACAATTTTATAGAGAGAACTTTTTAACAGATAGAAAAATGACATTTAAAATACATATTCAATTATTCTCATCATTGCTATATTTCCCAACTGGAAAATTTTTAACCTATTTATGTAGTAAATGAAAGCTATGTTGATTTGAAATTGAGATATAAAGAAAAATTAGGCCATTTTAATTTATGGCCCCATGTAACTGGTGCTTACAATGACACACTATGATGTTGGAATTTAAGCACAGTCAGATCAGTTTTACAAATAAATACATGGTAATAAATACTTTATCAGATGCAGGACATGGTGCTCACTTTCCTTTCCACAGTCCAAGTAGCATAAGTATGTCCCTTAGTAGTAAGTAAATTTCACAAATAAAATAGTTTTCAATCATGCCCAATACTTAGTGACCATTTATTATGTAACAGGCACTATCTAGTATGCTGTTCAGGTAATAATTCATTTAATCTTCATCACAAATCTATGAGTAGGTACTGTTATCATTTCTGGTTCACAATCATGGGGAAGAGATGGAGTTTGGAAAGGTTAAGTAGCATTGTCCAAAGCACACAGCTGGTGAATCAGGGATCTGGAATCAGAACTTAGCCCATATGCTTAATCATTATGTTACATAAAAGGAAACAGACCATTTAAAATATTTTTATTTATTTATTTAGTTAATTAATTTGTTTTTATTTGAAGGGAAGAGTGGGGGCGGGTAGGAAGTTCACTCCATTGGTTCAATGCCAAAATGATCCCAAAGGCTGAGGCTGGTATAGGCTGAAGCCAGGAGCCTGGAACTCCATTTGAGTCTCCCATTTGGGTGACAGGGCCCCAAATACGTGGGCTATCTTCTGCTGCCTTCCCAGGCACATCAGCACAGGCCTAGATCAGAAGTTGAGCAGCATGGACTTGAACCAGAACTTCCATATAGGATGCCATCAGGCCCTGCAGGTGACAGTTTAGCTTGCTGTACCACAAAGCTAGCCCCAAGAATCATGCAAGTGAATGACTACTAGGAAATAGCTCTGATAGGTGGTATCTGAGCATATAAACGTTCTGTTGCTCACTTCTAACTAGTACCACACTATTGTCTGTTCTTACCCAGACTGGGACCTGCAGGTGATACACTTCAGTGGCAAAACAGGACACAGGATAAAAGCAGAACCATTTCAGAGGATACTTACCACCACACACTTGAATTTTACAAGTTCCCAGTCAAGAAAATTGTTACCTCATCGTAACAGAAACATTCTGAAGTACTTAAATCATCCCTTCTATAGCAAGTACCTATTATCTAGCTAGTTCTTAGTGGACAACAGTAATGCAAACAAATACATCAGCATGAAAATATGGTTGTAAAAGGCAAATTAGTTTTCATACTTCCTTCTAGCTGGAAACGATTCAGGAGCTACATAATGACTAAACTACAAGAGAAAGGAGACAGCCATTCAAGAGGATGGCTAAGCTGTAAACTATCTCCATTACTCAGTCCTAACCACGGGGCTGTGGAAAAGGCTTGGACACATCTACACAAACTTGAGCAAAGATGAGCAATTGCTAGGGGATTAAGAAAACACAATTATATTAGGAAATGAAGTATCATGAACTGTCTCTGAATTTGACTTTGGCAAAAATATGCCTGCCATCAAAGTGGAGGAAACTTTGAAACACTGGCTTCAGAGTAATGGAGGCAGTCCATAATATGTTTATCATTGGTCTTTAAAACAGAAAGTCAGAATCAAATCATTTTTGGAGTCCCTGGAACCAGAGTCAGAATTATGCACAGGTGACTCCTAAAGGTCTTTTCTATGTCTAAATGCTCTAAACTCCTGAATAAATGCTGAAGAATTCATTTTTCAAAAGAACAAATAGCAAAAGCAAACAGTTTTTTTTTTAGGTACCAGAAATAATGATCAGCTGTTTTTTCATATTGTATATACTGAATACATCCTTCATGTAAGTTATTGCTTGCACACTATTTCCCCCAGAAATTTCTAAAACATATGTTCGAGAAAATTACTCAATTTTTGGCATATCAGATTGAAAGCAACTATTTCTGGACTGTTCACTCCTGAAATAGCTAAATTCCCAAGCAATTCCACGCACACTTAAAAGATGCTGCTGTGCTCATTTTATTTGTTCTATATCAATTGCCACAGAGTAAGTCATGAAAAATAATGTGTCATATTATTTCTAAAGCTGAAGAAAAATCTTTTCATTGTTCTGCATATGCATCTGGTAATGAAGGTGAGCACAGAGATATGTGTATACTTGCTGACAGAGCTACTTCATACCTACTCTATTATAAGGTTCTGTATAAATGTCAGGATTGTGATCCATTGAATTCATTAAATTAGTGTGGCTTCCATCCCATCATGCCTTGGCACATACCTTGGCTTAGCATGACCCTGAATATTCCTTGCTTACTTACTCCCTAGAATGATTATATCAATTTACTGTATGTCAACTTTTCCATTTTCTTTAGTTTCTAGTGTCTTATCCACAAATCCAGAAATATAGTATCTCTAAATTATGTGTTTTGTACTTGACAAAGGTTTTGATAACCCCCCTTCAATAAGGGTGTCACTAAGCAATGATATAAAAGTGATAAATTAAGGAAATAAAATTGCTTATATATTTCATACCCTAAATTGTATTAAAAGGAGAGGATATAGTAATGGTGATCAATATATCTTACATTGGTACAATGTTTTGTTGCTTTTAGGTTACTCTGCACATATTCCTTTCAACAAAAATTCAGTAAACATTTATTCTGGCACCTAAATAAAAGAACCCCTACCATCATAATAGCTGTGTAACATAAAGGAGTAAGTGGGCAAAAATTAGAAAGGAAATAAGAAAATCTGACATTTTCCCTGAAAAAAAAAATAAACTAGAACACTAAAGAAGAATAAAAGGGAAAACACATAAGGTAGAGTATATAAGAATTATTATGTCTTAATGGGGTGACATGGAGGTTGATACTAAAAGATGAAAAAGAGCCCTATAAGAAACAGGAAGACAAATATATGCAGATAAGAGAACAAAAACTCCAAATAGCACAAAACATGGGGAAAAAGTCATAACACATAAAGATCCTGGTGTTAAGGAAGAGATTCTAGTATTCTAGCTATAACAAATATGAAGGCAATTGCAAAGAAATGAAGTTAAACACATAGATAAACATACAGGCAGTAAAACAAAAAATTCTTTTAAGCTGTGGTCATGAACCAGCAGAGAATCATGAAATCAATTCTAACAGTGTTAAAGACAAACAGGTAAAATTTAGACTAGAAAACAATCAGAACACCTGGTGAAAACAGGAATCATTTTTGGAAACTATTTTTTTCTAGCACATACATTTTGTTTGTATCATTTGTTTCAAATGGCCACAAAATCCAGGACTGGGCCAGGCTGAAGCCAGGAGCCTGGATCTCTAACCTTGTCTCCCTTGAGGGTGGCAGGGGCTCAAGTAGTTGCACCATCATCCACTGGTTTCCCCGGCACAAGGTGTTGGATAAGAAGCAGGGCAGTAGGGACTGGGAAGTGGGACTCCTCTCAGCACTCCAATATGGGATACAGGCATTGCAATCAGTGGTTTAACACTGTGTCACAACACTGCCCACTCTAACTATAAACATATGTAGACTTCAGTTTCTATCATACACACACACACACACACACACACGTATCATGCATATATTTAGGTATAAATATATAGGTGTAGAAAAAGCTTTCTGTGGATGCAGTCTTAAAAGCTTGAATGTCATTGTTATGGACTATATGAAGAAGTTTAGATTCTGTTTTAGGCTGGGATAGTGGTAAGGGGGAACATTCGTAGGGCAAGACAGAGGAATGTGTTAGGGAAGCAACTTGAACAAAGGCCTGAAGCCAGACAGGTGATGGGATAACACGAGAAATGGAAGCAGCCAACAGGGCCCATGGCTGGGGTGGGTCATAAAGAAGAGATCTTAGAATCTCCTTGTTAGATATATTGAGAGGAGGATCTTCTTGGGCAGTGAAAGCAATGTATGGCTGATTAGACTAAGGAAAAGTAACCAATAAGCAACTGAATGGACAACTTTTAAAACACTTCTGAAAAATTTGAAAGCATGAGGGGCATTTGGGAACTGGAGAGAATGGCTTTTTAGAGACAGGGAACATACTATCTTACTTAATCTACACAGAGTGAATCACAAGGGTTAGGAACTTTTTATCCCACTTCACAAATAGACGCACTAAGACTAGAAGAGGTAGGGTCGCTGGTTCTGAGGATAATATCGATGGTAAAGTGATAAAGGAAGACTGGAACTAACTCTGGGTATCTCCCAGTCCAGTCCTTTTTCTGCTTTTTTAATGCTTCTACTGTTAGTCAAATAAATTAGATTTAAAGAGAAATGGCAAATTAAAAATTTCCTTAGAAAACTTTCACAAATGAGGAAAAGGGGAATCTATTTTGTAACAGGGTGGAAACTGGTCCTCAACTTTTGTTTCTACTTCTAAGGAACAGAAGGAGAAAGTACTCTTTGGTTTTTGGAGAACAGTAGAAATTCCTTTTACTCAAAAGATTTCTTACTAACTTAAGATCCTTTCTAAAGGACATGTCTACCAACTATACATGAAAAAATTTTCAGCCAGGATTCCAATAGCAAAAAGAATAAAGTTGAGTATACTTTTCTCCTCATTACTCATTTTTAAAATTACTTCTTATGTCTAGTGGTGGCATAAATCTTTTCCAATTAAATTAAGTATTAATCTCAAAATACCAAATATATAAAAGGGGACTACACTCCAGATGAAACAGCCCAACTTGTGTACCTTCACCCACCTTAGAACTTCAGGGCTCCAGAGGATTCGTCAGACACCCAATGAATAATTGATTCAGCCAGTCAACAGAGAACTCTGAGGTATGTTTCAGGCAACATACTGTATAATATGTATGTATCTGTTATTAAACAAAACTGATACAGTCACTACCCACATAGGATTTAAGATTCTTTAATTAAAGGGAATTGCTGATCCACTCCATACTTAATAAACAATCTTAGGCTCCAAGATGTATGGCCAGAAAGACCTATATCAATTTCTATATTCCTGTCTATATTTCTTGTTCATTTTTATCATATAAAGAATCATTAGGGGGCTGGTGCTGTGCATAGTAGGTCAAGCATCCAGAAGCTGCAGCGTGGGCTCAAGTCCTGGTTGCTCTACTTCCAATCCAGCTCCCTGCTGATGGCCTGGGAAAGCAGTGCTTGGGCCTCGGCTCCTACGTGTGAGACCCGAAGAAGCTCCTGGCTCCTGGCTCCTAGCTTCAGATTGGCCCAGCTCTGGCCATTGCAACCATTTGGAGAATGAATCTGCAGATGAAAGAGCTCTATCTCTGTCTCTCCCTCTCTCTGTCTTTAATTCTGCCTCTCAAATAAATATATCTTTTTTAAAAAAAATCATTATGTCAGAAATGGCATTGTGGTACAGCAGGTTAAGCCACTGCCTGCATGCTGACATCCCATACGGGCACCAGTTAGAGTCCTGGCTGCTCTGCTGGCACTCCAGCTCCCTGTGAATGTGCCTGGGAAGGTAGCAAAGGATGTTTCCCCTGTGGGAGATCTGGATGGAGTTCCCAGCTCCTGGCTTCGGCCTAGCCCAAAAGCCACATGGGGAGTGAACATCTGAGCATCTGGGGACTGAACCAGGGGCTGGAATATCTCTCTTCCTCTGTCTCTGTCTGTCTCTGTCTGTAACTTGATCTTTCAAATGAATCAATAAATCTTTAAAATAGTCAATAGGTCACTATAGTGGCGACACTGGTGAGGATTTCTGTTTCACTGCATCTGAATTCCCTTCCTCTGTGCAATTCCTCAACCTGGGAATGTTGGTAGGAAGCAAATCACACTTGAATTTAACAGCCCCAAAGGCCAGATACTGGCTTTCCCAACCTCCCTGTACATAGGCCTGGGGGAGTCAATTCAGGGCTCAAATAATTACATGTACTTGCCATAACCATGTGCCAGTGGCACAAAGCAATGGGAAAGGTGGTGTGTTGTGGGAGCCAAACCCAATTTCTAATGGCAGTAGGATCAGGAGCCAAGACGAATCCCTACTGTTTGGGATGGCTACGAAACAGCTTGCCATTAGGAAGTTAGCATGTGGGTTACCAAAGCCCTACACAGAAGTACTGAAACAGTTGAAATCTTCAACACATTGCATTCACATGGTATCCAACCTCTGGCTGGCCAGCACCCACTATTTGTATGAATTTTGAAACAGATCTTGTTTTCAATACTCCAATTCAGATTGTAAGTGGAAGATATACCAGAGAGCTGACATGTCCATTTGGTATAAGATGATAAAGGAAAACAGTACTACTTGTTGTATTCCTGATTTAGTGGAGGATTAAGCTCATGCTAATACAGAACATTGAAGGCATGTAATTGTGGGGTGGGCATTGCGGCGCAGTGGTTAAAGCTGACACCTGCAGCACTAGCATCCATATGGGCACCAACTCAAGTCCCAGCTGTTCCACTTCTGAACCAGTTCTCTGCTAATGACCTGGGAAAGCAGTGGAATATGGCTCAAGTGGTCGGGCCCCTGCATCCACATGGGAGACCAGGAAGAAGCTCCTGGCTCTTGGCTTTGGACCTGTGTATAACCAGCCACTGTGGCCATTTGTGGAGTGAACCAGCAGATGGAAGATCTCTCTCTCTCTCTCCCTTTATCTCTCTCTCTCCCTCTCTCTCTCTCTCTCTCTCGATTACTCTACCTTTCAAATAAATAAATCTTTAAAAAAAAGTATGTCATTGCAAAAATTTAAAAAACAATAAGAAAGGAAGAAGGAAGGAGAATGGATGGGAGGGAAAAAGGGTAGGAAGTATCACTATGTTCTTAAAACTGTATATATGAAATACATGGAATCTGTTCCCTTTATATAAATAAATAAATTTTTAAAAAAGACATAAAAACAATAGGTTAAACATAAAGGAATAAATACTAATGAATATCACTAATAAAACATTTGCCTTCATTTAATCTATAAGACACTTATTTATGCTAATTTCAACATATAACAATAAGTGAAAAATAAAAGCACTTATTAAGCTGTTGCCATGCCTACTGGGGAAGCAATATAAGAATGAATGTTAAAATCCAGTAACACTTCCTGAAATCACTGAATTTTCTTTTTCATATGCAGCATTTTCATTACTACACAGGTTGCTAATGTACACAGCACTGGAACTGCAACTTTAATTGTATCATCCTATGATTATTATTTAAGTATATCTGCTTGTTTATTTTGTATTTAAATTATTTATTTCTATACAATGCTCATCAAATCACTTGGAATACTTATTAAAACATAGAGAGTGGGGCCCCTCTCCAAAATTCCTCATGTAACAGAAACAGGTTGGGCACCAAAAGCTGGCGATTTGAACAAGTTTCTGGTGCCACTGGTGTGGAGAACACATTTGGAGAACCACTGTACTCTAGGATACCGAAAATATGAAGCTCAATTTTTGTAGGAATGAAAGGAAAAAAGTGTTGCTTCAGAATTGCTAAATCCTTCACTATTTGCGCTGACGAAAGAAGTTTCATATTTATTGGTAACGTCCCATGAAATTACCAAAATTTCCACTGCTATAATGGTTTTGAAGCATACCATAAAGAACACATAATAACTCCATATAGGGGGCCTTTCCCTGACAAAAGCCAGAGAAATGAATATGCATCTAAATCAACTTTGATAGAAATGGCAGTGTAAAAGATTTGATCCAGAGTCACTGACATAAATTTATACAACAGCTTTCCATTAGAAACAGCAAAACACATCAAAACAAATTTAAAAGGCATGTGAATGCCACATCTGCAAATTTTGATTCAGTTTCATTCATTCTTCCTGTGTACTTAAATTTGCCATTAACTGCTCATGTTGCACCTGTCATTAATTCATTTAGCAAACACAGAATGAGTGCCTATCATGTGCCAACTGTACTAGACATTACAGAATGGGGAGCAAATAAACAAAGCCTCTGCTCACATGAAGCTTATATTCTACTGGGAGAAAGATAAATGGTAGACAAGTTACAGACAGTCAACAGGAGGACAGAGAGTCATCAGCGGGGTGAAAAAAAAAATGCTGCTTCTGTTGGAGAATGGTAGCGAAACACATACATGAATGATTCTGGACCTTCAGCCACAGAACACTTACTTGACCAATAATAAAGCTGAAGAGGAATCAATAAAGTTAGGAAGAAAATAGAATATAGATTCTGGTGGGGGGAGATAGTGATAGAGTAGCTGACTGCTAGAGATTAAGTCAATTTAATCTAGAAAGATGTCCAATAGATTTACAACCGAGGGCCACCTTTGTAAGAGCAATTTCACTGTTATATGGAGGAGAGAGCCAGCTTGGAAGAGGCTGAAGAACGTGCAATCAATCCTGAGAGGTTTTAATATGAAGAGGAAAAGAGAAAAGGCACTTGTTAGAGATGGATTTTGTCAAGTGGGATTTTTTAAAATAGATGAAAACAGGGTATATATGTTTTTGAGGCCAACAAGGGTGCACAGTCCAACGCACAAGCAGAACAAGGCACCCTAATCTGAAGACAATTTGGAACGTTCCCTGAGAGACAAGTCTATGTACTCTTGAGTTCTACTGAGGACCATACTAGGATTTGTGGGTACTGCTCTCTCTAGAACCTTCTGTTCTTTACAAAGCTCAAACTCTGTGACCAGCCTTAGATTTTAATATAGCTAAGGCATTTTAGTCTCTTTTTGAGGCACAATCCTTGACTCTCAAACTTTCAAAATTGATACCCTCAACAAAGATTTTTCACTCTTGCTTTCAAATCTTTCTTCCAGCAGAAATGTTTATTAAGCTTTACTTTGACAATTTTATAAGCACAATTATACTAAAAGTGAATACTTTTTCAGACAATGTAAATTATTCTACTTCCCATTCATTACTTCCAGACTCTGAACTGGTTATTAAGTAACGGTTTGAACTATTAATCTCCAGTCTAAAGATAAGGAAATCCAAGTGCAAATATGTTCTTATTAGCCTGGAATTTCGCAACTAGTCAGAGAGAGAAATGATACTTGTATATGACTTTCTTTTTTTTTTTTTTCATTTTCGATTATCTTAATATACAGAAGATCAGCTTAGTATACATTAAGTATGGATTTCAACAGTTTGCTCCCACACAGAAACATAAAGTGAAAAATAATAGATGATTTTTTTTGTATATGACTTTCTAAAGTGCATTTAAGAGAACTAATAATAGCACAACCTGGTTCTAAACCTAAACTGGGATGTATAGATTTCTTTCATTTTCTCATTTCTTAAAAAAAGAGAAGGGGAGAAGAAAAATCAGGTGTTTAAACTCTTTTAAGTATAATTGTAAAATATTTTGGATGTCAATATTGAACATGAAAGTGACAAATTGCCCTTCATATGGAACGATTTAGTTCTATAATGGATAATAATAAAAAGATATATGGATAAGGCATTCAAATAATGACTCTCTTGAAAGTTCTTGAGCAAAGACACTGGATAGTGAAAGTATTAAATATGAACTTTTCTACATATTTTATGAATAGCTGAAGAATTTCTATTTTCACATGAAAAATTTAATTATAAAAGTATAAAATGGGATTTTAAAATAACATGAAAAAAGATTCATAAAAATAAGATAAGTTTAATTACTGTCAGTAATGGCATACATAGTAATATGACATCATTATGTAAAATGTTTATTAACAATATTATTGTTCTGCTTTTTTGGTAACTGGTCATCCTTTATCCCCCAAATAATTCAGGATCAAAAGGCTGGTATCAGCAGATCATGGAAAGGAACATGCTTTCAGAGCAGAAAATAACTATGGAATCTAACTAGCTGAGCAAATTATTACTCCCTTCTGGGCCACAGAAGGTTCAGATATAAAATAGAAGGGCTGTAATAATCAATCTCCACAAACTTTCCCATATTTGACATTCTGAGAAGTTACATTTCAAAGTCTTCCACTTTCGGAGAAAGGGGGAGTCTGATGTGACTAACAGAACAGACCCCACTCTAACTTCATGCTCACTGCCAAAGAAAGACAGTTCTTTCTCCAAAAGGTCTTCCCGTGAAACCAGTAACACATCTGCTGAAACCCAAATCACAAGCGGATTCGTAAACCACTTTTACCCCAGTTCATGTGTGTAGATTAGTGAATTATAAATGAATGAAGCAAACCCTCTACTTCAATTTCTGAAATTCCATATAACCATTTCTTCTAAGCAAAGAGCATTTGAATGATAGCAAAAAAGCAAAATTTACCTGCAAATATAGTAGCTTAATACTTCACTGAAAGAGAGGGGAAAAAAAAGAGCCTGAAATGTATTCCATTTAAGGGTCCTAATTAATCAATTAAAGGGTATGAGAAAAACAATTGGATGATTTTAGAAAAAGTGCTAAACTACATGATGTTCAAGAGATGACAAAAAACGTGAGACACGTCCACATACACATACGGATTCTGAGTAACTACTCAATGTCAATATATGATTGTACCACCTCCCCAAATGTACCATGTGATGCTACTACCTATTATTCAGACAAAATAGTTCTGTGGCTCACTTTTTAGAATGCTGGGCCTCTTTCTTATGGGACTTCTCAGTACCTTCAAAAGGTTAATAGGATTGAGAGTGCTCAAGAGGACAGCAGTCAAGCAGGGTCCCTCTGTTTGTCTCACCCCAGAGCTCTTTCATGAAGACTAATACTTTCTGAAACACAGTTTAGGTCATGTTGTATAATAGCTGATGGAAAATCTATAACTTAAACAGGAAGGCTGGAAGAAGGCTGTCCGAATTTTTGACAACAGATATCCACACAATGAACATTTCTGCATTTGAAAACATGGATCTTCTCTAAACAGTGGGTAGGTTTCAAAGAGTGTTTTACAGAAAAAAAAAATCTAAATACAGACTTCTTAAACTGGCCATAATATAGCATCACGCTTTGTTTCCACTTTGACTAGCATAGGTGCAAGGGGGAAGTGTGACTTAAAAAAGGAGGAGAGGGCAAGAAAAAATAACTTTATTTTTTAAAACTTTGGTTTCCTAGCTACAACAAGAAGTTTTAACTGAAATAGTCTCTGTCTACAATGTTTTTCACCTTGGTTAGCTACTGTCTTCTGAATGACTACAGATTATAAAATGTAAGAATCTGTTAAAATGGATATGTAATCATTTAACCTTTGGGACAATGTCCTTGGAAAACCTAATGCAAAGAAACTCATCAATGGTATAGATTGGGTTCCTACGGAAGCAAGGATAAAACCAAGTGAAGTAAAAATGAATTAAGTTGCCTACCCCCTGAGCGAAGCTGTTCTCCACCTCTCAGCAATGTAAAACAGTCTCAGTCATTCAACTGAAATATATGCTTACTAACTCCCAGTGCTGTGACTGTTAGGCTGGCAGTAATTGTTCCTATTCACAGTGAGAACCAGGTAAACACTTTAGTATCATCAGATTAGATGATTACACACTTTCATAAGTGATGACACACATCCGTGAGGGCTGTCATCAGCCCTAGAGTGAGACCCACGCATCATGGCTACACAACCAACATGAGGATGCTGGTGACAAGGGCACCAGTGAGCTGGTGTTCTTTGAGCATGCACAGGCTGGAATGCCAGGGGTTGAGTGCCTGAAAGATCACAATGGAGATCAGAGGCTCCGTCTTCTGGGAGTATCAATAGCAAACAGTGTTTATTATATCCCACAGAAGTGGGACTCTGACTATGATCGAAGTCAGGGATCAACCACTAGGTAGCTATTAATTCAGTATAGCAGAATATAAAATATAAAATATTCTTTCCTAACACACATGGAAGAATATCAAATAAAAAGGAGCACAGAGATCCTAAAATGAATATGAGAGACAAAATTACAGTCAAATGTCAACACCACAAAATTATAAAGATCAAAATAGCCTAAGTTGAAACAAAATGTTTTTTTTTCAATCTATGTAGGAAAAATACTATAGATCACTAGCAATCAAAATTCTGTGTATAATTCATGACAACAAAATGATAATTCCTTATTAAATATGAAAAAGTGGTCCTACAGAAACTTTTTGTAAAAAAACTATGATAGTAATGGAAAGTTTTAAAGATGTGCCTGCACCTTTTCCCTTGTGACCAAGGGTGCACATATGTGAAACAATTGGCTAGAACTGAAGGATACAATCTGGGTCCACACATCAGAACAAAACTAATTGGACTTATGGCAAATGAACTTATGACCTAGATCTCATTAGTTGTTATCTGACCAACTAAATCAGTGGGCCACAGAAAATATATGCTGGTAACAGATATTTACTTTGAATAATTTCTGCACATAAATGGCCCCTGTTCAAGATTCAATTTGAGATGTTATCTTTCTGAGATTTTATGAGTGAATGAATTTATTTAATTCACATTTACCTATTATGTGGAACACCCTAAATCAGGGATGGGGTGGTTTAAAATCACAGACTGAAAATTAGCAGTGGGAGAGAAACATGCAAACAAATAACTAAAACACATACAATTACAGCAACAATTAAAGTCTATTAGGTGCTAAATATTCCTCAGGTGCATAAAAAGCACTTTTGATAAGCTAATCATCTCCATTTTACAGATAAAACAGTACAGCCCAAATTCACACATTTCTAAATAGCAGAGTCTAATCTCTCCAGCCCACCTTGGATGTATACAAAATGAGGAATGACTGTGACAGCAACAGTACAGCTAACTCCCTCAATACCCACTCCAACTGCCCTTTTCCTTTGCCACCTTCTTCTGTCTATACAGCCTGTATAGAAAAGCTACAAACTCCTGTTCTCCGATTCCCCCTGGAGGTAACCATCACTAGGCATCACAGGCAAAGATGAAATGACAACCTGGTGACCTCCAGCAGGGTCCAGAAAACCACTTATTTTCCTTGATAGGCTACAGGTCCAAATGGCAGGCATTTTCTTTTACTTGGTATAAATGCCAACAGTATTTTGGGTTTATGATAGAGATTATAAAATAAGACTCTAGGAAGTCCTGGTGCTATACAACGAACAGGTAAAAAAAAAATATTCACAGTGTGTCTAAAATATGTGAAGAGTTATATATTCACTGGAGTAACAGAAATTTACTGATTTTTTATTATGTGTCTGTAACCTAATAAAAGTAAATGAAATAAAATGACAAGTTCCCATTTGTGGAGATTTCTTCCTAGTATGGGAAACATAAACATGCTTCTCATAGGATAAGGCTGGGAGGAAAAGACATGGTATAATTCCTCTTTGACAGAGGAAGGATAAGCAGAGGAGCTGCGTGGAGTCCATAATCACAAAGTAGGGAATGGTGTGTCAGTCTATCCAAACCACATAGAGTGGGGGTGGGAGGCAGGGGCAAAGGGAGACGAGGCAGGGAACGCTACTGCAGCACAGAAAACATATCCCAAAACAGAGGGGGCATGAAGGAGGATTATCTGGGAGGAAAGACACAAAGTTGGTTATGTCTGGAACAGGTAGACAGTGAAACTACAGAGGTAGGAAAGGAAACAATGCCAACTGAAAAAGTTGGATTTTATTTTGTAAGTAACGCAGGTGACATGGAAAGTATCAGTAACCAAAAGTGATAAGAAAATAGACAAGAGCTGGGTTCCAAGGAAATCTTTCAGCTTTGTGCCATCTATCATGCACCAGGCCCTGTATTACATGTTTAAATATAGTCCCTCAAATCTTCACAACAGCTCAGGAACTGTAAGCTGCATGAACCTCCCTGGAAAGAACAGTAAGGGGTTCACATTTGAGTGCCCAGACTACAATTATAAAACTGATACAGAGGTAATACAAGATTCTAAGTTTTCACTTAAAATAATAATAGATAACAATTAAATTTGATGTATCACACATTCTTCCAATGTCAGAGCTATGGCGGTGGTGGTGGTGGGGTAGAATTTCTGCCCTCATGCAGCTTACAGTTTGATATCATGGGTATCAATGAAATCACTAGAGGAAACTAGAGATATATTACAAATAAAAGAAAGCAGAGGTTATCACCATGGGGTATGCCAACACTGAAGGGAAGTGAACAGAAGGGGCAGAGAATGTGAATTCATTTCAGGTTAATCCAGAAAGTCAACAGGTTGCAAATAAAATCCCAAGTTGAAAACAATCTTAATGACTTGCAATGATTCCTAGTCCCTTTATGTATGATAGGATCTTGAGTCTTATTTCAAATTGCCTGAAAAATCCCAGTTTGTTTACAAATCTGCATGACTACTGATGCAAAGGAAATCATTTGGTGGGGTAAGTTCAGAGACAGAAATAAGACTTTTTGAATACCAGGCAGTTTCATGTAGATGGATTTATTTAATAAATGTGGGAAAAAATCCCCAAACTCCTAATTATGATTTTTGTATTAATTTCCAAAGACATACACTCACAAATTCACTTTACATAAAAAGCATAGGTTTAATAAGGTAGCATTAAAATACAGAAATCATTAATGATGTTTTTCTGAATCTTGGGAAAACTATCAAAGGGATAGCAATTTTAATATTTAATCTCCTGTTAGGGTTAAGTGAGAGGAAAATGAGCACATGATCTTAATAAACATAGACAAGGCACTAAACATGAGTTTAACTTCAATAACTGTGTTCTAGTTATAAATAATAGTGTGAAAACAAGGAAACAGGTTGGGAATACTAGGATGTGTTGAAAAGTATACTGTTTTTCTCTTTGATCCATGGATTAAAAAGAGCCCCACATATAAACTTACATTGCTCCATTGGTATAGACAGTATCACTTCCTTCCACATACTGCACCTGAGCTGGATAAACATGTTGTACCTGCTGCACAGTCTGTACCTGCTGTACCTGCAAAACAAATATTAGGACTTGATGAGAAGGAAATATGAGAGAACGAATACACAGCACTAGATTTACCACACATTTCTCTAGGAAGCTATCGCTGTGGTACAGTGGGTTAAGTCATCCCTTGGGATACCTGCATCATTTCACTGGTAAGTACTGCAATTTGTATTTCTAGGGCTCTCAACTGTTTTTTTTTTAACATGAACACAATGCTAATATCACATACAAAACATTATGCATTCTTCAATACCTAAAATTCAATCCTGTTCAAATTTCCTTGATTATACCATTGACTTTGTATTACCGGTTTATTCAAGCGGGATCCAAACAAGAATGACACGTTGTTTTTCAATGATATTTTCTTTCTCTTTTAATTTCTAACATTTCCCTCATTTTTTTTCTTTCCTGCCTACTACTTATAGAAGAAACTAGGTCATTTATCATTTAGAATCCCTGGCATTCTAGATTTGCCTAAGATCACCCCTGAGATGTCATTTAATATATTCCTCTACTTTCTTTATGCCATATACACTGGTAGTTAATTCTAGGTGCCTGAAAAAGTTACAGTTTTGAAAAGTTGTGCACCTCGTACTGTATCCTATCAGTTAACATAGAACAGCTGCAATATTAAGTTGGCCCACTGGGGTCAGGTGTTGTCAACTGTGTGCTTCTGCTTTAGGGCTCCCTTATCTATCTTCTACCTAAGCATATTACTAACCATCAATGACCATGTTCCATAGATATCTTAACTAATATAGAATAAAGATGATAAACTTAATGGTAGTCTAATCTTATCACTTCATTTATTAGTTGAAAAAGAGTTTCCTCTCAATGATTTGGTTACTTTGAATATTCTAATAAGAAAAGTGGGGTAACATTTTTATTTTAATTACCAAGCATTGAAAACACTGACTTTACTTCCTATCTTCCAAAAGTAACAAATGCACTTTTGTTTTGTTTGGCCTTTTCCTCCATAATTTTCAGTTTTTCAACATATTTGTTGCTTTTCAATTCTAGCAATCTTTTGTTTGGCTAAAATTGTCTAAAATTTGACCAATGGTACTTTCTTCAAACTGGCTTCTATGACATGACCACAGTATCTTTCTTAACACCACTGCTTTCTATTATAATATATTCCAGGTTTATATCTCATATTTCCTGCCCCAGATCTGGAGTCAGTCATTTCTCAAACACCTTGGGCTCTTATTAGTGTAAAATAATATTTAAAGACTACAATCTAGACCATGAGAGTGATCACTATCAGGATGCTGTTCATACTTCTAGGCCTCTTCACTAAAGAGGGTTAAAAAATTCAAATATTTTTGAAGGCATAAAATGCATCATAAATTCATACTAACTTTTATCAACTGATATATGCATTGAATATATCTTTGACCTAACATATGCCTGTATTTGTTCTTAACAATAAAAAATTTTGTTCCTAGACTTTAATATGATTATTTATTTGCCTATGATGAAATGTGTTAGTTTTAAAAAATACCAATATTCTTACATTATGATCACCAAACACTGTTTTCTTCCATTTTTTGTCCCTATAATATTTGTCTCTAGAAATGTATAAATCACTGGAAATAAGTCACCAACTTGATACACAGTTAAATTCACATGTTTAGTTTTATTTGAGTTCTAAAATTTGCTTTATTTACTTTTGATTTGATGTTACATTATGGTTATGTGAAATATCTATAGGATTTAAAAGTCAAAATTATAAAATAATGAATGCATTTGGATGGACAATCTCACTTCTATCCCTCTTGCCTCAGTTATTCTTAATCCTTCCCTGTAAACAAGTATTTCTAGGAAGTTGTGATTTGTCCTTTCCTTCCTTCTGTTTTCCTTTGCATCTTTTTGAAAATATAAGCAAATATTTACGAATGTATATTCAGGTAACTATGTATGTGGACATATACACTCATGCACATACATACATTATTCTAAGATGTAGAATAACACACTGGTAAGCAGAGCAAGATGCAGCTAAGTCAGAAACTCTAAGGACCCTCTTGCCCAAGAGACACAGATTTAAACAGCTATTCACACACTTACACCTCAATAAGAGCTACAGAAGCAAAGTGAGAGATAAGGTGCCTGGATTCAGGAACCAGAAGGGAAGACACAATGAAGAAACCATGAAAGAAAGACAAGCCAGTGTCACCTTTCCCCTGGCTCCAAGAGGTGCAGTGTAGAAACAAACTTCATCTCTCACTTAGAAGAACGATGAAGTAAGTCCAGCCCTTAGACTTTAAACCAGTACCAGGTATATCACAACAAAAACCATGCTGAAAAGGGCCCATGACTCATGCTCCAGGCTCTTACCTGCAGATGAAGTCTTTGAATGCTCCTTAGCCATATGGCCAAGGAACTGTCTCCACTCTGCCCTCACAAATTCCAGCAGACAGTGGAGCAAGACGCCACATGCTGGAAGGATGGGCAGAAATGGAAACTAAGGACTCTGATTTGGAGTTCAGAGCCAGGCCTGCTGCTGCTATGAAACAGAGCACAAGATTAAAATCCAAAGGCCTCTATCCACAGGCCACTGCTTACAGATGGACTCTGTAGAGTTGCCCCAACACCAAAATAAGATCTGCATTCTGGTTGGGGATAAACTTGTTTTAGCATTTATTACCACCTGTGTCATGTGGGCCTAGCATGTACTCCCAAGATGTTCAAGAGCTTGGTGACTCTGAGACTCAGGCATGACCCAGACAAGTGCCAGCCTTGAAGGCCATGGATGCCTTTATCATGTTCCACCCTGCAACCTTGGAAAGAGAGCAGTGAACCACAGGACTGTGTTGTGGGACTCACATGCAAGGATGGTAAAATCCACCACTAGACAGGTACCAATCGTCCCTGTCACTAGGCCAGCACCACAGATGGAGCTTCTAGATCTGTCCTAGTACCAAGTGAAATACAAGTTGATGAGATATGTGTCATTATCTGTGGCTTGTTGCAGCAACCTTGGTCTGTGAGTCCATGCCAGCAGTAGACATCCCATAGTAGTGTGGGCTTTGGTCCTACCCTGTGCTGTGCTACTGGCTGTGGCTCCAGGTGAAATCTACCTTTGTTGCTTTGGTGGCCACAGGACTATGAACTACACAACTGAACTAGACAACTCCCCTGTCCATCCTGAATGGCACACCAATTAGAGACAAATCTGAGGTAACAGCTTACTACTCTAGGACTGAAATAGCAACAACACAGCAACAGCAGACTTGCTGCAAACTTCAGATTAGGGTGCCATCTAGAGCTGAAATAGCAGAAGTATCCACAAGTTCAGAGAAGAAAATGCAGATTGCTTAGAATTTCTAGAAGACCAGATTACAGAGACTGGTGGCAAGAACATCTGGGAAACTCACCTCGCAACCAAAGTAAGGTACTAGAAGTCAATCATGTAGGAATTAAAATTGTCAAATGCAACCTAAAAATGTACTAAATGGGGCTGGCACCATGGCTCACTTGGTTAATCCTCCGCCTGTGGCGCCGGCATCCCATATGGGTGCCAGGTTCTAGTCCCAGTTGCTCTTCTTCCAGTCCGGCTCTCTGCTGTGGCCTAGGAGGGCAGTGGAGGATGGTCGAAGTGCTTGGGACCTGCACCTGCATGGGAGACCAGGAAAAGCACCTGGCTCCTGGCTTCAGATCAGTGCAGCGCCGGCCATGGCAGCCATTTGGGGAGTGAACCAACGGAAGGAAGACCTTTCTCTCTGTCTCTCTCTCACTGTCTGTAACTCTACCTGTCAAATAAATTTTTAAAAATGTACTAAATGAAATTTCATATTATAGAAGTCACCAGCGACAACAGATCAACACAAGAAAGAAACCATGAACTTGAAGATAACTATTTGAAAATACACTGTTGGAAGGAGAAAAAGAATCAAGACAAAGAAAATTTATGAGAACTTAGGGAAAGCAAATATCCAAGATACTGGGGATTAAGAAAAGAGAAGCGGACCGGTGCTGTGGCGCAGTGGGTAAAGCCGCCGTCTGCAGTGCCGACATCCTATATGGGCACCAGTTCGAGTCCCTGATGCTCCACTTCTGATCCAGCTCTCTGCTGTAGCCTGGGAAAACAGCTGGAAGATGGTCCAAGTCCTTGGGCCCCTGCACCCACATGGGAGACCCAGAGGAAGCTCCTGGCTCCTTCCTTCGGATCAGTGCAGCTCCAGCCGTCGCGGCCAATTGGGGAGTGAACCAGCAGATAAAAAACCTCTCTCTATGCCTCTCTGTCTCTCTCTCTCTCTCTGTCTATAACTCTATCTGTCAAATAAATTTAAAAAAAGAAAAGAAAAGAAATAAGAAAACAATCTGGGGCCAGCATTGTGGTGCCTGAGACTCCAGCAACCCATATAGGTGGCAGTTTGACTCTCAGCTGCTCCACTTCCCACCAGCTCCCTGCTAATGCACATGGGAAAGCAGCAGAAGATGGTCCAAGTGCTTGAGCCTCTGCCACCCATGTGGGACACCTAGAAGAAACTCCAGGAACCTGGCTTCAGTCTAGCCTAGCTCTGGCCACTGCAGCCATCTGGGAAGTGAACTAGTGGATGGAAAACTCTCTTTCTCTCTCCCTCTCTTTACCTCTCCCTTCTTCCCTCTCTTCTTCTCTCCCTCTTTTCCTCTCTCCCTCTTCAATTCTTTCAAGTGAATAAAATCTTCTTATTAAAAAGGAACTTCCATTCTGCATTGTTATTTCTGTAAAAAACAAAAACCTTATTTTTAAAAGGGCCAAGGACTTTAACTTCACCAAAGAAGATATGCAAATGTCAAATAAGTATATGAAAAGATCTTTCACATCATATGTCAACAGAGAAAGGCAAATTAAAATAGCAATGAGATATCAAAACCCAGAATACTAGGGCCAGTGTTATGGAATAGTAAGTTAAGTGGCCACATGTGATGCCTGCCTTCCATATCTAAGTGCTCATGGGAGTCTCAGCTACTCCACTTTTATCACCTGCTAATGCATCTGGGAAGGCAGCAGGTGGGCTCAAGAACCTGGGCCCCTGCTACACATGTGGGAGACACAAACGGAATTCCTGGCTCCTGTGTTCAGCCTGCTCCAACCAAGGCTGTTATGGCCATCTGGGAAGTGAACCAGAAGATGGAAGACCTGTCCCTCTCTGTCTTTCTGTCTCTGTCTCTGTCTCTGTCTCTCTCTCTGTCTCTGTCTCTCTCTCTCTCTCTCTCTCTCTCTGTCACTGTGCATTTCAAGCAAATACATAAATTAAAAAACATTTTTTAAAAAACATTCATAAAACACTGAATATAAGGAAATACTGGCAAGAATGTAGGAAAGAATTCTCCTCCACTGCTACTGGAAATGTATATTGGGAAAATCACTTTGGAAGACAGATTTTCAGTTTTCTACAAAACCAAGCTATTTGAGGCCAGCATTGTGGCGTAGTGGGTAAAGCCACCGCCTGCAGTGCCGGCATCCCATATGGGCCCCAGTTTGTGTCCCAGTTGCTCCATTTCTGATCCAGCTCTCTGCATGGCCTGGGAAAGCAATAGAAGATGGACCAAGTCCTCAGGCCCCTGTACCCACATGGGAGACCTGGAGGAAGCTCCTGGCTCCTGGCTTCAGATCAGCACAGTTCCGGCTATTACAGACAATTGGGGAGTGAACCAGCGGATGGAAGACCTCTCTGTCTGTCTGTCTCTCTCTCTCTCTCTTTCTCTCTGCCTCTCTTTCTCTCTCTGTACGACTCTTTCAAATTATAAATAAAACTAAAACAAAATAAAACAAGCTATTCTAACGGCACTTAAAAAAAGAGGTTCCTTGCAATTCACCTCAAAAGTTGAAAACATGCCCACACAAAAAGTGTGCAGCTTTATTTATAACTGCCCCCAACTTGGTAGCAACCAAGATGTCCTTCAGAAGGTAGATAGGTAAACCAAGTGCAATCCACCCAGACAATGGAATATCATTCAGCACTAATAACAAATGAGGTATCAAGGAATGAACTCACTTGAAGGAAAGGTAAATATGTATTACTCAATTAAAAAAAAACAATCTGAAAAGCCTGCATAATGCATGATTCTAACTATATGATATTCTAGAAAAAGCAAAACTATGGAGACTAAAAAAGATGAGTGGTTGCCAAGAATTAGAAGAGACAGATGAGGGGCTGGCGCTGTGGCATAGCAGGTAAAGCTGGTGCCTGCAGTGCCAACATCCCATATGGGTGCCGGTTCTAGTCCCAGCTGTTCCTCTTCCGATCCAGTTCTCTGCTATGACCCGGGAAAGCAGTAGAAAATGGCCCAAGTCCTTAGGCCTCTGCACCCAATGTGGGAGACCCAGAAGAAGCTTCTGGCTCTTGGCTTTGGATCTATGCAGCAGCTTCAGCCATCTGGGGAGTGAACCAGCAGATGGAAGACCTCTCTCTCCCTCTCTCTGCCTCTCCTTCTCTCTCTGTGTAACTTGGACTTTCAAGTAAATAAATAAATCTTTTCTTAAAAAAAAAGTATTCTTAGAGAGAGAGATGAACACATGGAGCACAAAGGATTTTTATGAAGTAGAACTACACAGATGTTCCAGCAACAGCCAGCCATAGCGACTGCCCTTGCTGAAAATCTAGGGCATTTAAACCACAAGGGTAAAGCCTTAGAAGTGAGACTGAACTAGCTGTAGAGAAAACACTTTAGTCCCATCCTAACAAAGCTTAAAAAAAAAAAAAAAAAAGCTTCGAAAATATTAATTTGAATTGCAAAGGGCTTAACTGCCTACACAAAACAAAATATAACATTTTTAAAGGAAGACAGCAGAATCCAGACATACAACACACTAGGAATCATAATGTCTAACGTCCAATAAAAACTATTCAACATATTCAGAATCAGGAAAATGTGATAAATACCCAGGAGAAAGGCCAGTCAATAGAAAGAGACCTCAAAATGGCCAATTTGAAGGAACAGTCAGGTACAGTGAAATAGCTACTATAAATAGACTTATTATTTAAAGGAAAATATGAACATAAAAGCTATAAAGAATAACAAAGTATGATTTGCATGATACAATATCCAAAATGCAAAAGTCACTAGGTGGGATTAAGATCAGATGACACAATGAGGAAAAGGTTAATTTGAAAGTCTAGCAGTAAAAATGATCTGCCATGAAAACAGACGCAGAAAAGAAATAATCAGGAGCAGAACATCAGTAAACTATGGGACAATGCTAAATAGTCTAACAGCGTAACAGGAACTCCAGCCAGAGAGGTAACAGAAAGTTTAAAGACAGGAGTGGAATATTTTCCAGGTCTTAATGAAACTATAAACACACATTACGAAGATGTTCAATATACACCAGTGGATAGACGCAAAAACCACATTAAAGTGATTCACAGTGAAGTGCTAAAAACCAGTAACAAAGAGAAAAACGTTAAAGCAAATGGAAAATAAAAACACATTATAACCTGGGCAACAAATGTTAGCATGACTGAAGAGTTCCCAGTCAAAAATAATGTCCAAGACAACTGAAACATGTATTTAAACTTAGTCAGAGAAAAAACTGTCAACTTAGATTTCCATAACCAGTGACACATCCTTCAAAAATAAAGGAGAAATCTCTTTTTGAAAAACCAAAAAGCTGAGAGAATAGTTCTCAAATACACATGCAATGAAAGTAAAAGTTCCACACGCTAAAGAAAAATAATGGAAACTGTGATAAATAAATATAAAGAAATGAAGAGCACCAGAAAGGGGAAGTTTGTAGGTAAATTATACAGGTATTTTTGTTTTCTCATCTTTTAATTTTCTAAAAAGGATAATTACTATTTAAAATTAAAATAATATTAATACATAATGAAGTATTCAGCATACATTATGTTAAATGTATGTACAACAAAAACAGCACAAAAAATAAAAGTGGCAATTGAAAACATTTTATAATATTCTTTTTAATATTAATATTACAGGAAAACATACAGTAATAAATTAAATATATATACTTAAAAATCTTTGAACAGACACTAGAGAAAAAAATAGTACAGCCAATAGTGGGAACAGAAGGTAATACTAGAAAACACTCAATAAATCCAATAGGAGGCAGAAATAATGGAAATGAGAGAACAGATGGGAGTGCTTAAAAAAAAAAGACAAATGATAGAATTAAATGCAGTCATTTTAATAATTATACTTAAAGGCAAGATTTAATTCTTGCTTGCTGAAATGGGCAAAAATGTAAGATCCAATTATACACTAGCCACCAGTAAGTAGTTTACATATAAAGAGACAGATATGTTAAAAATAAAAGGATACTGGTGTATTGTGGAAGCAGTCGCCTACAACACTGACATCCTACATGAGCACCAGTTAAGAGTCCCAGCTGGTCCACTTCCAATGCAGTTCCCTACTAATGCACCTGGAAAAGCAGTTGCAGATGGCCCAAGTGCTTGTACTCCTACCAACTATGTGGGAGACCAGGATAGAGTTCCCGGCTCCCAGTGTTTACCAGGGCAGCCGTAGCCATTGCAGCCATTTGGGGAGTGAACTAGCAGATGGAAGATCTCTCTCTCGCTCGCTCTCTCTGCTCTGTGTGTGTGTACATGCACATGTGTGTGGGTGTGTCTGTTTCTCCCCCTCTCTGTGTACTTCTATTTTTCAAATAAATAAATAAAATCTTTAAAAAATAATAATTAAATAAAAGTACCTTAAAAGATAACCCTTATAAATACCTCACCGTAAGAAAGACAGAGCAGCTGTATTGCTATCAGTCAAAATACACTTCCAAACCAAGAACCTTACCAGAGATAAAGGGATTATTTTAGCAAGAACATTATGAAGAAGAAATAATACAAGTAAGTCTTGTTCACCTAAGATGGAGTTACAAAATGCATGAAGCAAAACTGACAGAGTACAGAAGAAAGGATGAAAATTCACAAGTATAACTTGAGTTTTCTATACTTCCTCTCTGTAGCTGATAAACCAGAAACACAGAAAATGAGTAAGGATACAGAAATCATCAAACAATGTGATGTAAATCATGATCCAGGCAACAATAGAACAGATGTGCCTTCTGATGCATACCCACGTGTACTGAGAAACTTCAAAAGCTGAGGAACAGGGCGGCGCCATGGAGTTGTAGGCTAAGCTTCAGCCTGTGATACCGGCATCCCATGTGGGCACCAGTTCTTGTCCAGGCTGCTCCTCTTCTGATCCAGCTCTCTGCTGTGCCCTGGAAAAGCAGTAGAGGCTGGCCCAAGTGCATGGACACCTGCATTCATGTGGGAAATCTGGAAGAAGCTTCTGGCTCTGGGTTTCAGATTGGCTCCGCTCTGGCTATTCTGGCCATTTGGGGAGTGAACCACTGAATTGCAGATCTTTCTCTCTCTTTTCTTTCTTTCTTTCTTTCTTTCTTTCTTTCTTTCTTTCTTTCTTTCTTTCTTTCTTTCTTTCTTTCTTTCTTTCTTTCTTTCTTCCTTCCTTCCTTCCTTCCTTCCTTCCTTCCTTTCCTTTCCTTTCCTTTCCTTTCCTTTCCTTTCCTTTCCTTTCCTTTCTTTCCTTTCTTTCCTTTCTTTCCTTTCTTTCCTTTCCTTCTTTCCTTCTTTCTTCCTTTCCTTCTTTCTTCCTTTCTTCCTTTCTCTTCCTTTCTTCCTTTCTTTCAAGAAATATTTATTTATTTACTTGCAAGTCAGAGTTACACAGAAAAGAGAAGGAGAGGCAGGGAGAGAGAGAAGTCTTCTATCCTCTGGTTCACTCCCGAATCAGCCACAATGGCTGGAGCTGCACTGATCCGAAGGAAGGAGCTTCTTCCAGGTCTCCCACGTGGGTGCAGGGGCCCAAGGACTTGGGCCATCTTCTACTGCTTTCCCAGGCCACAGCAGAGAGCTGGATTGGAAGTGGAGCATACGGGACTCAAACTGGGGTGCCAGCACTGCAGGTGGTGGCTGTACCCACTATGCCACAGCGCTGGCCCCCAGATCTTTCTTTCTGTCTCCCTCTCTCTCTCTGTAACTCTACCTCTCAAATAAATAAATAAATTTTTAGAAAAAAAGACCATGAAAGCTGAGGGATAAAACAAGCAGCAACAAATCTAAAATGATTAAATAACACAAGCATGCTCTCTGACCAAAACAAAAAATAAAATAAAATTCAAAGCTGCAGACAAAAAGAAATCAGAAAACCCCAGAATATTTACATAGTGAAAAACACACTTTTAATATAATTTATGGTTCAAAAAAGAAATTACAAGGTAAATCAGAAAATATTTTATGTAGAATAATATTGAAAATAGACCAAATTTCATAGAGAAGAGCTAGAGATACACATGACTTTAAGTGTAAACTTTAGCAGGAGTAAGTCTAAAGCGATAATGTGTTTCTACATTAAAAGAGAACACATGAAAAATGATTTTAACCAAAAATACATGAAATTGATAAGAGAAAAATGAAAAACATAAAGAATTTAAATTATTAAATCAATGTATACATATCAAAAAAGGAAAATAAGATATAAATAACAAGTTCCAGGAATGAAAGACTAGAAATATCACTATGCATTTTAAAGTCATAATGGAGTTAATAAAGCAATATAAGTGAATAAATTCAATGGCTCTGATAAAATGGACAAAGTCCTTAAAAGATGTTTTATCCAAATTGACAAAAGATACTTCACCCTCAGAAGTACAGAAAATTGAATTTAATCCCATAGGGGAAACTTCAGACCCAGGAGGATTCCCTGAGGAATTCTAGCAAACATTTCGAGAAGGCGAAAAGTGCCAATCTAACACAGATGTTTTAAAAATAGAGAAAAAGGGAATGTCTCCCAATCACTTTTATAAGGCTAGCTTAAACATGAGATGAAAACTAGTAGAGACGTTATAAGACTACAAACTAACTTCCTTCGTATACATAAACACAAAATCTTTGACAAAATCTAAGTAGATCGAATCAAACAATATATGTACAGTATATGATCACCTCAACAAATGCTGGAGAAGCAGTGCAGAAAATTCAACATCCATCCAAGACTGAAAACAGAGAGCCATGCTCTCTCCCCCACTACCTCTCTCTGTTCCCTCTTAAGCAAAAGATGGAAGAAAACTTCCAAAATCTGACAAAGACACTTATGAAAAACCACAAATATATTTAATAGCGGAAGACAGATCTTCAGCACTTAAAAATCACTTTTTTCATAATATGATTCCTCTGTTTAAATCTTATGTGCCCCCTTTACATATTTTATATTAAAAACAAAAATAACTCTGACCAGAATGCATTAAATCCTTCCATTAATAACATCTGAACCTTGATGAATATTTCCAAACACAGCCCCTCTATTCCTTTATAGGCACCCAGTAAAAATTCACACATTCTTGTAACCTTCTCATTGCTCATATTGTGTTCTCTACATAAATTCCTTTATCAACCAATAAAAATTCACTATGTCCTTCTAGATCTGATTAAATATTTAGTTTCTCTGAAAAGTTTCTCATAACTTATTTTATTCCATGAGAACTATCTCCTTGTTTTTGCCCTCCAGACTCACTTCCCAAGTAATAACTGGTTTTAGTGATAATGCAGCCAAAATAGTGTAGCAAAATCAGTTAATTTAGAGCTACAGTCTCTACTTTAAATCTTTGTGCTCCTATTGGCTTTTTGCATATAAGAATTGTCAGTTTATTCCTTTATGCAATAATTTCTTTGTATATGAAATAAAAATAGCATCTAATTATCATAAAAGATCTTTCTAAGGATTGAAAGCACTTAAATATAAAATTTAGATACAAAGCATAGTATAGGCCTACATAATACTTCCAATAAATCTTGCATAATTATGAGTCTACCAAATTAGTCCAAAACAAGAATCTTGTCTTTTACATCTGTGTAAATTTCATCTTTATATCCAACTTGCTTCCAGCTATAAATATGCACAATAATGTTCATCTACAACCCCTTAGAATCATGAGAGTCTATAATTAAAGTAGATGTCAAGCTCAAAATGCGAAGAATTGAGGAAAAGAAATCTGGTTAGATGCTGGCTAACTCATCTAGGACAATAATATATAAATATATCTGTTGATCACATGGAAACTTTACAGTAGGATGAAAAAACAGGGCATAATTCCTCACATTACCTTACAAGTTATGGAACTGACAGTGAATGAAAGAGCAAGTTCAATAATGAACGTACTGCATGACATGATGTCATTTGTGATGCAACTCTTATTACATTCAGTATATATGGTTTTTCTATTACCATTAAAGAAAACTGGGCTGAAGAGACCCTTGCAAGAATTTAGTGTTGGTGGGAAAATGGAATTTGAGATACTCTTCATAGCTTGACAATGTACTTCTCCAAGGGTATAATGGAGGTGGAGGAAGTAAAATAAACAAGTGAAAAAGGAGGAGAAACAAGAAAAGGAAAATTAACCATATTACATAATATAATATATATGGGTCACTCCAGCAATTAGAAACTACAATCCTTGAAAGACTTTTTTTTTCTTAGTTTTAGTTTAGTCTTTGTCATTTGAGGGTTTTGTGTTTTTGTTTTCACAGTGGAACACTACTTTATCAGTAAAGATAAATTCGAAAGTTGAAGAAATGCCCTCCTTCTACTTCAAATTAAACTCAATTAGGTCTGGGAAGGGAGTGGTGCTCACAGGGCCAATGCATCTGGACTTACAAACTTGACCACAGGATGGAAAATGAGAATGGCAGTGTTCCAGCCCATCTCTACCAGGGGCTCAAGTGCTCACACAGAGCAGTGACTTCTTTACACTTATTGGTATATTCCTAAAGACATCACAGTAGCATAAATACACTACAAATATTTAATAATTACTCAATAAGGTGAAGGAAATGTCTGGCAAATATCTGTAAAATCTGGATAAACGAATTATTTTGTAAAAATAAAAATAATGAAATCACCAATAAATGTTTATTATTCCAAAGTGAAATGATAAGATTACTAATATATCATTATAAATAGAAGGTGGATTTTTAAAATAAAGTTGAATACTTCTTTATCTGAAAGAACTGTTGTTCAAATTGTTTCAATTTTGTTTGATACTGCTTATATGTTAAATATTAAGTTCTGTCCACTGATTAAAATCATTATCTATTACACATTTATTTTCTATATTAGTTGCTATTACCTCAGTGCAAGAAAAATTCAGGTGAGCATTTCCTAAAATCGTAGGGAAACCAGTCTCCTGGAAGTATTTTACTTCCATCCCCAAAACTTCAATTCTCACCTCTCTTTGTGACCTCTATAACCTGATAAATTTGCTGCTTGCCCTGATATAAGCCCTTAGAGGAGACAGAGATGATAAAAAGAACTCTATAAGAAATCCACTTTCACACTTAATTTTCCTTAAAGATTTATTTATTTATTTATTTATTTATTTGAAAAGCGATGTGACAGAGATATCTTTCATCTGCTGGTTCATGTCCCCATCAGCCAAGACTGGACCAAGACGGGTTAGGACCCAGGAACTACCGTCAGGCCCCCAACATGGGCAAGCCTTTGAGTTATCATCTGCTGCCCTGCAGGATGTATTAGCAGGATGCTGCACTGGAAGCAGATTAGCCAGAACTCAAACCAGACACTCATGTATGGGATGCAGGTGTCCTAAGAAGTGGCTTACCATTTCACCAAAATGCCTGCCCCTTTCTCTCCTAATTTCATTGTTTTTCCCAAAAGAAATCCTCAGAACCACTTTTGAATTTTAACAATCAGAGAAGTGGTGAGAATGTGAACTGAAAAGATATGGATAAAGGTGGAGTTAGCAGGGATAATTGAACAATTTGATGAATAAATCTTTAAAAAATGTTTCTAGGGCCGGCGCCGTGACATAGTGGGTAAAGTCAACGCCTGCAGTGCCAGCATCCTATATGGGTGCCAATTTGAGTCCCAACTGCTCCATTTTTGATCCAGCTCTCTGCTATGACCTGGGAAAGCAATGGGAAATAGCTCAAGTCCTTGGGCCCCTGCACCCGTGTGGGAGACCTGAAAGAAGCTCCTGGCCCCTGGCTTTGGATCGGCATAGCTCCAACCATTGTGGCTCTCTTGGGGAGTAAACCAAGAGAAGGAAGACCTCTTTTTCTCTCTGCCTCTGCCTCTCTGTAACTCTCTGTAAATAAATAAATAAATCTTTTAAAAAAATGTTTTTCCATAGTACATCCGAATGTCAACAGCAATGAAGTACATTTTTTCTAACATTCTGTCCCAGTTTATTTTGTCAACTGAAGGGAAAAAAAGTATCCCCTAAAATATAAATATATGCAATATATATATTTACATTTACAGACACTAGATGAATTAAGAAACTTAACAATCTCATCATGATACATATTTAAATTAATGAAACCACCTCACATTATCATTCAAATGTAGTATTACAAATGTTACTTGTTTATCTTATGTATATTTTTGCTAATTTGTTATTATTTATGAAATAAGTGAATACTAAAACAAACTACATACCACAGAAAATGTGCTAGCACAATGAATCAATTAGTATATTTTGAAGAAAAATGTGTACAATATGTTATTTTGGATGTGCTTCAAGAAAAATAAAATGAATCACACTTCAAAATAGAAACCCTTTTCAATAGTAAATGAAATCATTTATAATTGTTAAGCTCATTAGTCAGCTAAGAACAACTGTAATCTCTTTGTAAAAATTTCTTTATGATGTCAAGATCTTTACTGCCTTTCTCATTCCGTACTCATCCAGTTGACGTCAAACATTTCATACCTTAGTTTTAAGAACTGTCAGAAATGTTATTAAGATCACTTTAATAGACCCACAAGAGATATGAGAGAGCTCATAGAAGATTAAAAACAGGTGATATTAGGCCGGCGCTGTGGCTCAATAGGCTAATCCTCCACCTTGCGGCGCCGGCACACCGGGTTCTAGTCCCGGTTGGGGCGCCGGATTCTGTCCCGGTTGCCCCTCTTCCAGGCCAGCTCTCTGCTATGGCCAGGGAGTGCAGTGGAGGATGGCCCAGGTGCTTGGGCCCTGCACCCCATGGGAGACCAGGAAAAGCACCTGGATCCTGGCTCCTGCCATCGGATCAGCGCGGTGCGCCGGCTGCAGCGGCGGCCATTGGAGGGTGAACCAACGGCAAAGGAAGACCTTTCTCTCTCTGTCTCTCTCTCTCACTGTCCACTCTGCCTGTCAAAAAAAAAAAAAAAAAAAAAAAAAAAAAACAGGTGATATTAGAATTGTTATGTGAGGGGCTGATGCACGATTCAGCATTCAAATAATCACTAAGGAAAGGACAGTGGGGGAATAAACATCCGGATCCCAGCAGTGAGTTAACAAGAAAAGTTACAAGGCAGAGAGCTGACTCAGCATGTCTGCACAAGCAAGACTGGAGGGAAACCGATGTACTGAGGAAAGGCAAGTGAAGCAGCCAAGAGGACATACTGCAGATGTGGGCAGGGGAGGGTGCAAGAAAAGGAAAACAAGGGGGATAATGGATATCTTGCATAAGGCGATACTGTGAAAACAGAAACCATGCACCTAAAAATATCTTTGTCAGAGATGGCGATTCATACTTGCTCCCAGCGTATACCACAATGATGCCTGTTGAAATGATACCTGTTTGTAGAGATGTTTATTCTTTTTGTGTAGAGCACTGAGAATCAAGAGAATGAATAATTAAACTTTCATGTTGATAGCCTTGGCGCTGTAACCTACACAACAGCATTTTTAAACTACATTACTGCTACTAGGTGCTAATTTCAGCAAGAGTGATTCAATGTTATTCCACTGGATTTTCATTGGTTAAAAGTAAAATAAATTGTATGTTGCAAACTCTTAAATCTTGCCAAGAAGGACTCCTACAAGTATTATGAGTTTATAACATAATTTGGAGGTAACAGTTGTGTATACTTTATGACCACAGGATCATGGTGAATAAAAAGCATGGTTAAGTGATAGGATACGCTGGGGAACAAAACTAATGGTACTTAAATGATCTCTTGTTCTACTTCCTGAAAATGATTAAGTTTCCCCAGATCCTTAGCTAAATTAATTTACAAAGCCCTGCCTAGGATATTCAATGTTAACTATAAAGGTACTATTAATCTTTAGGACTGGTAGCCATTCTACATTAAAGAATGTGATGAATGTGAAAGATTGGAAAACAGTATATTGTTAACTTCAAGGAAAGAATCCACTGCATTTAGACAATGAAATTCATGTACTGACATTAGTAATTCACTCACCTGCCCAGTGTTAGATGAGCCTATCATCAGAAATTGTGTAGCTTCTTGTGTTTGTTTAATCTCAGATCTTTGGACACAGTTTTTTTTGGAGCAGACTTGAAATAAATGATGCTTCAAGTACATTCAAATACATTAAATATCATAAATCCTGCTTCAACAGAGCTATAAGTCACACCTGGAACTTGGTTTTAAAGGAATTACTAAAATTATGTGATTGTGATTGATAACCTGAAGCTGTTAGGAAAACGTATGTATTATTGTTACACTTGTCCTTTAAGAAGGATCATATAAATGCTAATATACTCTCTTGTACTTCTGACATATAGAAAGGAAGAACCAAATGAATTAGCTCAATAAATCATCCCTAACCACCTACCATCCATCTCCTCCCCAAACAGACTAGCAACAAAGAGCAAAAGCAATTTGGAAGAGGTGAAGCGGGTTTCCAATGGCAAGGGGAAGACTGTTTCTGTAGGAAGAATTTAACTCAGGCAAAAGTTATTGCATAATAATTTCCCAGTGACAAAATATGATGGATTCTACATGAAACATAAAAACTTATTTCCTGAATCAAAAGGACCACAGTAACAATTACTTCTTAACAAAGGAAATGGCATTTTATCATGATTATAACACACTCTTAAACATTATTCCCTTGGGGATCAGCAGGAGTGACCCATACTAAAATGCTACTATGATGTTAATAATTTTGGGGTGGCGTGGAAGTGTTGTGACATAATGGATCAAGCTGTCATTTGCAGCACTGGCATCTCATATGGGTGCTGGTTTGAGCCCAGCTGTTTCACTTCCAATCCAGCTCCCCACTAATGTGCCTGCTAAAGCAGCAGAGGATGGCTTAAATGCTTGGGCCCCGGGGCCCACGTGGGAGACCCTAATGAGAGCTCCTGGCTTCAGCCCAACACAGCCACTGCCATTGCGGCTATCTGGGGAGTGAACCAGCAGATGGCAGATCTTTGTACGTCACCCTCTCTTTCTCTAACTCCACTTTCCAAATAAATAAAATAAAAATCTTAAAAAAACAATTTCTAGGTAAAATAACATTGAAATATTCTAGGTAAAATAACACTAAAATTTACTGAATAACACTCTGGTGAACAGAAAGAGAAAATGAACTGACTACACCAAACTTGCTACAGCATTAGAAGAGGTCTTTTGAAAGGGAGGCTCCTTTAGTCTTTCTAGTTATAAATGAAACTACAGAAGCTTAAAATAGTAATAAATGTAAACAGCACAGCAGAAGGTCTAGTTCTTTTATAAAACTAAGATTTGAAACCCAGACACGTCATAAGAATATACATTTTAAATGTGGTTCCTGGTGAGAATACACAGATGGAGATTCATACTTGCTCCCAGTGTATACTTCAATGATACCTGTTTGCAAGTATATTGAAACAATGCCTGTTTTTAGAGATGTTGGTTTTTTAGTGTAGAGCACTGGGAATCAAGGGAATGAATAACTAAACTTTCATGTTTACAGCCTATGCACTGTAACCTAAACAATAGGACCTTTTAATTATATACAACTGTTGCCGGCGCCGTGGCTCAATAGGCTAATCCTCCACCTTGCGGCGCCGGCACACCGGGTTCTAGTCCCGGTTGGGGCGCCGGATTCTGTCCCGGTTGCCCCTCTTCCAGGCCAGCTCTCTGCTATGGCCAGGGAGTGCAGTGGAGGATGGCCCAGGTGCTTGGGCCCTGCACCCCATGGGAGACCAGGAAAAGCACCTGGCTCCTGGCTCCTGCCAGGATCAGCGCGGTGCGCCGGCTGCAGCGGCGGCCATTGGAGGGTGAACCAGCGGCAAAGGAAGACCTTTCTCTCTGTCTCTCTCTCTCACTGTCCACTCTGCCTGTCAAAAAAAAAAAAAAAAAAAAAAAAAAAAATTATATACAACTGTTACTAGGTTCTGATTCTATCAAGAGTCATTCAATATTATTCCATTGGGTCTTCACAAAACTCCTAAGTTAGTAGGCATGTTTAATCCCCATTTGTAAAATGTTACATGGTGATAACCTGAAGACTTGGTACAGACATGTGGAAGAGACTCCAGGTCATCTGACTATAATCGTAGAATTCTTTCCACAATACCAATGTTTCCCCCAAAAAATTGGTAGCACAAATAAAAGTCACTATTAAAACAACAAATCACATATAAAGAGCCTACTTTGTTCTTAATTCTTTTAAAAATCACTCTGATATGTCAAAGAGAAGGCCGCAGGCTTTCCTACCTCTAACACATAATAATCCCACTTTAAGGGAAAGTAGGTCACAGCGTCAGGAACTGTCAAGCAAGAACAGTTCACCAAATCTCATAAATATTATTTTGAATTTAACATATTCAATGTTATGTTTATTCTATACTTATGACAGGAGATTTTAAAATAAATTTTAAAAAATTCATTTAAGTAATTTTATAAAAAACTATAAAAATATCAAAGATCTCAGCTAAAGCAAAAATCATTAAGCAGTGTGCAAAAAGATTGAATATGAAAAATGTATTCCATTGCATCAACTTATTATTCACCTAAAGCATTCATTATACTACCACAAGAATGGTAAAGTTAATTTTAAAGGAGGCTATTGGTATGTCACCTACTTTTTAGCAGCATATTTTATTGATCCCAGTACTTTTATAATAAAATTTATATGTAGAACTTTATAAAAAATCCAGACAATGAAGAAATAATTTTAGTAAAATGAGACTGCCCCCTTCTTTAGGCTAGCACTCACTTCCTGCTTTTCTTCCTGGAGATAATTATGACTAACCACTGGATGCTCGCACTTCTGCATTCTCAATTAATAAATTCACTCTCATTTTGTATATATGTTTCAGAGAGGCTTAACACAAACCACCACAACAGAGGACCTCTATGTGGCTTAACTCCTAAGTTACAGATGTAGTAAGGGGGCACAGCTGTTCTTGATCCACATGCTCACAGGGAGAACTGGGTTAAGAAAGAATCCATCATTTTGGAGTTGTAGCATCCTGCTGTGGATCTGAAGGGGCTAAGAGACTGTAGAGCCACGCTAGCTCCTAAATTCCTTGATCCACAAAAAAGAAATGCCATGTTTCCTCACAATCCACTATGAGAATATGCTATAGACTTCAATCTAAATATAAGGAAGAAAAACATAGGTGCATATTTTATGTCTCTCAAGCAGGACAGTACAACTTTGAATCAGCGGAGATACAAGGTGTGCTTTCCTGCTATTTGCTCATCTTCATTTAATGATATATCTTATAGCTGTTCGCAAGTACATGTGTGTGTGTCTGCATACACATACACACAAAACCATTTTTAATGGTCTCAGGGTACTGCATGGTATGGCCAAAGCTTAATCTATTTAACTATCCTATTACTTATGAGATTTTACATTATTTTTTCTGCAATAAAAGTGCTATAAAGAAGCAACATAATTGGTTATAAGTAAATATTCTATGTTTCTCTACATGGTTATTGGTCATTGGTTTTAATGTATTGTGAGTAATTATTTATACCCTTTGCCCATTTATCTATTATATCACCTACCCTTACTGATTTGCAGGGTATTGCTACACATACATAATTTTTTCTGCCCATACATTTCATTTATTTTTTAACTTCATTTATGGTGCTTATTAGCTTTTATTTGGCAAAAGACATCAGTCTTTCTCCTGTAAGCTTTTTGGTGTTTTATGTTTTACATAAGATTATTTTTGCTAAGGTTATGAAATAATATTCTTCTGTTTTTGTTTCTACTGGTTTACAGTTTTAAAACTAACTTCACTATTTACTTTGGGTATTAACATAAATGCATAACTTCAGTGTTTTCTACACAGGTATTAATTCCCCCAATGCTACCTACTGAGCTATCATTTTTCTATTTGACATGATATACTAAGCATGAGCTAAGTTTTCATTTATACATGTATCTGCTTATTAATATTCCTGGTCTGATACCACCTAGTTTTTATTACTATTGTTTTTTAGTGACTTTTGAGGTTAGGTAAGCAAGTCTTCCTTCTAATACTCCTCTGTATTGTCAAATTTTCTTAGCTATTCATAGGTCTTTTCTTCTCTGTAAATTTCAGAATCTGCTTTGCAACTTTCAGGAAAATGCTCTTCTAATAGACATTTAAAGAAAAACTATTCCAATTCTTCTCAAGCTATTCAAAACAACTGAAAGGGAGTTAATCCTCCCAAACTCTTTCTATGAAGCCTGCATCACCTTAATTCCTAAACCTGAAAAAAGACACAACAGAGAAAGATAACTGTAGACCAATATCCCTGATGAACACAGATGCAAAAATCCTCAACAAAATATTAGCTAATTGACTCCAATGAAACATCAAAATGATCACTCACCCAGACCAGTGTAATCTATCCCTGGTATACAGGGATGGTTCAACATTCACAAATCAATCAATGTGATACATCACATTAACAAAATGAAGAACAAAAACCATATAATTATCTCAATAGATGCAGAGAAAACATCAGATAAAATACGACATCCTTTCATGATGAAAACCTTAAGTAAATTGGGTATCAAAGGAACATTCCTCAATACAATCAAGGCAATTTATGACAAAACCATGGCCAGCATCTTATTGAATGGGGAAAAGTTGGAAGCATTCCCCCTAAGATTTGGAGCCAGACAAGAATGCCCATTCTCCCCACTCCTATTCAATATATTCCTAGAAGTTTTAGCCAGAGCCATTAGTCAAGAAAAAGAAATCAAAGGGATACAAATTGGAAAGAAGGAAGTCTAATTGCCTCTGTTTGCAGATGACATGATTCTATATATATTGGATCCAAAAGACCTCACTGAGAGACTATTAGAACTCATAGAAGAGTTTGATAAAGTGGCAAGACACAAAATTAACACACAAAAATCAACAGTCTTTGTATACAGAGACAATGCCATGGCTGAGAAAGAACTTCAAGAGCAATATCATTCACAATAACTACAAAAAGAATTAAATACCTTGGAATAAATATAACCAAGGATATCAAATATCTCTATGATGAAAATTAAAACTACTGAAGAAAGAAATAGAATAAGACATTAAAAAATGGAAAATTCTTCCATGTTCATGGATTGGAAAGATCAGTATAATCAAAGTGTTCATACTACTGAAAACAATTATAGATTCAATGTGATCCAAATCAAAATACCAAGGACATTCTTCTCAGATGTAAAAAAAAAAATGCTAAAATTCCTATGGAAACACAAGAGACCTTAAATAGCTAAAGTAATCTTAAACAACAAAAACAAAGCTGGAGGCATCACCATACCAGAGTTCAAGACATACTATAGGCATTTATCATCAAAACAGCCTGGTACTGGCACAAAAATAGACATGTAGACCAATGGAACAGAATAGAAACTCCAGACATCAACCTATACATTTACAACCAACTTATTTTTGACAACGGAGCTAAAATTGGTCCCTGGAGCAAGCACAGTCTCTTCAGCAAATGGTGCTAGGAAAACTGGATCTCTGTGTGCAGACCCATGAAACTAGACCACTACCTTACACCTTATACAAAAAATCAACTCACGATGGCTCAAAGACTTAAATATATGACCCAATACCATTAAATTATTAGAAAACATTGGGGAAATCCTGCAAGACTTTGGCATAGGCAAAGCGTTCTTAGAAAAGACCCCAGAGGCACAGGCAATCAAAGCCAAAATTGACAAATGGGATTACATCAAACTGAGAAGCTTGTGCACTGCAAAGAGAAAAACTCAGCAAAGGAAGAGGCAACTGACAGAATGGGAGAAAATATCTACAAACTAAGCAACTAAAAAAGGATTAACACCCAGAATCTATAAAGAGTTCAAAAAATTGAACAACAACACAAACAATCCAGTTACAAAATGGGCAAAGGACTTGAACAGGCATTTTCAAGACAGGGAATTCAAATGGCCAATATGCACTTGAAAAAAAATGCTCAGGATCACTAGCCATCAGGGAAATGCAAATCAAAATCACAGTGTTTCACCTCAGCCCCATTAAAATGACTTTCATACACAAATCAACAAACAACAAATGGTGGTGAGGATGTAGGGGAAAAAAGGATGTGAGAAAAAAGCTACCCTAATCCACTGGTGTTAGGAATGTACTGATCCAGCCATTGTGGAAGACAGTATGGAGATATCTCAGAAATCTGAATAAAGACCTACTATATGACCCAGCCATCCCACCCATGGGAAGTTACCCAAAGAAAAGAAATCAGCATATGAAAGAGTTATCTGTATCTCATGTTCACTGCAGCACAATTCACAATAGCTAAGATATGGAAGCAACCCAGATGTCCATCAAGTGAAGATTGGATAAAGAAATTATGATATACATACACTATGGAGTACTACTCAGCTGTTAAAAAAAAATGAGATCCTGCCTTTTACAACAAAATGGATGCAACTAGAAAACATTATACTTACAGAAATAAGCCAGTCACAAAAAGACAGATCATATGTTTTCCCTGATCTGGGATAACTAACAGTGTACCTAAAATGTAATGTATTGGAGTGAAACGGACATTTTGAGATTTGATGATTGTTTACAACCCTTGTCTCTTCTGTTGAGAACTGTTTTTTTTTTTTTTTTCTTCATACTATTTGTTGAACTCTTTACTTAGTGTACGGTTAACTTTGTGATCACTAAGTAAACTGAAAACAAAGCTTTGTAAAAATTAAGAGTGGAAACGGGAGAGGGAGAAGGAAAAGGGGTTGGAGCATGGATGGGGGTGAGGGTAGGGTGGGAAGTATCACCATGTTCCTAAATCTGTATATATGAAATACATGAAACTTGTATGATTTAAATAAAATTTTTTAAAAAGTAAAAGACAAAAAGAAAATCCTCTTAAGTCTTTTAGTTGGATTATATCGAAATTATTTATATATCTGGGGAAAATGAATTCTTTACAATACTCAGTCTTTCTCTCTGGAAACATAGTGGTGTCACCACTATGTTTATCATTTGTAGCAAAACTCTTATTTTCAAATTAAGGCCTTCTTAATGCCCTTTCCATATGTTAGTTACATGCTTTATCCTGGTCCATTAGTTATCAATGAGCTATTAGAAAGATTGATGATAGATTTCGAAGTAGTGTGGTAGGCAGAATTCTAAAAATGCCCCCTCAGATATGATTACAAATCCTAATTCCTAGAACCTGTGAATACGATGAGAAATCCCTTCAGTATTATGTTATATTAAGGCTCAGTTAACATACATACAAAATAAGCTTGATTTAACTCCATAAGTGCCTGAGAGTGGAGTGCTGCTCTGGTTGGTGGCAGAACAGGAAGTCAGAGGGTCAAATTACTAAAAAGTTTCATTGTTGCCTTAAGAATGAAGGTCCACAAGAGAGGTAATGTGGATGGCCTGAGTACTGAGAGCAGATCCTGGCTAATGGTCAGCAATAAAACAGAAATCTCAGTCTTACAACTGAAAAGAAAGAAATGAATTCTTCCAAAAACCCTATTGAGTTGACTGAATTCTCCCCTCAAAGAACTCTAGAAAAAGCTCAGCACACCAGACATATTAATTTCAGTCTTGCATGACATGGAACAGAGACCTACAGATAATAAATAGGTGCTGTTTTGAGCTACTGAATTTTTTTTAAATTTCTTTGTTTTTTTATATTTATATTTTATTTTATTTAATGAACATAAATTTCCAAAGTTACAGCTTATGGATTACAATAGCTTCCCCCCCACCATAACTTCCCTCCCACCCACAACACTCCCCTCTCCCACTAACTCTCCCCTTCCATTTACATCAAGATTCATTTTCAATTATCTTTATATACAGAAGATCAATTTAGCATATATGAAGTAAAGATTTCAACAGTTTGCACCCACACAGAAACACAAAGTGTAAAATACTATTTGAGTACTAGTTATAGCATTAATTAAACACCTAAGAGTAATTGTGTATAATTACAGAGTTCAACCAATAGTTTTAAGTAGAACATATAAAATACTAAAAGGGTAAAGTATTAAGTTCTTTTTCTTTTTTTTGTTTGTTATATAGGTTTTTTTTTATTTAATAAATGTGAATTTACAAAGTGCAACTTTTGTATTGTTGTGGCTTCCCCCCACCCCAACCTCCCTCCCTCCCATGGCCCTCCCCTCTCCCACTCCCTCTCCCACCAACCTCCCTCCCTCCTTCTGCCCTCCCCTCTCCCACTCCCTCTCCCATCCAGCCCTTCATTGAGTTTCATTTTCAATTACCTTCATATACTGAAGATCAACTTAGAGCTACTGAATTTTTGTAATTTGTTACACAACAAGAGAAAACTAATCTGGACAGATCCAGAGCAACTGTTATCACTGTTTTGCACTTTGAAGGGTTTTGAGGATTTCTCAAGGAAGAGGAAATTCACTCAGAAACATTTCTCCTTCTTCACCCTTACTCTTATTGGTATGCCCTTATTAAAATTGACATGTATGCCAATGCAAAGCTTTAATTTACTGCTAAATCTTAAGGCGTGATAAAATAAAAACATAATTTCCCCTCAGAAAGTTTGAATATTGAAGGTATAGAATAAAACAGAAAACAAACATCCAACGATGAGAACAAATCTCAAAGTCATTGAGCAAAGCACTTAATGAAATGAAAATTTAGGGTGATAACAGCTTTATGAAGCATTAGAGTGTAAAATCTATTTCAAAATGTCAGTATATATAAAGTTTTCAGGGTTATTTTACATACATGCAGTGACTACAATGTTTACAGGAGAACAGTATTTTGATAAAAGGGATATTGATTAGCAAATTCAATTTCAATAGCATAAATTGCTCCACTGTTGACCTTCTGCCCCTAAGTAAAAAATGCAATTCATCGCATAATAAATTTTCAAGCTTTTCATACTCCAAGAAACTCTGAATTATTCATACTATGAAATCAGTTTAGAGGAATCTGAGCTGATATGAAACTCAATTATCTAATTAACAGATATCTTGAAAGAAAACTTACAGTGGTACTAGGATAACAAGACTGAAAATAAGGGAAAAAAGTCACTTTTTTGTCTGTGTGCTTCAATACTCTTTGAACCATTTTTAATAAAATGTGTCGTATTTAGCACTTGTGTGAAAATATTTAAACAAAAGAATAATAAGATACAGCAAGAAGAAAAGTTCAGTAAAGATGAAAGATAGGCCGGCGCCGCGGCTCACTAGGCTAATCCTCCGCCTTGCAGCACCGGCACACCGGGTTCTAGTCCCGGTTGGGGCGCCAGATTCTGTCCCGGTTGCCCCTCTTCCAGGCCAGCTCTCTGCTGTGGCCAGGGAGTGCAGTGGAGGATGGCCCAGGTGCTTGGGCCCTGCACCCCATGGGAGACCAGGAAAAGCACCTGGCTCCTGGCTCCTGCCATCGGATCAGCGCGGTGCGCCGGCTGCAGCGCGCCGGCCGCGGCGGCCATTGGAGAGTGAACCAACGGCAAAGGAAGACCTTTCTCTCTGTCTCTCTCTCTCACTGTCCACTCTGCCTGTCAAAAAATTTAAAAAAAAAAAAAAGAAAGATAATCAGGTCAATTTCAAGAAGACTGAGAGCAACATACAAAATTTTAAAATATTGGAGTTGGTGCTGTGATGTAGCAGGTAAAGCCACCACCTGCAGTGCTGGCATCTCATATTGGCACCAGTTCAAGTCCTGGCTGCTCCACTTCCGATCCCACTCTCTGCTATGGCTTGGGAAAGCAGTAGAAGATGGCCCAAGTCCTTGGGCCCCTACACTCATGTGGGAGACCTGGAAGAGGCACCTGGCTCCTGGCTTTGAACTGGCACAGCTACGGCTGCTGTGGTCAACTGGGGAGTGAACCAGCAGATGGAAGACCTCTCTCTCTCTGCCTCTCCTTCTCTCTCTGTGTAACTTTGACTTTCAAATAAATAAATAATCTTCAAAAAATATGAAAAAATAGGATAAAGCTTAAAAATGAAGAAACAATATAAACAATTTAAAGAAAATAATATTATTATTAGCCACTATATGGTATTACAATTTGCTACTGACTAGAATTGTTTAGAAAATATTTACGAGTTAATTGAAAGAAAACACATATACCAATCCACTGGCCAAAATAAAGTTTAGGAGTTGATTCACCTAATTAAAAATAATTTTTAGAGGTGAGCATTTGGCCTAGTAGTTAAGCTGCCAGTTAACATACCTGCACATATTGGAATAACTGGGCTCAATACCCAGCCCTGTCTGCTGACTGCCTTTTTGCCATTGCAGACCCTAGGAGTCAGTGGTCATAGTGCAAGTAATGGGGTCTCTGTCATCCCTGTGGAGATCTAAATTTCCAGTTCCCTGCGTTAGCTGGCTCAAGTCCTGGCCGTGGCAGGCAATTAGGGAGTGAACCACAGATAGAAGCTGGTTGTCCGTCTCTCAAAAAGTAAGTTGTAGAATTATTCACCTGACCAATATTATTCTTCTCAAAACTCTAATTTTTATGAAATATACCTAAAAGAATCAGAATGACAGACTTAGAAATCAGTATCTTTCTTTAAGCTTGACAGTTGGTTTATCAGTAAGATAAACAAGGATCTCATTTCCAGAACTGATTTTCTTTAATGTCTCCATAGTTTCTGACTTAGTAAACGGAAGGTATTACTGATCTAACTACCAGTGTCCCTGCACATTGGTGAAACAAGTTGTGGTCAGGTGATAGTCACTGGGAAAGCATAGCCACCTACAATCTTTCCCAACTACCTGCCAAATTGCCTAGAACCTCACAAGACACAGTGATTCCTTTCAACTAAATTCTCTGCCCATTCCAAAGAACAGTGGTTTATAATCTGAACTGGATGAGGGAGTTAACTCCTATGTCTGTCATCTTAGTTACTCACCAGCTTCCCTGCTAAAACAGTGCTAGTCCTCATAAGGAAGAAATTAAGACAATTTTGTTTTATGAGTAAGCTCTAGGCCGACAATGACAATGTTTGTTTCTTCTTGATCCGCTATCATAAATCCTGGTGGATCATAATTCCTTGGGAAGAGTTGGGTGAAAGATCTAGTGAAGGAAAGAAGCAGGCACAAACTGCAATACACAGAGAGCTTTGAGCTTCCGAGGGCAAAAAATCACACAGGCAGATGGCACATCAGGGGAGAAAGACATAAAAAGATTATGATAGTGAAGGAAGCAGGAAAAAATGCAGTTCTTATGCTATTCCTGTCTTAGTCTGTTTGGGCTGTTTTAACAAAATACCATAAACTGGGCAGCTTACAAACAACAGAAGTGGATTTCTCTAATTCTGGTGGCTGGGAAATTCATGATCAAGGCAGATTTGGTACCCACTTTCCAGTTTCTACACCACACCCTCTTCCTATGTCTTCACACGGTAGAAGGAACAAAGGGTCTCCGTTGGGTCTCCTTTTTTTTAATTTGCAAAGAAGAAAAAGAGCAAGAGAGAGAATTCCAATTCACTGGCCAACTCTCTTTACACCTACAACAGCGAAGTCAGTTTTGGGCTGAAGCTGGGAGCCCAAAATGCAATCCAAATATCCCAAGAAGATAGTAGGAACCCAATCACTTAAAATTTCACCACTGCCTCCCAGCGTCTGTATTAGCAGGAAGCAGGAGCCAGAAGCCAGGACCGGATATTAAATTCAGACACTCCAATATGGGAGATGGAGGGGCTTAACCACTAGGCCAACACCTGTCCCTTAGGCCTCTTTTATAAAGGCTCTGATCCTATTCACGAGGGTTCCACTTCCAAAGTCTAGTCGTGTCCCAAAGGTAGCACGCCTAAACCATCATTTTGAGGATGAGAATTTTCAACAAGGATTTTGGCCCCAAACACACACAGACACACACACACACACACACACACATTCAGACTACAGCAACTCCTAAATAAAGCAGTTTTATTTTTCTTTATTTCATGACTTTCATATTTAACAGCTCTACCCACATGCTGTTTTATAAGAATAAAATGCACTGGAAAAGTAAAAAATTAAAATTCTACCACAAATTTTTGACAGTTTCCAAAGAAATAAAAAGATGAGGCCCTGTAAATACTAGCACCAATTTAGATAAATTACTTAGGTGAAGAATAGTATTTCATTGGCAAGAACAAATGTTTTAAAACTAAGGACAAATGATGAAAGAGATGGATCACAAACTGTGGATGATTAATTTGGGGCTGAATTAATTATCAAGTTTAGAGGTAGGTTTTATTTTTTTAAGAAGGCCACTGAAGGCATGTCCACCAGTTGGAAAAACTTTTAAGTGATCCTTAAGGCAAGTTATCCAATGTGAGTATATGTAGGTTATATGTATAGCTCACTATGATATTAATCCAAATTACCAAACACTTATGAAGCCAACAAGTAAGTTTCAAAAATTATTCACTATATATTTTTATTGCTTTTTCAGAATCATATCAATCAGTGTTTAGTCTTACATAATCAGTGGTTAAAAACTGTCTTAAATAAATCAACAGTTCTACACTGTGGTGTAGAAGGTTAAGCCTCCACCTGCAGCACCATACTGGTGCCAGTTCAAGTCTTGGTTCCTCCACTTCCAACCCAGCTCCTTGCTAATGTGCCTGGGAAATTAGTGGAGGATGGCCCAAGTGCTTGGGCCCTGCCACCCATGTGGGAAACCTGAAAGAAGCTCCTGTCTCCTAGCTTTGGCTGGGCCCCGCCCTGCCTGTTGTAGCTATTGGGGAATGAACCAGCAGAGGAAAGATCTCTCTCTCTCCCTCCTTCTCTCTTTCTACCTCTGCCTTTCAAATATATAAATAAATCTTTTCAAAAAAATAGCAGTTCTTTCATTTCATATTCTATGAGGTACATGATTTTTAAAAATAAAACAATCTATTATTATATAATCCATGCTTGCTTATGGGACCATTGAGGCAGATGGAACAGCTTAACTAGGAGGGGGCAGAGGAACCTTTCTGATGTGAAAAAAATGTCCTACCTCCATCAGTCTACATGGATACAATCATCCCAAAGTACTCTGAAACGGATCAGTTAAGATCTGTGCATCTCACTGTAAACAAATTACAGCTCACTAAAAATTAAAGGCATATATTTCTTTTCTCTTTTATATACAAAACACTGATAGAAGGCAACTGCAACCTAAGATTAGATATTTTATTTTACAGTTTCCAGGTAAGTCACTCTGCAGTGTGTGAACATGTGTGTGTGTGTTCATGTGTATGTAGGAGGTAAGTGCTTTTCCTTCAGAAAACTGCAGCAGGGATTCATTAAGTTTCACGTGATGGCATGTGGCCTCAACAGCAAAATAAAACATTTGTGGAGTAATGACCAAAAATATAATGAAAAATAAGGGTTATTCAAGTTATTGTTTTAACAGAAAACAAACTCTTTTAATGAAGCAAATAACTACAGAATTATTTTACTCTGCTCAATGGGAAAACTGATTAGAAGCAAAATCATTCAATTTACTTGCAATTGTATAAACTACTGAAATTAGATGTAATAATTGTTAATAAAAAGTGAGTTCTCTAAACATCAGAGTTACCTGTTTACAATTTGCAGTCAACTCCACTTTTAAAAATTCAGATGTTTCTCTTTTTGTACTAGCAATAAAATCTTTTTTATTAAACCAGTGGAGTTAATAAGACAAAGGAAATGAATTTAGATACTTACAAAAATAATGTAACCAATTTCTTTAGCAGCAGCAGAGTTAATTCCTGCTATTTAATTTTAATATTTTATATTGGAGCAAAAGTACTTAGGATTAAATCAGTGTTTCTATTTAGTTGTAAAATAAATTACAATAACCATCAAATTGATACAGATTCTATGCTATGACTTTGGGGATAGTTTCAATAATTTGTATAACAAAAATCATTTAAATTGCCACTCAAATGAGGATAAATTATTAATAAACTATGAAGTTTTATATGTGGCCAGAAACTCAAATTATCTAAGAATTTTCTTTAATAAATGTATTATCTTGAAAAAGGAGTTGGAGAAAATAGACTCATCAACTTAAGTAAGATGAACAGAAGCTGGAGAAAGTTCAAAAAAGAGTAATATAAATTACCAAATGATTGGAAAATGGCTCAACAAAAGAAGCCTAAAATAATTTGAGTTAGTAGTGAGCAGAATGCTGGGGTTGAAATTAATAATAGTCTTTATTCAAATAGATAAAGTAATACTACGAGAACAGAGACTTTCAGTGCTCTCTGCCCATTGAGAAAAGGATCCAAAAAGATAAGCTCAATTAGCAACTGGAAGGACTATGTTTAGCTACCAAGAAAAATTCTCTTTTATAATTTCAAGACTTTAAATCCTAATAACAAAGATGGCTATAAAATCTCTCTGAAAGTGTTTAGCCACAGTAGAAACAACCATACCAAGTCATTCTTGTAACACATATGTAGTGAACGATTTGCGTACCATGTCCCTACATGCTCACCCTTAGCATTTAATGTTTAAGAGCTTCTCATTTACAGCACCTATATTGATATGCCTGAGAGGTTTCTTGCCCTCCCTCGTACCATCTTTGCCTCTCTCCATCAGCCAACGATGCCAAGAAATGGCCTACTCCCAGAGGTATCACTCTGCCCTTGACAGATAGGGGTCAAAGTATAAGTTCTCTGGCTGCCTCACTCCTCTAGTGGGATAATTCTGAGATGTTTTCTAATTCTGGCTCTCAGATTCCTCCACTGTGATCTATCTCCAATTATCCACAGGTACATGTTTTCTAATAATAAAATCTGTACTAAATAAAGACCCTCCCTGACTCATTTTCTAAATATCCTACTGCTATTTCCAGGACCCACCTGCCAAACTACCTGTACTCAAATCTTTATTTCAGAGTAAACTTCTTTAGTGTTAAACTAAGGCAACATATATGCCATTTCCATGGAACACCTGTTATCTTATACACTTAATAGTCTCTTTAAATGGTTTCCCAATTTGCACTTAAATTTCCCAAAAAAATTTTTAAGAGAAATGGAAAATTAATATCTTATAACTCTCATTATTAGAACACAACATTTAGGCCAGTGCCGTGGCTCAATAGGCTAATCCTCTGCCTGTGGCACCAGCACCCCGGGTTCTAGTCCTAGTTGGGGCGCCGGATTCTGTCCCAGTTGCTCCTCTTCCAGGCCAGCTCTCTTTTGTGGCCCGGGAAGGCAGTGGTGGATGGCCCAATGGCTTGGGCACCTGCACCCGCCTGGGAGACCAGGAGGAAGCACCTGGCTCCTGGCTTCGGATTGGCATAGCACCAGCTGTGGCGGCCATTAGGGGAGTGAACCAATGGAAGGAAGACCTTTTTCTGTCTCTCTCTCTCACTGTCTATAACTCTCTCTCTGTCTAACTCTGTCAAAAAATAAAAAATAAAGACACATTTAAAAGTAAACAAATATTTACTACTAGCCACTGTTGTTGCCTAATCTGCTTCTTCATCTAAATTCTGTTCTTCAAATGTGCAATGCATGTATGGGGGGGGGAGATGATGAGAAAGTATTTATGAGATATTACAGATAGGTTACATCACACTGACCTAGTTGACTGCTCCAAATAAGTGAGGTAGAAAAGAAGAGTGAATAATTTCCCTTTTCTGTGAGGTAATGTGTTCTTTATTTAAAAAAAAAAAAGATTTATTTATTTATTTGAAAGTCAGAGCTGTACACAGAGAGAAGGAGAGGCAGAGAAAGAGAGAGAGAGAGAGAGGTCTTCCATCCGCTGGTTCACTCCCCAATTGGCCGAAATGGTCAGAGCTGTGTCAATCAGAAGCCAGGAGCTTCTTCCATGTCTCCTGCACGGGTGCAGGGGCCCAAGGACTTGGACCATCTTCTACTGCTTTCCCAGGCCATAGCAGCAGAGAACTGGATAGGAATTGGAGCAGCTGGGACTTAAACAGGCAGTCATACGGGATGCCAGCACTGCAGGCTGTGGCTTTACCTACTATACCACAGTGCCAGCCCCTAATGTATTCTTTTTTTTTTATTTTTATTTTTTAGAAAAGATGTATTTATTTTATCTGAAATGCAGAGTTAAAAGAAGGAGAGGCAGAGGAACAGAGAGAGAGAGAAAGAGCTTCCATCTGCTGATTCACTCCTCCAAATGGCCACAATGGCCAGGGCTGGGTCAGGCCAAAGTCAGGTGCCAGGAGCTTCATGTCTCTCCACTATGGATGCAGGGATTCAAGCACTTTAACCATCTTCTGCTGCTTTGCCAAGCACCTTAGCAGAGAGCTGGATTGGAAGCAGAGCAGCTGGCACTCGAATTAGTGCCCATATAGGATGCCTACATTGCAGGCCAGCCCAAGTTAATATATTCTTAAAGCTCTTTCTTAGTCACTTTAAGTTCATATTATCATTTTAGGCCACAAAAAGTCACTTATATCTCCAATGGAATAAAAATAAATCTTTTTTAAAATACCAACGTACCAAATAGGTAACACTGGAAAAGTGAATTCACAATCATTAGAGATCTCTCAAGATATTTTTGATCCCTGAATATGAGAGAATTTTGACATGTTAATGCGAACATCAAATTAAAAGATAAAATTTACAAATTTTATTTCTCAACGTAAGTTCCATTAAGGTCTAGATACTTTCATAAGCAATGATATCAGTCATGAGTCTACCCCCTGAAGAACTGAGGGTCCTGGGGCTGGTGCTGTTGCCCAGTGACTACTGATGCCCAGTAGACACCTGCAAGGCCAGCATGCTATTTCAGAATGCTGGGTTGAGTCCCAGCGTTCTGCTTCTGATGTAGCTCACTGTTGACGCATCTGGCAAAACAGCAGAAGATGACCCCTGCCAGCCTTGTAGGAGACCCACATGGAGTTCCAGGAGAAGCACTCTCTGGTGATGCTCTCAGATGAAATTTTCTGCTAAAGCTCTGGCTGACTTTCTAAACATACCTTCTTAAATGCATTTGCCCCGGCTGGCACCGCAGCTCAATAGGCTAATCCTTCACCTGTGGCGCTGGCACACTGGGTTCTAGTCCCAGTCGGGGCACTGGATTCTGTCCCGGTTCCCCCTCTTCCAGGCCAGCTCTCTGCTGTGGCCAGGGAGTGCAGTGGAAGATGGCCCAAGTGCTTGGGCCCTGCACCCCATGGGAGACCAGGAGAAGCACCTGGCTCCTGGCTTCGGATCAGCATGGTGCGCCGGCTGCGGTGGCCATTGGAGGGTAAACCAATGGCAAAAGGAAGACCTTTCTCTCTGTCTCTCTTTCTCTCACTGTCCACTCTGCCTGTCAAAAAAAAAAAAAAATGCATTTGCCCCTCCAGTAACCCTCCAGTAAGTTAATAAGCAAAATGACTCGAGCATCCCAAAAAACTACTGACTTGACTTTTACTCTTGACCCTTGAGTTTTTCCTTTGACTGAACCACTTTCATCCCTTGGTGGCCATTCTTGGGATTGTGCTTTGTCTTCAGGACTGCACTGGTAAAGCCGGGTTTCATCTTGTGCTACAGTTTTTCAAGGAAATGCTTGAGGATATTGATCCCACTTGTTTAAAATTTCCATTGAACAGTCTTCTCTTGGCTGTAAGCTGATCTGAATACATTTTTAATACCCACCAAGCAGAAAGTTTGATCCATTTTAATTTTTCACTCAGAATTATGAACGTTAAATCAATTGAGATGTCTATGGTGTTGGCTATTGTTTCTGCTATAAATCATCAGCCCTCTTCAATTAGGGCACAGACAAGATTAATTGATCCTCACGAACTGATGAGGGTGGTCAGCCACTGCAGGCTTCATCTTCAATATCATTTTATCCCTTCCTCAAACAAGTTAGCCATTTGCAAAGTATTGATTTCTGGACATTATTCCCACACATTTTTCATAAAGCATCAAAGATTCCACCATTCTTCCACCCAAGCTTCACCATCAATTTGATATTTGTTTTTGCTTCAATTTTAGCAGAATTTATGTTGCTCTAATAGGAGCCCTTTTCAAACTGATGTCTTATGCTCAGTGTGTCAAACCATCCTGTTTGGACATGCTATGAACAAGTCAGAACAAGTTTCTCTTGGCACACAAACATTTGAGATCCATGCCTAGTTTTTTTTTTTTTTTCCAGCATCAACATTTCCCACTAATTTTTTAAATTTTATCTTTTTATTCTTCAGAGGATAGCGTGAACACAGTCCTCCACTACACAAATTATGCAATTGATTTTTTCACATTTGGGGAAATCGCAGAGGTCAGTACATCCAAAGTACAATGGCTAAGTGGCACCCTGGGAAAACCACCTAGCCAGGTAAGTATTCCCAATAACTTTTTGAAGACTCTTCGTGGTTTAAGAAAATTCTTAGACCTTTAGGAAGGCCAGTATTGTGGTGCCAGCATCCCATATCATAGCACTGGTTTGATTCCTGGCTGCCCTGCTTCAGATCCAGCTCCCAGCTAATGCACCTGGGGGCACAGCAGAAGATGAACCGAGTGTTTGGGTTCCTCTCACTCACTTGGATGACCCAGATGGAGTTCCAAGATCCTGGCTTTGGCCTGGTTGGCCCTGGTTGTTACAGCCATTGTGGGGGGTGAACCAGCAGATGGCAGATCTCTGTCTCTCCCTCCCTGTCACTCCGCCTTCCAAATAAATAAAAATAAATCTTTTTTAAAAAGAGTTAGGAACTCTATTCCTAATTTCTTGTGTGACTGCAGCCAAGTCAATTCACTTCTCCAGGACCCAGATCCCTCAACTTAAATTATGTTAGTCAAAAGAGATAGGTGTTTGCTCCTCTGTACTCTTGGTCCCCTTAGAGATAAAGGGTATACAAAAAGGTGAAACTCTGGATTTCCTAGTATCATTCTTTGAAAGACATGCTGTGAAGATCAGTTTTGATTATAGGCTTAATTGCTAGAAGAAAATGGAGAAATAAGTGAGAAACAGAAGTGGGGAGGTAAAAGGAAAAGATGCTGGGAAGGAGAACAAAGAAGGTAAGGGAAGGGGTGGAGGAAGGGAAGGGAAAAGAATCACACACTAGGATAACTATCACTAGAGAACAACAAGTACTGACAAGGATGTAGAAAAACTGTAACTCTTGTGCACTGTTACTGGGGATATAAAACCATGCAGCCATAATGGAAAACAGTATGGTGGTTCCCTCAAAAATTTAAAAACACAATTATTGTATAATTCAGCAACTCTATTATGGGTATATATCAAAATGAATTTTTTTTTTTTTTTGACAGGCAGAGTGGACAGTGAGAGAGAGAGAGAGAGAGAGAGAAAGGTCTTCCTTTTGCCGTTGGTTCACCCTCCAATGGCTGCTGCGGACGGCGCATTGCGCTGATCCGAACCCAGGAGCCAGGTGCTTCTCCTGGTCTCCCATGCAGGTGCAGGGCCCAAGTACTTGGGCCATCCTCCACTGCACTCCCTGGCCACAGCAGAGAGCTGGCCTGGAAGAGGGGCAACCGGGACAGAATCCGGCGCCCCAACCAGGACTAGAACCCGGTGTGCCAGCGCCGCAAGGCGGAGGATTAACCTATTGAGCCACGGCGCCGGCCTCAAAATAAATTTAAAGCAAGGTCTCAAAGAAATAGCTGTGACACCCATGTTCATAAGCATTATTCAGAATAATGTAAAGGGGGAAGAAACTCAAATGTCCATTGATGGATGAATGGATGAAAAAAACATGGCATATTCAAACAATAGAATATTATTGAGCATTTAAAAGGAAGGAGGATATAAGTGACACTGTAACATGAAAGAACATTGAGGACATTAAGCTTAATGAAGTAAACCAACCACAAAAAGACAAATACTGTATGATTTCATTTATATGAGTAACTAAGAGTGAAATTCATAGACACAACAAGTAAAAAAATAGTTACTGTGGAAATGGGAAATTCTAATATATATGAGTTTGTTTACAAGATAAAAGAAGTTCCAGATCACAATGATATGAATGTATTTAACACTACTGAATCATAAGCTTAAAAATGGCAAAGATGATAAATTTATATTATATGTATATTACCACAATTTTTAAAAATTCAGGTTTTAAAAAAATGGGACCAGGTGACATTTCAGAGCTCTTCCAGCATGTTAGTCTTTAAATAACATTAACAATAATTACATAATTTATCAGTCATGACACAAGGTTCATGAACAAAATTATAACAATTTATTCCATAAATATTTGCCTTATGTGTACAATGACCACTAATTTTTATCATCCAAATAATGAGCTTTAGTTACAAACACTCATTTCTCTACATGTTCTCTAAAGTAGTGCCTAAATGTTGGAAAACTTATGGCCAGAGAGAAAGATTACTATTAATACTGTTCTAAACCTGTCAGTTCCACTTTTGAAGGCCATTAACTAACCGTATTCTGATTGCTATGGTGTTTAAATAGATATTTGGAGATTATATATATTTATGTGATATATATGAGTAAAGCTTTTTTATTCAAGGAAGGAAAATGATCAAAAATCTTTGGCAACTACCAAACTAAGATTACTTACTATAGTATAACTTTTCAGGAACACACTATAATTTATGCACAATAAAGTCCCCTTATTTAAGTATACAGTTTGATGAGTTTTGACTATATATATATAAAGATATAAAATACATATTCATTATATTATATATATTTGTATATAAAAAACCTTACTCATAAATTGTGTATGTTCCATCATTATATTATATATATTTGTATATAATAAAAAACCTTACTCATAAGTTGTATATATGTTCCACCATTATATTATATATAGTTGTATATAATAAAAAATCTTACTCCTAAATTGTATATATGTTCCATCATTATATTATATATATTTGTGTATAATAAAAAACCTTGCTCATAGATTGTATATATGTTCCATCATATTAACAGAGGTACACTTTTATAAAACATATAAACCTCTTCCCTCAGAACTCATTTATACATGTGATATATACTCATATAATTTTTAATATTTTAGTTATACTTTATGTCTTAAGGTAAAAATGTATGAATAGAAATTCTGAGATTAACATTCCCATACTCCAATAAATCTTGTACAAACCTGGAGTGCAGACTCTTCACTTTAGAGAATCAGTGATCACTTACATATTCAAAAATTAGGGTATTTGAAAAACAGAGTATGTGTGTTCATGTATTTATTTAACATTAACCACCTAACTAAAGTATTTTCAATTGCAATTAATTTAGAAGGCAATTTAGTCATTACATACTGCACTCATTAATTCATTAATTCAACATTCATTTGCTAAGCATCTATTAGGCACCAGACATAAAAGCATGTGTTCAGTTAGACAATATGGGCATAAAAGGAGATGTGATCACTGGATCATCAATTTATGTGATAGAGTTTTTGGGAAAAAATACTAGTGGGGGCCGGCACTGGGTGCAGCAGATAAAGCCGCAGCCTGCAGTGCCTGCAACCCATATGGGTGCTGGTTCAAGTCCTGGCTGCTCCATTTCTGATCCAGCTCTCTGCCATGGCCTGGGAAAGCAGTAGAGGATGGCCCAAGTCCTGGGGCCCCTGGACCCACGTGAGAGACCCAGAGGAAGCTCCTGGCTCCTGGCTGAGGATCGGCACAGCTCCAGCCATTGCAGCCAATTGGGGAGTGAACCAGTGGATGGAAGACCTCTCTCTCTCTCTCTCTCTCTCTCTCTCCCTCTGCCTCCCCTTCTCTCTGTGTGTAACTCTTTCAAATAAATAAAATGAATCTTAAAAAAGAACTAGTTACATAATTCATTTAAAATCATTATAAAGAAACAATCTTTGAAGGAAAGACACACCAGGCTAGAAGACGGTGTAACAGGGTAACTTAATCTAGTTGTGGAGGCCAGGTAGGCTTCCCTAGTACTGTGAATGCTAATGTCTAGTATTCAATAAAATAGTATAAAACATATAAAACTAAACTGAGACCAATACAAACAATGGCACTCTGTGGCCAACCAGGACTGTGAAGCTTCTTTTGTATTTAATCTGCCTTGATCATGTTCATATTAAGGCTGGTTTTGCCTTTCCTTATTAGTCTAGGAAAATTAAAGTATTTCAACCCACCAGCAAAGAGGTCATAACCATTAAGTGCAAATCCACTGAAACCGAGTGGCATTCTCAATTACAATGTGGATATCCAGATAATGTACAATCTCTTCATGGCTTCAACACAAAGATTATCTAAACGAACACACACATCTAGACACACACAGGGGATACCTCAAAACACATCCATGGAACACACTTTGAGAATCACTAGTCTAAGCAACCATCTCCCTGTCTTCAATTCCTAACAGAGCCTCTGAAATGTAAGTCAGCAATTTGTCCCTATATCTGTGAAATACTTTGCCACATACAAGGCACCTTTTTCACAGATTTTATCATCTGCTTCTTATAACAATTCCAGACAAATTATTTCTATTTCTAAAGATAAGGAAACTAACACACTGGGTGTCGCTTCTCCAAGATACTATCTCCTCCAGGAATTTTCCTCAATCATCCTCCCTGCAACCACCTGACTCATGTCAAGTTACATTACTTATTCTTCTTCTGTGTTCCCACATCCCCATATGTGTACTTTCAGCACTGCCATTCTCAATGTCATCTTCTGTTTACCTGTCAGCCTCTTTGACCAAACTTTAAAGTTCATTACATTCTAGTACCAAGCAAATTTCATGGCACACAGCAGATTCTGGACCAGAATTTGCCAAATAAGCCTTGTAATACAATTCTGGAAAGTGAAGCTCGGGGAGGCTACCCTGACTTGCTAACTGGCATACAGGTTATAAGTGAGAAACTGGAATTCCATCCAATTCACTCACATCCCCTTACAACAATTTAAGTCTCATATTATTTCTGCTTCGTAGAAATCAGCAGAACAACAATCACATTTTTCTAAAACTAACGTCAGATACTATCAACCAAAACAAGGTAGAAATAGAATTAACTCAAATATTAAAAAAATCTTCCACGCATGAAATAATTCATATGTGAAATAATTGCCTACTGATATCTAAGACAATTATTTGAGAATCATCTAATTAGCATTGCCAGTAACCTATTTTTACACTAAGCAGTTAAAGGCTTTGCTTTTTACACTGGATTCTCTAGGTCTTTCCCCTGCCCTGGAATTCCTCAATTTCTCTCTTCTTTTGCTTTGCTATTTTTAATTTCCAATTGAAAAAATTAGCTAAAGAAATACTCAATTTTTATGAAGTTTATTTATGAAATTACTGAGTAAAATTAAGAGTAATTGTTTCAAATATTGTAACTGCCAATGAACCTATAAGCAACTAACACATCTGCACACCTCAAAATCTTAAACATCAGTACAAAACAGAAAGATTTAAAAAAAACCCTCAAATTATTGATTAAAAGGCTTTTCATAGAACAATTATATTAAGAATGATAAACAAGACTGTAATCAGTGGTCTTTCAGTCCCATAAAAATTCCAAATATTATTATTTTGGGGGAACTAAAGCTTAGGTTTATTAAACATAGCATTATTAAACATTTCCACTTTCTAAGAACTTCAGAAATCATTTTGTTCTAACATTTCATTCTATACATATTACAGGCTGGTCTTCAAAAAAAAAGAAATTCATGTTAGTCTATTATTTAATTTTGCTAGTGATAAGATATGAAGTTATCTTGATACTCACAAATGTTACAATACCTCTTTAAACCTAATTATATTAATGAGCATTTTGATTTAAAATTCTCCTTTCCTTCTAACATTTGAAGTGTTCCTCTCATAAAATATATATGTATAATTTTTTATATTTAATTTATCTTCTGTAATCCTATTATTAAAAAAAACACCCTGAAACTAGTCATTTTAAAATGCATGCATTTAACAGGATCTAAAGCAATCAATACTTAATAACCCCAAAACACCAAGTTATAAAAGGAGACAGAGATAACAATCACGGCCTTAGATAAATATGTGGATATCTGAGAAACAGGCTTGACTAACAAAGAGCAGAAACAAAAAGCTTTGTATATTACCATTTTCAGTTCTGAGTTTTATTTTTAAATCACTTGTTTTCTTTGTTAGCATTACACTTTACAGAAGTAAGGCATAACATTTTTAAAAATACGACTGCAAAAAGATGAAAAATCACATAATGCACTTAACTTAAACACCTATATTCTACCTTCTCTGGCATCCAATAACAAATGTGTTCTTTATGTAAGCTTAACTAAATTGATTTGATGAACCTTGTTTTCCTCAGAGGTTGTTGTAGAAATTGTTGTATGGGACTGAAACTACCAGGATATGTATCGCTAGTAATTAAAACAAAAAGTCACAAATATTGGCTATCAAGTTAAGGACCTCATTTCTAACTTTTAATATTTTCCTCTTAAGAAGAATTTAATTTGCATTTTCTAACAGTTTTTCATAGTAGTCCTCAGTTGTACACAAATTATACACATCTCTTTTAAAAATAATCCTTATGAGTTTCAAAAAGTTTTTCTTGATTTTTTCTCTAGACATTTTTTAACATTGATTTGTCTAGGTGAGACAAAAGCAATTTGGGATGTTATTTTGAAAACTTTTTTTTTTAAAGATTTACTTTATTTATTTGGAAGTCAGAGTTAGAGAGAGAAAGAGAGAGATGGAGAGAAAGAGAGAGAGAGAGAGGTCTTCCATCCTTTGGTTTACTCCCCAAATGGCTGCAACAACTGGGGCCATGCTAAAGCCAGCAGCTTCATCCGGGTCTCCCACATGAGTGTAGGGGCCCAAGCCATCCTCTGCTGCACTCCCAGGCAAATTAGCTGGGAACTGGATTGGAAGTGGAGCAGTCAGGACTCAAATCAGTGCCCATATGGAATGCTGGCACTGCAAGCGGTGATTTTATCCACTATCCCACCAACCCGGCTCCCTTGAGGAACTCTTGATGGTTACAATATGCATAAGGCAAATTTCCAAGTTTCATTTATTAAAAGATAAAATATCAAATATGTATTCATATTGAACAAAATATTAGTAGCTAAAATTTTCATGTAATGAAAAAAGGTAAAGTAACACCATTTTAATTTTTTTTATTTGACAGCTAGAGTTATAGACAGTGAGAGAGAGACAGAGAGAAAGGTCTTCCTTCTATTGGTTCACTCCCCAAATGGCCGCAATGGCCAGAGCTGGGCCGATCCAAGGCAGGGAGCCAGGAGTTTCTTCCTGGTCTCCCGTGCGCGTGCAGGGGCCCAAGCACTTGGGCCATCCTCCACTGCCTTCCTGGGCCACAGCAGAGAGCTGGACTGGAAGAGGAGCAACCAGGACTAGAACCTGGTGCCCATATGGGATGCCAGCACCGCAGGCAGAGGATTAACCTAGTGTGCCACAGCACCGGCCCCAACACCATTTATTTTAAAATGTTTTTCTTTTAATATAATTTTAGACTTTTTGAAAATTTATAAGAATTATACATAATATTTCCAGGTATTCTGTCCTCAGATTACCTGCCTGCTAACATCCCACTATATTTTGTCCCACTGTCCCTTTTTTCCTTTCTTCATGGGTCTATATTTACTGATATTCATAGTTACAGTCTGAGTTTAAGTAGGGTATAGGGAGTCTAAGGCTTGAGTTGTTTTGCTAGTTTTCTTGCTCAAATACTCTTTATATTCTGGGTGCTCTTGTTGGCTTCACTAGTTTTACTTGTGGGGCTTCTCAGTAATGCAAGGTGATTGACAGAGCTAAAATTAATCCTCCTTGACATAAAGTATATTATGTTCTTTGTCATGGGACTGTCATGGTTAGTACTGCTATAGCAGGAAGCTTAATACCACTTAACAGTTTATCTTGTTAAAATCCATCTGACTGCTTTATCTCTGGGGTAGAGCTTAAGAGCTTGGCTTCAAAAGGCAGATAAGTTTGACTCTTGGCTTTAAAAAAAAAAATGACTGAAAAAAAGTATCAGTTAAACACCAGATATAAGACTTAGCACTTACTATCAGGTAGTAAGAACAGAGGGTGGTTCTTCTTTTTTTCCTAAGATTTATTTAATATGAAAGTCAGAGTTACATAGAGAGAGAACGAGAGGCAGAGAGAGAGAGAGAGGTCTTCCATTCACTGGTTCACTCCCCAGTTGACCGCAATGGCTGGAGCTGCGCTGATTCAAAATCAGGAGCCAGGAGCTTCTTCCAGGTCTCCACATGGGTCCTTGGGCCATCTTGTACTGCTTTCCCAGGCCATAAAAGAGAGTTGGATCAGAAGTGGAGAAGCCAGGACTTGAACCGGCGCCCATTTGGGATGCGGGCACTGCAGGCAGCAGCTTTTACCCGCTACACAGTGTCACCCTAGAGGGTGGTTCTGATTGGCTTTAACTAGTAAGTCTACCAGTTCATAAAGACTCCAGAAAAATGAACCCTCAGAGCTTTCTTAGAAATGGTTTTTACTGATAGCAACACAAACTTTTAAAAACAATAAAATGTTAAAGCATGTATATTTCTAAAATCTGCCTTCAGTAGAAGGAATGACTGATTGATCATTTTTGTGGATAGAAAATATATCTATCATGTGTTCCCTGAAATTCAGCTTCGGCCATGCTGGTTTAATAGAAGTATAGTACCTGGATTTTGGTCAACAAATCATCTGGCTACCAATGGATCCAAGAAAAGAGATGATTCTCAAACTATGTTCCAAATATTCCTAGAAGTTTCACAAAGGCATAGCAGGAGCTACTAGCAGCAAGAAGCTGAATAGGCAAGATCCAAGTCCTTTCTCCACACACACACACAATAATTCAGTCAGAGCATCTCAGTTTTTGAATTATTTAGTACATTTCTCCAAAGCATACCAAGTACTTGCCTTGTATTTACTGGTTCTATGAAAGAAATGCAAAAACAGAATAATCTGCTAAACAGATATACAAATACACCCCACTCCTGGGAAAGAAATAAAATATCAACTCCACAAAATCCCACACGTTCATTTTGTCAGGACTGGCTCTGAGTATACTTCTCAAATACAAGAACAAGCTGTCAAGGCCAAATAACATTCTGCAAAGCAAATATTTAAGTCCTTTGAGCCCGTTTCCTTATTTGAAAAGAAGAACAATACCATCTACTTCTTAAGTTTTAGAAATACTGAGCCATGCATGCGTTAAGCACTGGGACTGGCAAACGGTAGGTGCTCACTAGATGGCAGCCTCTGTTATTTCATTTTAACTAGACTTTGGCCAAAAGTGACAAGTTCAAAATTATGACCATTACTGAAAATTTTAATTGTTTAGTTACAGACTGAAACAGGACTTAAGGGTCAAGACACCAAGATTCCTAACCTATCCCCCCAACACTCCTGCGTTGCCCCCACAACTCTCACCACTGAATCTAAGAGATGAGGATGTAAGCAGTCAGATGAGCTGGTGGGTTGTTAGGCTAGTTGGAAGACAGGCCCCTTACCTGCACTTAGTTTTACCAAAGCTAGACAGGATTGTAATCCCTGCCTTCTGATTAGCTGTTATTCTGCTCCTCCCCTGATTGGTTAAATCTAGCTTTGATTTTCAGAAAGGGCCAATCAGAGAGAGCCACTTCATGTTTATAAGGGGCAGACACTGAATGCTGCAGGTTTCTTGCTGTCAGTAAATCTTGCTTTGCTCACTGTCCCTGTCGATGTGGAAATTCTCCTTGTATGTGAGACAAGAAGTGACACTGCCCTCATCCTCATTCTGCTGCAACAAATGCTCCAATTGGATTCTTCTGCCCTTTCAACAATGCCCTTTCAGCTCCACAAACTACCAGTCTTTATGCCAAGTCTGTATATACTCACTTCCTTTAAAAAAAAAAAAAAAGAAACACTTTTATTTTACCCCCTTATAGTTGTAACTATTCCTCAATCTTAGTTTAGAAGTCACTCCCTCTGGGAAAACCTCTTTGACCAACCCCTACCATAAATAACAATTTGATTTGGTCATTGAGTTTCCCTTGCAGAAACAGATGGCAAAATGGCTTAGCTATGTTAGACTGCATGTGTATTTTTTTTTTTTTTTACAAAGAATTTCCCTGATTTGCTTTGGCATGAGAGAAGGTGTTATCATTTGTCTCCTCCAAAACTCATGTTGAGGCTTGGTCCCCAAAGTAACAGTGTCAATAGGTGTTGGGGCCTCTAAGAGGGGTCAATGTGTTTCTCACAGAGTGAGGTCTTGCTCTGGAGGGACTGTACGGGTTACTTCGAATGTAGACTGTTACAAAGTGAGCCTGGCACTTTCTTCTTGTTCTCTCTGAAACAGGTGCTCTTCCACAGATAAGCCCTCACCATTCTCCCATGTGCTCCCATCACAAGATGCCAACCACCAAGCATCCTTACCAGAAAGAGATGTGAGTGCCATGCTCCTGGACCTACAGAACTGTGAGCTAAATACATTTCTTTTCTTTATAAAGTACATAGCCCCTGACATTTTTTTAAAAAGATTTATTTTATTTACTTGAGAGGTAGAGTTACAGACAGAGGGAGAGACAGAGAGAAAGGTCTTCCATCCACTGGTTCACTCCCCAAATGGCCGCAACAGCTGGAGCTGCGCTGATCTGAAGCCAAAAGTCAGATGCTTCTTCCCAGTCTCTCATGCTGGTGGAGGGGCCCAAGGACTTGGGCCATCTTCTACTGCTTTCCCAGGCCACAGCAGAGAGTTGGATCAGAAGAGGAGCAGCCAGACTAGAACCAACACCCATATGGGATGCTGGTGCCACAGGTAGAGGATTAACCTGCGCCACAGCTCCAGTCCCCTCTGGCATTTTTTAATAGCAAACGAAATGGACCAAGACAATAGGTGCTCTGTTTAAAATATGTTCCAAGGGGCCAGAGCTGTGGTAGCAGGTAAAGCCGCTGCCTGCAGTGCTGGCATCCCACATGGGCACTGGTTTGAGTCCTAGCTACTGTACTTCTGATCCAGCTCTCTGGGATGGCCTAGGAAAGCCATGGATCCCCATGGGAAACCTGAAGAAGTTCCAAGTTCTTGCCTTTGGATCAGCACAGCTCTGGCTATTGCAGCCATCTGGGGAGTGAACCAGCAGATGGAAGACCTCCCTCTTTCTCTCTCTCTCTCTCTCTCTCTCTCTGCCACTGCCTTGCAAATAAATAAATCTTTAAAAAATAAAAAAGTTCCAAATTGTTTGAATTACATGTAAACAAAAGTTCCAGTTGCCCTAAAAGTTTCCATTTTCTACTCATGTAGAAATTTTTATAGGACAAATTAAACTTCGCAAACTAAAAAACAGTACCACCATTAAAGTCCATGGTTTGGTAACCAAGTTAGATATTTAATGGAAACAAATTATAATCTCTAAAACAAAAATGTGGAATCAAGTAAAAGAAGTCTATATAAGCTTTTACAAAGTAAGTGCTTTGTAAGACATTTTCTTCAACACAATTCTGGGAAGCCTCTTGGAATAGAAGAACTAAATAAATAGTTTAAACCTCTTCTAATGAGATCAAACTGCAATCAGGCCAGCTATGATATTAATATACAAGGATACTTCAAAAAGTACATGGAAAATCTGTATTATGAAAAAACTATCCATATGTTTCAAAAGTTCTTAGCACCAAAATTACCTTTTAACTACATTTTAATATTACTTTTTGAAGTATCTTTATGTTGCTTTCTACCTTTATTTCATACAGTCTTCAACAAGAATGCCACATTTAATCCAAAATTATTTTAAATCATGAGATGAATATATACTACTGGAGGCATTCCTGACAGCTATGACTTGAGTGTGTTCCCTGAAATTCATGTTTTAGAAACTTAATCCCCAAAGCAATGCTGTTGACAGTGGGGATTATTAAGTGATGTTTAGGTCAGCCGTACTGCCTTCATGAATTGATTAATGTTATTATCATGGAAGCAGACCTCTTATTAAAACAAGTTAGGTAGTGTTTTTGCTCTTGCGCTGCCTTGCTCACCTTCTTCCATGAGATGACACAGCAGAAAACCTTCACCACATGATCACACCTTGACATTGGGCTTCCCAACCTCCCAAACTGTGAGAAATGAATTTCTTTTCAAGTTGATGGTACTTTGCTATACAAAGCAGACTAAGACACTGATCTTTACTGAGAATCTTCTGGCATTTTCTCTAATCAGTATGCTGACCACAATGTCAATCTATGGTGGAAGATATCAATACAACCTCTGCAAGTCAAATCAAGTTGGTGTCAGTCCCTTTTATTTTATTTTATTTTATTTTATTTTTTGACAGGCAGAGTGGACAGTGAGAGAGAGAGACAGAGAGAAAGGTCTTCCTTTGCCGTTGGTTCACCCTCCAATGGCCACCGCGGCCGGCGTGCTGCGGCCGGTGCACCACGCTGATCCGATGGCAGGAGCCAGGTACTTATCCTGGTCTCCCATGGGGTGCAGGGCCCAAGCACTTGGGCCATCCTCCACTGCACTCCCGGGCCACAGCAGAGAGCTGGCCTGGAAGAGGGGCCACCGGGACAGAATCCGGCGCCCCGACTGAGACTAGAACCTGGTGTGCCGGCGCCACAAGGCAGAGGATTAGCCTAGTGAGCCGTGGCGCCGGCGGTGTCAGTTCTGATCTAGAGTTTGAGCCCTCCTGACTCATAACCTAGTTCAATGAAAGGAAGGAACTCAAGTGCTTATGAAGTAAAGAAAATAAAACCTACAACGGTATTAAGACTACCATACAGGGAATAAGTGATTTGAAACAAAGACAGATGGTTGGGGCCATTGCTGTGGTATAGCAGATTAAGTGTCTGTGATACCAGAATCCCATACAGATGCATCCCAGCTACTCCACTTCCAATCCAACTCCCTGCTAATGGCTTGGGAAAGCAGCTGAAGTAGGCCCAAGTCCTTGGGCAACTACATCCACGTGGGACACCCAGAAAAGGCTTCTAGATTCTGGCTTCAGATTGCGACCATTTGGAGAGTGAATCAGCAAATCAAAGACCTCTCTTTACCTATCTCCCTGCCCTCCCTCCATAACTCTGCCTCTCAAATAAATATATAAATCTTAAAAAAAAAAACTAAAAGGTAACAGATGATCAAATGCCCAATGTTAAAGGAGAGGGATCAATGCTCTCATCAAAAAAGAAAAAAGAAAAAAATCACTTTCTATTAGAATATCAGAAAATACTACTACAACTAATAATAATAGTAATAATAATGAAGATGAAAATAATACTTACCCCTCCATATATGTGGGGTTTACTTCTGTGGATTCAACCAATCTCATATTAAAAATATTAAAAAAGAAATTATATTCATACAGAACATGCCCTGTTTTTAATCATTATTCCCTAAATAATATAGCATAACTACTATTTACATAGCATTATTATCAGTTTATATTAGCTAGTAAAAATAATTTAGAGATGATTAAAATAACTAATGTGTAAGAGAAGATGTGTACAGGCTAACTGCAAATCCCACACCATTTTCATCAAAGGACTTCAGTATCTGCAGATGTTGGTATCTTTGGGATTTTAGAATAAATGCCCCACGAACACTGAAGGATGACTGTGACAGTAGAAAAATAGATAAATAAATTTATTAAAGGTTTATTATAATCATTTACTATATAAATTAATTAATTAATACATCATTTGGCTTTTTAGCTATATATGACCTATTTATTATTAGCCCTACTTTACAGATAAGGAAATTAAGCCTGAAAAAAGTTAATAATTCTCCCACAGTCATCAAACTAGACAGAGCTTGAGTCAGGACTTTCACTCATGCTTTTCAACTACAAAGTATATTCTCTTCATCTCACCCAAATATATTTTCTTGAAAAAGTAGCACTCAAAATTCCTAAAAAGGGAAGCCCATAAACCATGGAAGAAGAGAGGTATGACAGTCAATAGTATCTAGTGTCAAAGAAAAATCCAGGAAGAGTCTAAAAGAATATTGTTGGATTTGGCTTCTCCAAAGTTATATGGCTTGTCAGTATTTATTGGACAGTATCTATTTTTATTAGGAATAGGAATTAGTCCAACAAAAGGGGAAGATATGGTAGATAAATGTCTCTTCAGGAAAACTACAATGGAGGAATACCTAAAAAAATAAGTCAACCATAAAGAAAAGAAACAGAAACATCAGGGGGTAGACACATGTTAAGGTATCATAAATTAGCCATCTGACTGCACTTCCCCTAAGAGGTTCCTGTGCAACATTTTTCATATCCCTAACTTCCTAGGTTGCCTCCCACCAGTCAATACAGATTGTCTCATTTCCTCTGAACTCTTCCATGTTTTTCTCTTCCAGAGATACCCTAATCCACTTCATCTATTTAAAAGGGATTCAAAAGATGGCTCCCTATAATCAGGTACCATGTTATATTTCCTTTGAAATTCCACATTTAACTTAGTACTTGACATGTTTCTAATAAAATATGAGATACAGAACTGATCACAGTGATCTAACTCCAGATGAGAAAATATTTTTAAACATCACTATACATAAAAATCAAATAATACTACTGAACTATTCAAATGTCAGAGCTCTTATTTTTACAAATATTCCCTCAGTAGAAATGGTCAACTAAAGGACCTTTATATTGAATAGCACAGAAAGATTTATTTCATTTACAAATTGTCATGGTCCTTTGAAACATTTTATGTTTTTATATTGGATACTAAAAGTTAGCAGTTCTCCTAAAAATAAATATTCTCTTTAAGAGCTAAAATCATTGTTTTTATTTTTAAAGACATTCAACTGGAATTCACTTTATAATGTAACTTTATCTTTTCAAATGTCTGCCATAATCTTGATTATGAGAATACTGTCCTCTCCAGGAATCAAGCCAATGAGAATCAAGTCCCAAATAAGAGCAAACCAGAGAAAAAATGTCTTTGTTTCAGTTGATTATATGAGATAATGGTCTCAAATGAAAAGAATTCTATTCATGCCAATCAAAGACATGGTTTGCAGAAAGCAAATCTCTTGACCCTGAAGAGAAAGAAAAGATAAAGACAAGAATGATGGAGTGCACTACGTTAGGCTTAGCTCTCCAAACTAGCAAACCAACCCATTTAAGATACTATTGCTCACACTTTGACCCAATAGAATATTCTGTTTTGGATTTAACATACTCTAGACAATTTGTAAAAAATCATTATTGATTACCTTCACCAAAATAACTTTCCCATCATTATACTTCAGATTATTTATTGTGGTTTCTCTTTGGTTGTGATGCTCTATTAGCAGGAGTATGGCAAACATGGGACAGCAGAAATGGCCCAGTATTGAAGTTGTGGCCTAAAGAATGTGAGGATCCGAGGAGTACTCATATTAAACTTGAAGTCCTAGAATCAGTTTCCCAAAGATGAAGGCATGATCATTTTATACACTACCACAATACGTAGAAATATTAGAGAGGATTCATTTACAAGTCACTCTCCTTGAAATTTACCCTTGATACAACCTAATTGACAACTCCGGTTGGATCCATTCCCCAAAGAAGTGTGATTTATCTATTGATCACAGAGATAAATTTGAAAGATATATCATTGTTCACACAGAAATGCTAACTATGTGATAGACTGATACCAACTGAAAAGAAACAATATAACCATATAGCTATTCTACTCAGCTCAAATTATGAAGGGTCCCCGACTGTTTAGGTGATTGATATAAAATAAACGTTCTTTCCTGATTATAATCTTGAAATAAGTGTTTATCACCAAAAAAATGTTTCAAATGTCCCAGTTAAAAACTCAAAGACACTAGAAACACGCCAAATACCTGCAGAAGGTAGATTACAGTCTTCTATAATGAAAGAATTACAACAGAATTGAACTCTGCTTTGTAAATATGTTTCTTTGACCTCAAGGGAAGTCCCTGATCCCCAGGGCTCCACTGTCCCTGAGATGTAATGTTTAGAAGAATCAAAACAGAGACAACACACTCATTTTGGTAGAAAAAGATTTATACCCTTCTCAAATACCAACAACTGCTGAGGTTGGGTCAGGCTAAAGCCAGGAGCCTGGACCTCAATCCAAAGTTTCCCACATGGATGGCAAGGACGTAACTATTTGAGACAGCACCTGCTGCCTCCCAGGGTATGTGTTAGCAGACATCTGGAATAGGAAGCGGTGTTGGGACTGGAATCCAGGCATGCTGATATGGGATATAAAATCCCAAGCATTATCGTAACAGCTGTGTAAAACACTCATCAGAATTCAATAATCTACATGAAACTCTCAATTGCTCAAGAAAGGGAAAGGGGGTACTCTATTTACTCTATTTCTAGTCATATTCTATGGAAATTCACCAGTCCAAATTTCTTTTTACAAAAAAGACAGAATAAATGATACCAAATTTTCTGGTTCTTCTCAAAATATTGAACAGGAATACTTTTATGGATTTCATTGAATTGGCCAATAATATATTTAAAAGCTAACACTATGACATTTTTATAATTAAATTTTATATAAAGTAGGAAATTTGATATGGTATTATAAAACAAGACTTGATTATTCTTTGCTCACAATTCTCCATTCATGAACCATATTCCTGAAAGAGAGGTGGAAATTTGATATTTGAGATCATATAAAATAAGTGATTACCATATAAATTATTTTAAAATCAACAGTTCATTTGATGTAAAATTAGAACTTTCAAGGCTTTTATGAAAAAGAAATGCATAATAACAGAAACTTAATTTCTTTTGGTTTTTCAACATTCCAATAGATATAATTTCATGTTTCTTAAAAAGAAATTAACTGCTCAGTTTTCTCTTTAAGCCAAAATGAAATGGCCAAAGTAAGGTTACAAGGAAACACCGAATCAATAGAAGTAACCATCTTTGACATCAATACCATGACTGAATACCCATCATGAGTACGTAACAAAAGCTAGATGCCTTTAAAGGCATCTGCTACAGTTTGTAGATAACATCAGCACATTAACAATTCGAGCATTATAGGCATATCAGAGCAATAAGAAATCACTATAGCACAAATCTTATCAGTTATGGGCAATTTATATCAACAGGACACCATAAGAATGCACTAGAGTGGTTCAAACTATACAGTTCTAGTAGAAACAAAATAAAATAAAATAAAATAAAATGACAACAGAGAAAAAAAATCCTTCCAAAAAGCCTGGAAGAAGAACCTAACATGTGTCTCTAGGCAAATATCACACTAACCAACTATGTGATATAAAACACTGTGTTCACAAAAAGAAAATGAAAATTCTCACCTTCTTTGTTTGGTGTAAAGGAATGTAGGGTATCACCTGCCTTGAATGTCCCAGTGGAAACGGCTAATTTGAGGAACTGAAAAATATGGCTCTTGTGGAGGCTGGGGGGAGCCATATGTTTTCCAAATTGTGCTCCAAATGTACTTGAGATTATTTTTCATAAGGACAAGAATGAAGTGTGTGTATGTGTGTGTGTGTGTGTGTGTAATCTATTGATGGTTGCTGGACTAATTTTATGCTGCTGAGAAACATTTTTTGTTTTTAATATAGATATTTAATATAAAAAGTGATTTCACTTAAGAAACAATTCAGATTATTTCCATGTAGGAAGTGACTGGCCTTCTCTAACTCTTAAAAGTTTGGAAGTGTATTCTTTGTTTTAATTTCTACACTAAAGAAGACCAAGCATAGGTCATATCATATGAAAAAGAGAAAGCTAAATGTACTATTGTAATATCCAACTTGCTTGCCTACATAGCAGCCAAGTACTGACTCACAAAGCATGAAGTTGGGAAACTTCTATAAAAACATGACCAGGGCAGGCATTTAGCCTGGTGGTTAACATGTCCAAGTACTACATCAGAATGCCCCAGTTAGACTACCAGCTCAGGCTCCTGCCTCCAGTTTCCTACTAGTACAGACCCTGGAAAGTGGCAGTGATGATTCTAAGAACTGAGGTCCTGCCATCTACATGAGAGACCTGCATTGTGCTCCTGGCTCATAGCTTCAGCCCCAGCTCGGTCCTAGCCATCATACACATCAAGGGGACGATCCAGAAAGTAAGAGCTTGGTCTCTTTCTGTCTATGTCTCTCTCTGCCTCTCAATTTTTTAAAAATTTTAAAAATATGACCAGCTGAGAATGAAGAAACAAAATTATTGAACAGAGGGTTCCTAATTAAAAAGTCCAGTCAGATGACACCATTCTGAAGCCAACAAGACCAACTCATGTATTACAAGCTAAGTTCTTTTTAAAAGATGTATGTATTTATTAGAAACAGAGTTACAGAGAGAGAGAGACACAGAGTGTGATATCCCATCTGCTGGTTCACTCTCAAAGTGGCTACAATGGCTGGGACTTGGCCAAGACAAAATCATGAGCCCAAAATTCCACCTAGCATTCCCTCATGGGTAGCAGGGGCCCAAGAATTTGGGCCATCTTCTGCTGCCTCCCCAGGTGCACCAGCATCTGGCTAGATGGTAAGTGGAGCAGCCAGGACTTGAACTGCTGCCCATATGGGATGCCAGTGTCACAGGCCATGGCTTAACCCACTGCGCCACAATGCCAGTCCCCCAAATCAACCTCTAATACTCACATTTTGAAATACAGAATAATAGTTTTAACACAAAGAAGAAAGAAGAGAACCTTGAAAGAAACAGACTATGTAAAGAAAACAAATATTCCACAATTTTTTTAATTAACATCTTCAGAGAGCCATGAAATAATACATATTATAAACTAGAACACTGGGGTCGGCATTGTGGTATAATAGCTAAAGCTGCCACCTGCCACACCAGCATCCCATATGGATGTCAGTTCAATTCTTGACTGTCCCACTTCCAATCTGACTCCCTACTTATGCACCTGGGAAAGCAACAGAAATTGGCCCAAGTGCTTGGGTCCCTGCACCCACGTGGGAGACCCAGATGAAGCTCGTGACCCCTGATTCCTGAATTTGGCCCAGCCCAGTCCCAGCTATTGTGGCCATTTGAGGAGTGAACCAGTGGATGGAAGATCTCTCTCTCTCTCTCTCTCTCTCTCTCTCTCTCTCTCTCTCTCTTTCAAATAAATAAATAAACCTTTTAGAAAAGGGAACATCCTGGGAATTTCTCAGTTTTGAGAATACAAAACACAATAGCATAAATTAAGAATAATAATGGTCTGGAAGATGAAAATGAAAGCTGAACCAAACAAACAGAGGAGAGGTGATCATAAATACAAAAACTGAGAAAGTTTTCCAGAACTAAGGAAACAAGAATTCTCAGAGTAAAAAGGGCCTTCAAAGTTCCAACACCACGTATGAAAATAAGCCACGCCAAGGCACAGAGTACTGAAGTGTCAAGGAACTTGGATTTAAAACATAACAAATATACAGGTTACATACAAAGAATTAGAAATCAAAATTCTATTTGATTTGTCCACAGCAATCCTGAAAGCTAGAAGAAATATAACCATTTAGGCCAAGGAAGATGAGTTTTACATGAAAGTAAGGCAAGCCTAGCTTACCAGATGGCTACATTTGAATTGCATTTATGTATCATGGCAGTATAAGCACTAAATATCAATCCTATATCAGTACATGTGAAACTTTTTTTATACATTAAAGATGTCATATAGGGGCCAACATTATGGCACAGCAAGTTAAGCCACTGTGCAGAATGTTGGCATTCCATATAGCTGGTTAGAGTCCTGGCTGCTCTACTTCCAGTCTAGCACCCTGCTACCGCATCTCTGAAAGGAGAGGAAGATGGCCCAACAGCTTGGGACCCTGCCACCCATTTAGAAGACCAGGAGGGAATTTCAGCCTCCCAGCTTCAGTCTGGCCCACTCCTAGCTACTGCAGCCATTTCAGAAGTGAACAAACAAATGGAAGATCTCTCCCCCCCCCCCCCGCCTCTTTTCTCTCTCCTCTTGCTATTTGTAACTTCATTTTTCAAATAAATATTTTTGAAAAAAATTAATATATTTCAAGCACAAATATTAAAACGAGGTGATGGGAAGGGTAAATGTGTATGTGGGATTAAAAGAGAAGCACACCCAAGACCATATAGCTTCACTGCTGAATCCCATCAGGCATTTAAAGAACTCCAATTTTTCTCAAGCTATTCAAAACAACTGAAAGGGAGGGAATCCTCCCAAACGCCTCCTGTGATGCCAGCATCACCTTAATTCCTAAACCTGAAAATGATACAACGGAGAAAGAGAACTACAGACCAATTTACCTGGTGAACACAGACGCAAAAATCCTCAACAAAATACTAGTCAATCAATTCCAGCAACACATCAGATTCCACCAACCCATCAGAAAGATCATTCACCCGGACCAAGTGAGATTTATCCCTGGTATACAGGGATGGTACAACATTCGCAAATCAATCAATGTGATACATCACATTAACAAAATGAAGAACAGAAACCATATGATTATCTTTATAGATGCAGAAATGCACTTGATAAAATACAATATCCTTTCATGATGAAAACCGTAAGAAAACTGGGTATAGAAGGAACATTCCTCAACACAATCAAGGCAATTTATGACAAACCAACAGCCACTGCCTTATTGAAAGGAAAAAGTTGGAAGCATTTCCACCAAGATCCAGAACCAGACAAGGATGCCCACTCTCAACACTGCTTTTCAATATAGTCCTGAAAGTTTTAGCCAGAGCCATTAGGCAAGACAAAGAAATCAAAGGGATACAAACTGGGAAGGAGGAAGTCAAAATATTCCTATTCGCAGATGATTTGATTATATATATATATATATATATATATATATATATATATCAGATCCAAAAGAATCCTCTAAGAGGCTATTGGAATCATAAAAGAGTTTGGTAAAGTGGCAGGATATAAAATCAATACATAGAAATCAATAGCCTCTATATTCACAGAAAATGCCATGGCTGAGAAAGAACTTCTAAAATCAATTCCATTCACAGTAGCTGCACAAAAACTTAAATACCTTGAAACAAATTTAACCAATGACACCAAAGATCTCAACAATGAGAATTACAAAACATTAAAGAAAGAAAGATAAGAAGACACAAAAAATGAAAAAAAAAATCTTCCACATTCATGGATTGGAAGAATCAATATCATCAAAATGTCCATACAACCAAAAGTGACTTACAGATTCAATGCTATACCAATAACAATATGAAGGACATTCCTCTCAGATATAGAAAAAAATGATGCTGAAATTCATATGGAAACACAAGAGACCCCAAAGAGCTAAAGCAAACTTATACAACAAAAACAAAGCCAGGGGCATCACAATACCAGATTTCAAGACATACTACAGGGCAATTATAATCAAAACAGCCTGGAACTGGCACAAAAACAGATGAATAGAACAATGGAACAAAACAGAAACTCCAGAAATCAACCCACGCATCTACAACCAACTTATTATCTTTAACAAAGGAGTTAAAATGAATCCTTAGAGCAAGCACAGTCTTTTCAAGAAATGGTGCTGGGAAAACTGGATGTCCACATGCAGAACTATGAAGTAAGACCCCTACCTTACACCCTACACAAAAATTCACTCAAAATGGATCAAAGACCTAAATCTATGATCCAATACCATTAAATTTCTAGAAAACATTAGGGAAACCCTGAAAGACATTGAGATAGGCAGAGTTCTTGGAAAAGCCCCAGAGGCACAGTCAATCAAAGCCAAAATTGACAAATGGGATGACATCAAATTGAGAAGCTTCCACATGGTAGAAAAAAAAAAGACTCAGCAAAAAGACAACCAACAGAGTGGGAGAAAATATTTGCACACTATGGAACTGATAAAGGACTAATAACAGAAATATATAAAGAGCTCAAGAAACTCAACAACAACAACACAAACAATCCAGTGAAGAAATTGGCAAAGAACTTGGACATTTTTCCAAAGAGGAAATCCAAATGGCTAATAGACACATGAAAAACTGCTCAGGATCACTAGCTATCAGGGAAATGCAGATCAAAACCACAATGAGGTTTCACCTCACTCCCATTAGAATGGATTGCATACAGAAATCAGCAACCAACAAATGTTGACAAGGATGTGAGGAAAAACGTTCCTAATCCACCTTTGGTGGGAATGTAAACTGGTACAGCCACTGTGGAAGACAGTATGAAGATACCTCAGAAATCTAAAGATAGACATACCATAGGACCCAGCCATCCCACTCTTGGGAATTTACCCAAGGGAAATGAAATCAGCATACAAAATGTTATCTGCATCCCTATGTTTATTGCAGCTCAACTCAAAATAACTAAGATATGGAATCAAACCAAAAGTCCATCAACTGAAGACTAGATAAAGAAATTATGGGATATGCACACCATGGAACACTATATAGCAGTAAAAAAATTTTTTTAAATCCTATCATTTGCAGCAAATGGATGCAACTAGAAAATATACTTAGTGAAATAAGCCATAGTATTTGTCCAAAAGGACAAATACTATGTGTTCTCCCCGATCTGTGCTAACTAATAGAGCACCTAAAAGGTAATCTATAGAAGTAAAATTTTGTGATGTGATGACTTGGAACAGCCCTTGTCTCGAATATTGAAGAACATTTTGGGGGTGAACCAACAGAAGGAAGACCTTTCTCTCTGTTTCTCTCTCTCACACTGTCTAATTCTGCCTGTCAAAAAAAAAAAAAAAAAAAACCAAGAACTGACAAATCTTGCTGATTTATTTGACTCTTTGTACACTTTTGTATGTATTATAAAGGACCTGTAGTAAATATGGAATGATATGCAAATTTAATAGAAATACAACTGTTTTTAAAAATAGAAGAGAGGGTAGAAAGGAGGGATACAGGGAGGAAGAAAAGAAAGTCATGGACAGAGAACAAGATGTGTACCACAACCTTTTGAAGTCTCCAGAGGTGCTTTCTGGAGATAGGATCACTATCTCTACTACACTTTTATACATAGGCATTTTCAAGGCAATTCTTCCACACAGAGGAAAACCAAACCAGAGTGAATTTAACTTTTCAACATTTCTGTAATATTCACAGACTGTCATATTTTTAAAAGTGGGCACATACAACAATAACCAAATCATCCTTTACTTTATTTAGGATGATATGAAATCATGGAATTGGTGATGATATCAATAATACCAGAGACTTTTAAAACAGTGTTATTTTGTGAATCAAAATCATATGTGGTTCAACCTTAACAAACTTGGAGCATGAAGGAGGGGAAATTGTGTGTGTACGTATGGCAGAGACCAGATGTGAGTGTGCTAAGATTTAAGAAAAAAAAATTAACTTCAGGAGTCTTTATTAACTCAAAAAGTCAGACTTCCCTGGGATTTTAGCACTCTGCTGACCCAAACCAATTCTTATATACTGATTACTGCCTGAATTATTCCAACTATCACTTATGAAAAGATATTCCTCTTCCTAAAGACTTATTTACAATTGAATACAGACTGTCCTAGATACTGAGAAAATATAGGCAAACCTTGAGTCTCAAGAGAATGCTACTTGACATACAATCTTTCTCACTCATGTTCTTATGACAGTCCAATGTATTCACAATCCACACACACAACCACTAACTTGCATGAACAGCATTATTTTGTCAGTATCTGTTCAAAACAAACCAACTGCCCTGAGTATGAATAAGACCTGTAGTAAGCATCTGATGATGAATTCATTCCCAACTTTCTGAATGGAATGACTCAGATCTCCAGACCTTTCAGATAACTTTATTTGCATTAAATAGTATTTATCAGCAACTTAAAGTGAAGGTATTTTCTTAAACACCACAAAGGCAAAATTCCTACTCAAAAAATACATGCATCCTTTCCTTTTCTGAGTACTAATTGTGACCAGTATTATTATGAAAGTATTGATGTTAACAGTTCAATGTGAAAGGAGCAGAACGTTGTGATTGCTAGGGTGGGAAGAGGGAAAGAAAAGAGAAACAGAAAACCTTCTAGAGTGGTCAAGTCAGAAAAAATAACTCTCCTATACTAAAGAGGATCTTTCAGAATGGAGATAGTTTGAGTATTCACCTATAACCTAACACAAAGAATCTGGCACACCCAGAAAATTCTCAACTAACTAAGAATTGAACTATGCCAACCTTAGCACACCATGAGACAAGAAAGTCCACATAATCTTTGTATACAGCTGTGCTAGACAATCACACAATGAAAGTAACAGCTTCTTCACTAAGAACAGCAGCTCCTTACCTGCTGTTGTACTGGTACCTGCTGCACCACCTGCGTAGGCACTGCTGCTTGACTAGCCACAGAGGTTTGTAAAGTCACTGTCGAACCTGTGTCCGACCCGGTCTCTGATGTCTGCATGATGGTCTCTGAAACAGATTAACACAAAAATAAAGTTCAGAATGTTTCCCTTGTGTGATCACCTTCGCTACATTTGTTTTAATATTCTATACTTTCAATCCTTGTAATACCTCTTATTCCAAAACACTGACCATGAATGATTATACAGTCACTTTGACCACTTTTTAAATAGAGAAAATTACTAATCTACATTTTTTAAGTATCCATTTGCACTTCTTATTCTGAGACCACAAAGGTTAGATCTAACTGAAAGCTTCCATCCTTAGTTCTTACCTGTTATAAATGGTCTTGATCTCTTTATAGACTATGGTCCAAAATTCTATCAAGAAGTTCTTAATTCTTAGAACACAAAACCTATGTGGATGCAAATATGTCATGAACTCCAATTTCTAGAAATTTTTATAGACTAGAAGGATGTTATTGGAGGACCACATTTTAGAATAAATCATTTATAAGATTTTTTTTCCAGCATACTACTCAGTGATCTAAAATAAATATTAATGTATGTCCTAAACATAACTGAAGGATCAAATTTAATAATTTTCTCCACTTGTGGCAGAATACAGTATGAAAAAAATTCAATTATATTCTCACACAATGATAGCCAATTATCAATAGTGCTTAACATTTTTGAAAGATGAGGATGACTACTCAGTATCACATCACATGCATGAGATTTGTAAACAAAAACATGACATTTGACTATTTCTTGCTCACAATTCAACATGCCATAGTTTTCACTTCATTTCTTATGTAACAGGGTTACATTTTTGCTGCATTTTCTCTAACAAGCATCCCTTTTCAGGCTTCCTGGCCTTGACACCTCCTTTTGCTATTTATACTTTCAATAAAATAAATATGCGTCTCTCTGCCAATGAGTGGAGACCAGAAATCTAATTTTCTTTCCTGGAGTAAAAGCAAGTTTTATCTCAGGTAGTCTAGGAAAAATACTGCACCAAGGTTTAAAGCTGTAAAGAATAATCATGAACATTAATTTTCTCTTAGGAAATATGTTTTTTCAAAGAGAAAATTAACCTCTCTCAGCATCTTCTGTCACAGCAATACCTCTTCTGGTGTTTCTTTACCCAAACTTGACATCATCACATTCAGGTTTAGAAACAGAGCTCTGAAAACATCAGATCTAGTCTTATTTTATTTGAGGAATCTAAGCCCAGAGAGGTTAAGAAACTGAAGTTGAACAGGAGTGGGCTCAGGACTGAGCTTGTTTCACTTTAAACCTGTGCTTCATTTTTTTGGTAGACTTTTAGACTGGAATCTCTTTAGGTGACTGAATGTTATTTTGTGAAACCTTTCCACAGTATAATACACTTTAGTAGGTAAGGTGTAGCAGTAACAGATAGCTTTGATTATTTCACATATGCTCAGGACTCTTCTACATGCTTTACATGTTAATTCATACATAAATTAACTTGTGTAACAAGTCAAGGCAGTTAGTATTATAATCTTCACTCACAGGTAAGGAACGTCAGGCACACAGAGGGAGGTAGCTAGGGGCTAACAAAATAAAAAGGATGGAGACTGTGTCTAATAGCCATTAATGCAGGTCAGCTCATGTTTAGCTCTGGGATATTGTAGATATATGGAAAGCAAATCTGCAGATTCTCATTCTTCCAATTTTCTAACGGAAGCTGAAAATTCCAACATGTTGGCTAGTTTTTAAAAATGTAACACTGTACATGCAGGCACGCGCACGCACACACACACACACACACACACACCCATCTGTACTAGCATTAATATCACAGATATGCCTAAGAATTATGAGAATGATAGTATTTCCCACACAAAACTCTTATCTAATTAAGATTACAGGGGGACCAACAGTTCTCAAAACTTTGAGAGATAATACACAACCAGGAACCCTATCTGTGCCTCTTTCTCCTTCTTTCACTGCAGAAAACACCCAAATCACCACCCCTTGCCCCACCAAAAACAAAACTGCACAAGAAATGTCCTTTCACTCATTCTAACTTATAGGCTGTCCATGCCATGTGTGCTATAGCAGAGGAGCTTTTCTGCAAGGACTAAGGAATGAAGCAAATGTTAGATGTCATCTTCAGCAAGGTTTCTGGAGTCTCTCTTGCACCTCCAAGATGGCTTAATGGTATTTGTCAATTTAGGATACAGATGAGAAAGACAGGCTTGCCCATTCTGATTTACCCTTTAAAGTGCAAAATCAAAAGTAGCTGAGTTTCTCACAGGGAGTCTCTCACTATAATTCCCTATTTCGCCAAGAACTGGCTGGGAATTTTACCAAGGCTAGTTTGTATATCCATACACTGTATCACAGAGCAGTCTACACAGCCTCTTTTGTACATGACCCATACTTTTTGATACCCACTGTGTGAAATCAAACATTTGCAAGAAAGAAATTCCCTTTAAAAATTAAATTTACCTATAAAGTAATTCTTATCAACTCCCAATAAACTGCCTGAGAAAGCACAACAGAGTATGAAAGGGATATATTTGGAAAATGGCCTCCTGTGAACTACATTAGATTCCCATAGACAGGATGCTTTTGACTCAGAGAGATTACAAAACAAAATTTTTAACTGCCAGTATTTTATAAGCAAATTATTCAAATAGCTATACCTATTCACTTGCCTGACCCTGACTGGTATTTGGATTTGTGATTCCTCTGAGGGTGAGAAACTTCTTATTATAAATTGAACTGAAAGCAGAAAAAATTATTTTAGGGTTTGAAACAATACTGATGACACACTGATTCATTGGTTTCATACAGAAGAGTCATATCCAAGCTCTGACCATTTTACTGATAGAAACGTCTAACTAGATGACTGAAACTCTGATCTCCCCCTCCTACAGATGAGTCAATTGAGACTCCTAGAGGTTAAGTCACTTACCCAAGGCAACACAGCAAGGAACTAGAAAGGGAGTGGCTGGACATCACACTAAATAAGCCCATGTACTAAACTACTAGACCATGCTGGAAGTCCTGAGTTCCATAATAGATGTTGCACAGATGGAAGGAGAGCAGAGAAAAACAAACAAACTGCTGCACTTTTAGAATGAGGAAAAGATGTTAACTATCCAACAGGAATATCATCACAGAACAGAGCAAGGAAAATAAGACAGGTAGAAAACAATGGCTTATGGCCAGCGCCACGGCTCAATAGGCTAATCCTCCACCTACGGCGCCAGTACACCGGGTTCTAGTCCTGGTTGGGGCACCGGATTCTGTCCCGGTTGCTCCTCTTCCAGTCCAGCTCTCTGCTGTGGCCCGGGAGGGCAGTGGAGGACGGCCCAGGTCCTTGGGCCCTGCACCTGCATGGGAGACCAGGAGGAAGCACCTAGCTCCTGGCTTGGGATTGGCGCAGTGTGCCGGCCACAGTACGCCGGCCGTAGTGGCCATTTAGGGGGTGAACCAACAGAAAAAGAAGACCTTTCTCTCTCTCTCATGGAGAACTTTCCATTTAGCTTTTGGCTCTGCCCACATATCACATCAAAACTGGCATATAAAGCACAATCCAGGTCAGTAAATAACAGACCAATTATCAACCTACTCCCAGAGCAGCTTCTCTTAATTCCTAAATTACTGCAGTCTGATCTGACTTATTTGGCTCCTAGGTTATAAGGTGAAGCTAGGTGATAAGTACTTAGGCTCTTAGTTTTGTCTCTTCCTTCATAGACACAATTTCATTCTCAACTGATTTCACTGATTACCTTTGAGGAAGGGGCTCTCTTTGCCTTTGTCAAGTCTCATGATTGGAGATGGTTTCAACCACATCCCTTCCAGGGACTGGCTCAAAAGGTTACAACCTTTATTAGCTCTCACTTAGTCTTTCCTGGTACTAGACACTACACTAAGTGCTTTAAATACAAAGAAGAATCCATGATGGAGGCATTATAATTCCCACTTAAATGAGGAAACCAAGGCACAAATGGATTAAATAATTTTTCAAGAGTCACACAGCTATTAAGTGGAAGAGCTTGAATTCAGACTAAAACCCATGATGTCAACCACTCCATATGCAACTTTGCAACCACGTGATGATAGGGCTCCAAATGAAGAGTTAGAAACTATGGTCCTGAACAGCAGCAGTCTTTAGGGCTCTCAATCCACAGTATTTCATCTACACTTCTAACAACAATGGACAGATAGGCTCGGCTCTCTCTGACACCCAAATTGGAAAGGATCTCCTGTGTTTCTCCTGAGGCCATAATGAAACTCAACTAGTAAGTACTTTTCCACAGGCATTTTAACTCTTTAATTCTGAAGACCTCATTTAACAGAAGATCAATTAGAATGTTAAAGTAGGTTTGAGGGGTATAACCCTCCTGCCAATTTTTGCTAAACAAATCATTTAATCTCACTGATAGTGCAGAGTACTCCAACAGAATTCAGAGATTTCCAACATTTCTGCAGGTGTGGATCATCACATGCAGGTAGTGTCCTCGTATGCACCACGTGCAGGTTTTGTTTTACTCCCAGGATAGCAGTTTGTGGGGACATTCATCCAGCACTGGTTTCTGCTGCTTTGTTTATGTTTGTGAGTAATTTGGTTAGCTTAGTTTCTTCACAGCCTCCTTTCAAGTGATATTTGTTTATCAGTCACAAATGCAGTCACATTAATCCATTTTGATAAGCTAAATAAACCCCTGCAGCTTGTCAATGATGCAGCCCAAATGCAAATGAGTTGTATATTCTTGCAGGAGAGACATGCACAATTTCAGTCTAGTCATCCTTGCCTAATGTGGCTGTCAGGTGTGTCATGAGCAACAGATGCTTGTTTGACAAAGGACCTTTTTATTCTGGCTAATTAAGCAGTTGGACACACCCGCCTGTTAACGGTTCTGCTTTGTACAGTCAGCTCTGGCTGAATCATGCGAATCTACAGCTAAATAGGCCACACTTTGAAAGAAGGCTAATTAACCTCTAAGAAAAGGAAAGGAATATTGCAAAAACCCAGCTGCCCAAAGCAACAAGATTAGCATTTCTTCAACCTGATGGGCAAAACCTAGACAAATCAAATGTGTTTGGAACAAACATGCATTATTGCAAGTTTTAAGGCATTCAAATTTCTTTCAGGAACTTCCTGAAGATTATTTAATACACTCAAATTCACGGTTGGATTCTTTTTGTCACACACAATGTACATGTCCTATTAAATGGTTTAATAGTCTGATCTAATCAATTACTTATCAAACAGAACTATATAATAGGGCTAATTTAAAAACAGGTAGTATCCATCTTGTATTTATTGGGGTCTTTCATCTGGAAATAATTTGCTCTTCCAAAAAGCAAAGTCTGCAAAGTTTGACCCTACTACACTTCACTGTATTGTTCTTAACACTGAAGAATATAACAGATTTTCATTCATATAGAAAATAAAGACCAGTAATTTAGTTTTCAAGGGCAACAGAGAATTTCCTTCCATTTTCCTTACAGAAAAAGATGCTACTTCCAATTCTTATTTGAACCAAATTAACCAAAATTATCGGGATACTCACTTAAGAGGTTTAGTAGAAATAAATTATATAAAATGTGACAATACTCAAGAATAAATAATTTGCAAGAGCATTAGAAACCTGACTCAAACTAATTATAGAAATGTCATTTCATAATTGAAAATTACCATTTTTAACATACAGAGCACAGAGTTTATCCTCAGTGTACTGTTACACAGAGGATGATCCAAAAATCATTCTAAATAAAGTTCTGCAGCATAAAGCTTTTATTACTAATACTGTGATTCAACATCAGAATTACTAAATGTTAGAAAATAAAAGAACATTTAGTGCCTATAATTATTAAAATCTATAATAATTAAAATAAGACCTCTAAAAGTGAAGAGTGTGTTTTGGCGGGAGGGGGGTCACTGATACATACCTTATGAACCAAAAATTAGTATGAAATGTATATATTGCTGACTATTCTGGAGTAGATGATGAAAAAGTATTATTACTCCAATTCTTTAAAACTAACCAGGATATTAAGTAATATTCAAAAATACATAGTGATAAACAAAATGGCATACTGAGAATTACATGTGTGTATATATGTTATATATTTGATTAAATAATGTGATAAATCTAATTGAAACTTTGACAAACATATATTGTACCTACTACAAATATAAAACACTAAAACTTGGCTTTTTCCTCTCTAACCAGTACAAATAAAAGAAACTAGTTAAGCTATAAACTGCAGTCAAATACCAAGATTTTTTATTTAAATACACCTTCATGAAGTTTATTCAGTAAAATAAGCAGCTTTAGCAAATCAAGTAAATGAAGGCTGTAAAAGAATTCATGCTTTTCTATATTATAAAAGCTCTGCCTCTTTATTTAGGCTTGATGTTATAATTTACATGAGAATATACAATGCATCTCTTGTACTAAACTGATCTGTAGAAAAATGATAGAATGATAATAGTGTAGACTGTTCTGCAGTCATCTTCCTGTGATAGCAGATGACAGTGATTAATGTTGGTGATGATTAATCAGCACACTGGTAACATATACAGGTTGCCTGGGTAACTTTTTTCACTTTTCAAACAAAGGTTTTCTCTTAACTAATTCTGCCCTTGACTCAGAATAGATTCAGAGAAACTATTTCTTTAAGAAAGGAAAAATCAAATTAAATTACTGTAACCATTTTTATCTTAATGGGCTGGTTACTTAAAAACTAAAATGAAATGATCCATTATCTCTGAAGCCAAAATACTGAAATAAGAGTTATTTTGTGATTTGTTTTTATTTCCAGTTATCAAGCTGTCTTCAAGCACTGAAGTAGTTTGGGGAAAATGAGAACCAAGTGTTTGTCTAATCAACTACTCATGCCATCCCAGTATTTTGTTTCATTTTCATGAATTAATTGGCAAATCAGTCTTATCTAGATGCTAAAATATAGCAGTGTCCAGATAATGACTAAAGGGAAAAAAATTAAAGCCAACCACATTTTTAAAACCTTTAAATATCCTAATCCTACACTCTTTCCTTCTGGAAGGAGGATCTGAGAACCAAATGACATAATACACAGCAAATTCTATGAGATGAAGCTATAAATGTTTCTGCCTACTGATCAGTCTAATTCTCGTTTTTAAAAAGATTTATTTTATATTTTTGAAGGGCAGGGTTAGAGAGAGAGAGTGGGAAATAGAGAGAGAGAAATCTTCCATCTGCTGGTTCACTCCCCAAATGGCCACAACCAGGAGCCAGGAGCTTCATCTGGGTCTCCCAAATGGGTCTAGGGGCCCAAGCACTTGCACTATCTTCTACTGCTTTCCCAGGTGCATTAGCAGGAAATGGAATTGGAAGCGAAACAGGCAGGACTTGAGATGCTGGTGTTGAAGGCAGCAGTTTAACCAGTTATGCCAAAACACTGACCCTGGTCAGTCTAATTCTGAGAGTGTCTAGAACCCACTGATTGAATGGGTTATTTAATGATATTAACACTTAGAATAGAAACATAATCAACAGTGAGAATTATCTGTTACTACCCTTATTATAGATAATAAGTATACTTATTCTCACATGTCGAGTACTTTCTGTGTATACGATAGCTGCTTTGCATATACTTAATTCTAATTTTGCTGATGAAATTGATATTCTCATTTTATAAGAGGGAAAGAAAGGATTTAGCAAGTTTGGATCATTACCCTAGGGTCACAGAGCTATTAATAGATAAAGGAAAGATGCAAGCTCAATACTGTCTCACTCCTATAACAATGACCTATCATCACCATGCTGGTTTGTTGCACGAACTTTGTAACAGCAGCAGACAATGAGAATGCTAGCAAAATCAACTTTAAAGATAAGGTACACCACAGAAATTAAGAACACTAAAGGAAGAAATGATAATTTGAAGAAATAAACATAAACATCATATGAACTACAAATATGTATCAAATCTACTGGATGTTATCAATAATACATTCATTCATGAATTAAACAAACTATAATTTTTATGATTTGGAAAAGTCTATCACAGGTTAAAATCACCTGCACCAACTCTGAGTTTATAAAATATTTTACAGATAACAGAAGATGTGAGACACAGACAGATACTGATTTGTTTTCAAGAATTTAAATCCAGGTGGCTGCTGTAGTGGCATAGTGGGTTAATCTACCACCCATGACACCATCATCCCATATGAGCACCAGTTCAAGTCTAGGCTGTTCCACTTCTGATCCTGCTTCCTGCTAATGTGCCTAAGAAATCAGAAGAAAATGGCCCAAGTGGTTGGGCCACCACAACTCATACTGGGAAACCAGGATGCAATTCCAGGCTCTTGGCTTCAGCCTGACCCAGTTTTGGCTATTGTGGCCATTTGGGGAATAAAACAGTGGATGCAAGATTCTTTCTTTTTCTCTCATTCTCTCTCTCTCTCTCTTTCTCTCTCCCTATGTATGTCTCCCTCTGTGTAACTCTGCCTTTCAAATAAATAAATAAATATTTTAAAATGGAATTTAAATTATCCTATTAAAAAAGTCAAACAAGGGCCCAATTAAGTGAGTGAATGTAAATAGCATAAACACACAGATGTTTGCTTTAAGTATTGCTAACAGCCAAAAATAAGCAACTAAAGTATCCACAATCAGGTAACTAATAAACTATTCTATCTTATACCCTACATTTGAGTTGTATATAGATTTATAAAAGTCAATACGGAATGCTACCTACAATACTATAAGCATAAAAAGCAGATTGCTGGGTACAGAGTGTTAAGGCACTACTCACAACACTGGCATCCTCTACAGGTTCCGAGTCCTGGCTATTCCACTTCAGATGCTGGGCCCTGCTCATGCACCTGGGAAAGCAGCAGGATGGTTCAAGAACTTGGGCCCTCTCACCCAAGTGGGAGACCCCAATGGAGTTCTGGGAACCTGGCTTCAACCTAGACCAGCCCCAGAACTCCATTTAGGGAGTGAACCAGCAAATGGAAGATTTCTTCTCTCTCTGTCTATCACTCTGCCAGGCAAATAAATAACATAAATCTTAAAAAAAAAAAAAAAAAAAAAAAAAAAAAAAAAAAAAGAAGGTTGCCAACATAGAATGATGTGATTTTATTTACTGATACATAATTACATGCTTAGGAAATATTTTTAAACTGCATCACAGGAGGGTAAAATACCACTGATGGAACTCCTAAGGGCTTACCCAAACCTAAGATCAAAAACTCTGAGTGCTCTCAAATTTATTCTATACTTCCTGATCAAAAGCAATATAGGGGACCGGCGCTGTGGCGCACTAGGTTAATCCTCCGCCTGTGGCGCCGGCATCCCATTTGGGCGCCAGTTGCTCCTGTTTCAGTCCAGCTCTCTGCTGTGGCCTGGGAAGGCAGTGGAGGATGGCTTGAGTGCTTGGGCCCCTGCACCCACATGGGAGACCAAGAGGAGGCACCTGGCTCCTGGCTTCAGATCAGCGCAGCGCCAGCCGTGGTGGCCATTTGGGGAGTGAACCAGTGGATGGAAGACCTTTCTCTCTGTCTCTCTCTCTCACTGTCTGTAACTCTACCTATCAAATAAATAAATAAAAATCTTTAAAAATAATAAAAAAAGCAACATAGGCTCCAAAGAGCCATCTCAGCCTAGAACCATCTCAAAGAGTCAGTCTTAGAGTTTACATCTTAAACATCCATCACAACCCTACAGACACTTGTGAAGAGAGATTTTTGATATGTTCTGTTGCTAGGTAAAAGCGCTGCCTCCCTTCTTACAGCTAAGTAGCACAAAACTCTCAAGGGGCTCTCAAAAAAAATCTTTTCAATGATCCTAATAATATACACTATTTTTAAAATATCTCTGAAAATAGTATCTATAAAATCACTCATTGCTAGGTTCCATAATCTTTCACATTTGTGCTGAGGGAAGATTTGAAATCTATTGTAACACACATTCCCAAATATCAAATATGATCCCTTACTTACAACACTACCTGCAACCTATCATCCAATCCAGAAACAAGATCTGAATTCCAATTCTGTCCTTTGTATAGGACAACAAGAGTGCCTCTTCCAGGTATCTCCAATTAAAGAGAATATAAGTGGGGAATTTAGATGGTCTCATCAAGCAAATATCCCCCCCCCCTTTTTTTTTGTCACTGGTGTGCTTTGCAATCAAAACTGACTCTTTTTCTGCTGTAAGAAGTAGGCAAATATATATGTGTATATATATATATATATATATATGATTTAATGTTTGTAAGAGCCTCCGTTATTTGTGGAATTGATTTGGAATATGGGAAAATATATTTCGTGGTTTTTTTTATTAGACAGGTAAAGTCAGACAGTGAGAGGGAGAGACAGAGAGAAAGGTTTTCTTTCCGTTGGTTCACCCCCCAGATGGCCGCTACTACAGCTGGCTGTGCTAATCCAAAGCCAGGAGCTAGGTGCTTCCTCCTGGTCTCCTGTGCGGGTGCAGGGCCCAAGCACTTGGGCCATCCTCCACTGCCCTCTCGGGCCACAGCAGAGAGCTGGACTGGAAGAGGAGCAACAGGGACTAGAACCCAGCGCCATTATGGGATGCCGGCGCCACAGGCGGAGGATTACCCTAGTGAGCCATGGTGCCGGCCCCCAAACATCCCCTTTCTAAACTAGCACTAATGTCAGCTGGTCATTGTTCCTAGGTACCCTCAATACAGTTTGTTCATCCCCCTCCCCCAACACTCACCAGTGTGATTTTATCTTCATACACAAACGTACCCACCTCGCCTTAAGTTTGGTCTTGATAAACAAGAATATACTCAACAACTAGGGCTTCCAAGTGTCATTTTAGATAGGATGGGAACAAGAAAAGGGAAGGCAAAGATTAGCTTAACAGCCAGCAATAATCAAAGAGCCACATGAGAAATACACAGATAGTATTGCCAGTCAACACGAAGACTTCCTTTGGATTTCATACAGGGAAAAACCAAGAACAGGAATGCTGAATTTTTTTCATACCAAAAAAGTCTCCAAAGATAACTTTCATGTTAGATTCTCTAGCCCACACAGGAATTTCTTTTTTTCTCTTCTTTTTTTTCTTTGACAGGCAGAGTGGACAGTGAGAGAGAGAGACAGAGAGAAAGGTCTTCCTTTTCCGTTGGTTCACCCCGCAATGGCCGCTGATGCCATCCTCCACTGCACTTCCGGGCCACAGCAGAGAGCTGGACTGGAAGAGGAGCAACCAAGACAGAATCCAGCACCCCGACTGGGACTAGAACCCGGTGTGCCGGCGCTGCAGGCGGAGGACTAGCCTATTGAGCCGCGGTGCTGGCCTTCTTTTTTCTTTTTATAAAAGTGAATAGAGTCTTTTACAGTTTCTAACTATTCTAATGACAGGCTCAAAGAGATCAAAACATCTAAAAGGGGAAAATAATTCTGTATGATAACACTGCTAATAATGGAAACAATATACCCCATTTTTAAATGAACCACATCTTAAAAAACTGAAATTTCATTAATGCTTTTTTTTTTTTTAGCAAATATAGTGAACATGAGTGTGGGCGGACCTCAAAAAAACTTTATATATTCACACACATAAAATTCTGGAAACATTTGCTGTAAAACATAATGCTATTAATTAAATGAAAATTTTACATTGCCTTTTATTATAGAAATGTATAAATATATGTTTTTGGAATAAAGATCTGGGAAAAGGATGAAAATCTAAATAGATGAAAGAACCCTGCCAACCATATGAACTCCTATGCTTAACAGAAAAATTCATTGTGAAGTCCTGAAAATTTTAAATAATTATATTGAATAGAAAATACAGTTCCTTTGAAGCTTATGCAATTAGTGATGCATAATATGTAAGACTTCCAATTGAGTAAATCAGCTCTAGAAACAATTCCTTTAAAAACTCCCAACAACACAGTTCAATGTCCAAAATAGGTTATTTTAGGCTTGCTCAAACCTTCAATAAATGCCTCTAAATGAGGTTATCACAGTGTTTCAAATCAACTGTAAATTCTCGATGATTTCACAGAGTTGTCATTATATTTTAGGTGTGAAATTTTACATAATGAGATTAATTTTCTACTCTCCCTCCTGCTCTTGTTACACTGTGGTGGTCTCCTTCAGGGAGTTTATCACTGATCATTCATTAACATCTATTCTTCTTATCCCTATGTTTCCCTGTTCACCAAACTTGTCCAAAGGTTCTCTACAGTCACCATCTCCATTTCTGAAAATTCTCAATTCCTGATGTCTTGATGTTGAGTTTCTGTCAGATATCAGATTGCTCTAAAGAAGACCATCTCTGCCAAAGTTGTTAAGGAACAATCTCTCCATCTACAAATTCTATGACCATTTCTTGGCTTTTGGACCGATTTTACTACCTAATTACACTCAAAATTAGTGAAAATCCCTTACTTTCTTTAAAAGCTCTTTTTCTTTGTCTTCTAAGACTCAGTTTTCCTGAATTTCTGCCTACCTTTTCTGATGAGTCTTTATTTTTTCCCCTACAGGGTTAAATTCCTTTTGAACCCACAATAAAGAGATTCATTTATGGTATTTTCTTATGCTCTCTCAGTACCCTGTTTTGAAGAATTCAGCCACTTAAAATTGCTGTCTAAACATGAATAACTTTCCACTCAGTAATTCTAGTAAAGCAGCTCTGGATTTTTAACTACCTGTTGAATCTTCTTTTAACAGTCCATTAGCATTACAAGTCCAATCATTCAAATGAAATAATCAACACCAAGCTTAACTTTTCATTATTCTTATGAAACCCTTCCAAGCTGTTAAGTACTATGAGGGACAGTTTCTGTCCCAGTGGAGTTCAGAATCTACTGATGTCCTAAAACAAAAGAGGCAATCTCACAATCCAGTCATCTGGACATACTTTCTTCCGAAAGAAGTCAGACTTATTTTCCTTCTCTTACCTCAAATATAATCAATTATTGAGACAAATGATTCTGTCTCCGAATTATCTCTCAAAAATCTATTCACTTTGGCCGGTGCCGCAGCTCACTTGGCTAATCCTCTGCCTGTGGCATCAGCAACCCAGGTTCTAGTCCCGGTTGCTCCTCTTCCAGTCCAGCTCTCTGCTGTGGCCTGGGAGTGCAGTGGAGGATGGCCCAAGTGCTTGGGCCCTGCACCTGCATGGGAGACCAGGAGGAAGCACCTGGCTCCTGGTTTCAAATCGGCACAGTGCGCCAGCCGTGGCAGCCATCTGGGGGGTGTACCAATGGAAAAGGAAGACCTTTCTCTCTGTCTCTCTCTCTCTGTCTAACTCTGCCTGTCAAAAAAAAAAAAAAATCTATTCACTTATCTCCATCCCATCACAGGGATCCTTAGAGGCCAGGCCACTCTCTACAACGGGCCTCCAGCACCCTTAGGATAAACTAAAAACCCCTTAACAAGGCTTACAAGGCTTTTTAGAACATAGCTTCTGCCTACCATTTTCCCAAGAGCACATGCAATCTCTCGATGTGGAACTATCCTGTTTCCTAGCCCTGGGGCATTTAAATAGGCAGCTTCTCCTACTTGAGACAATTTTCCTTCCCATCTTACCTCATATTCATCATTCAGGTCTCCATATAAATTCTATTTCTCCCCAAGACAGCTTCCCAAATAACAAGTCTTATTCCCCATTCTTCGCACTAGTCTGGGTCTGTTGTTGTGTCTCCTATTTCGATTAATCACACAGCAATGATGATATCATAAGAATCTCTCCAACCAGCGCTTATCTTTCTCACCTACAAACATGCCACAGAGCCCAATACATAAAGGATCCTCAATTTGAATAAGTAGATGAAAGTTCAAAAGGAATGAATTTAAGTCTGTGATGAGGGGAGCAGTGCTGTGGCACAGTAACTTAGGCTTCCGCATGCAGTGCCAGCATCCCACATGGGCGCCAGTTGCTCCTCCTCTGAACCAGCTCCCTGTTAATGACCTGCGAAAGCAGTGGAAGATAGCCCAAGTGCCTGGACCCCTGCACCCATGTAGGAGATCTGAAGAAGCTCCTGGCTCCTGGCTCTGGGTCAGCACAGCTCCAGCCATTGTGGCCATTTGGAGAGTGAACCAGCAGATGGGAGACCTCCCTCTGTAACTCTGCCTCTCAAACAAATAAATCTTAAAAAAAAAGACTGCTAAAATATTACTAATAGAATGTGCTGTATTGGAGATACTCAGTACTTCAAAAATTCCATATAAACTCTTTATTACAGTCACTGCCAATCAAGTTATTAAGAATGTTTTTCACTTGCCATGGGACTCCAAATCCCATTAAGCTGTCAGGTACCAATGCCACCTTACTAGTTAAAATGATCAGTTTAAGTTCATAACTGATCATAAAGATAGGATTAAGTGTCAAAGAGATCACATAAATAAGACCAGTGTCTGCTAATAATAATTAATAGAATTAAAAAGCAGGGAACAATCCAACATGGGAAGCAGGATGCACAGCAGACTCATAGAATGACAAAAGCCCTAAACAGCACTCTGGCCTCAGAATCAGCCCTTAAGGCATTTGGATCTGGTTAAAAGCCCATGAGAGTATCTCAGGCATGGAAAGCCAAGACACTGCGGCAAAAAAAAAAAAAAAAAAAAAAAAAAAAAACCAAAAAACAAAAAAACCAAAACCTACATGAAAGATCTCTGTGAGTGAGATCCCAGCGGAAAGAAAGAAGGAAGTACCTTTCTCTGAAGGGAGGAGAGAACTTTGATTATGGCCCTGTCTAAAGAAGGTCAGAGGTTGTGAACTCAAGAGGCTTCCATAGGCTTGGCAGCTCATAAAAAGAGCCTTGGGTGATTACTGACATCATAAATGAGAGTGCCAATTCTTAAATCAACAACAGGGGTCACTGTGCACTTACTCCCTATGTAGGACCTCTGTCCTTAATTTATTGTACTATGAGAATTAACAGTAAAACTAATCTTCAAACAGTACTTTATACTTTGTGTATCTGTGTGAGTGTAAACTGTTGAAATCTTTACTTAGTATATTCTAAGTTGATCTTCTGCATGTAAATATAATTAAAAATGAATCTTAATGAAGAATGGGATGGGAGAGGGAGTGGGAGATGGGATGGTTTGTGGGTAGGAGGGTGGTTAGGGGAGAAGAACCACTAGAATCCAAAAGTTGACTTTGGAAATTTATATTTATTAAATAAAAGTTTTCTACTAAAAAAAAATGCTTTTCTTAATTTTCTAACGCAATTTCACTTTCAATTTCTCATTACAGCAGAAATTCATAACTTCCATATACCAAGAACTTATAAGCATAGTTTTTAAATAAAGAAACAACATAAGGATTAAATACACTCAAATGAGCAAATCAAGTCTCCAGCTATTGCTCTAAACCTCTGTATATAATTTATTGTGTTTTAATAAGCACACCTGAATCACTGAATACTAGATTCAGATCCAATGCTCTAATCATGTCATCTTGGAATAAGTGGCCTGGTATGCTTCCTTTGTTTTTATGAGACAGAAGTACTCAGAGATCTACGATTTTCATAGTTGAAATGCTAATAAGTAACTAGTCTAATAGTAATTGTTCTCACTTCATTAATTAGCCATTTGAAATTTATTTGAACTTAGTAACATTCAATTGATATTCTTCTATTTTCTCTTAACAAACACTAAAACTTTCCAGCAAAAAAGAAAGGAAGGAAAGAAAAAAAAAGAAAGGAAAAAGGTATCCCAGGAAGCTTCTTGTTACTAATTAGTTACGATATTTATGTCAGGACTCCAGTATATTTCATCTTCCCCCTAATCCTGTAAGGTAGGAACTATTATTAGCCCATTTTTAACAGATAAGACAAAAGTGAGGCACAGAACTTAGATATTTCTATCAGCATAAGATTACACAATTAGAAATGGGCGAAGTATATGAACGTAGTATACCATCTATTAAGTCCACAGGGTAAAATTTTGCTTTTTTTTTTTTTTTTTACTCAGCAATACACAGTACTAGACAATACAAATGTTTAACAGATCAATTTTCACTTAGTCCTGTCTGGAGTTAGCCTTTTCGATCTGATACACATAACAAGAACTAGACATGCTGCGATTTTTCAACCAAGGTAATAATCTTCTATGATACATTATCCCCTAAAACAAAAATCAAAACAAAAAAATTTTTACAAAACCCTTACTTTCAATTACCATGATGCAGAATATTTGATATAACTCTTAACTAGTGCTAATAAAAATGCCTGCATCTCATACTACTTCTGCTGAGGCATCAACATAGATGGGATCATTGCAATCTGAAAATTAAGACAAAGGGTTATGGACATCTTGAATGCCATGGAGTTTATAAATGATAATACAAACGGTTTAATAAATAATTAAAACATAATCCCTGGGCCAGTGCCGTGGCTCACTAGGCTAATCCTCCGCCTTGCGGTGCTGGTACACCGGGGTTCTAGTCGCGGTTGGGGAGCCGGATTCTGTCCCGGTTGCCCCTCTTCCAGGCCAGCTCTCTGCTATGGCCAGGGAGTGCAGTGGAGGATGGCCCAAGTCCTTGGGCCCTGCACCCCATGGGAGACAAGGAGAAGCACCTGGCTCCTGCCATTGGATCAGTGCGGTGCGCCGGCCGCAGCGCGCTGGCCGCGGTGGCCATTGGAGGGTGAACCAACGGCAAAGGAAGACCTTTCTCTCTCTCTCTCACTGTCCACTCTGCCTGTCAAAAAATAATAATAATAACAGGCCGGCGCCGCGGCTCACTAGGCTAATCCTCCGCCTAGCGGCGCCGGCACACCGGGTTCTAGTCCCGGTCGGGGCGCCGGATTCTGTCCCGGTTGCCCCTCTTCCAGGCCAGCTCTCTGCTGTGGCCAGGGAGTGCAGTGGAGGATGGCCCAGGTGCTTGGGCCCTGCACCCCATGGGAGACCAGGAAAAGCACCTGGCTCCTGGCTCCTGCCATCGGATCAGCGCGGTGCGCCGGCCGCAGCGCGCCGGCCGCGGCGGCCATTGGAGGGTGAACCAACGGCAAAGGAAGACCTTTCTCTCTGTCTCTCTCTCTCACTGTCCACTCTGCCTGTCAAAAAATAAAAAAAAAAAAAATAATAATAATAATAATAATAATAATAACAATCCCTGGGGTCACCGCTGTGGCTCACTTGGTTAATCCTCCACCTGCAGCGCCGGCATCCCATACAGGCGCCAGGTTCTTGTCCCAGTTGCTCCTCTCCCAATCCAGCTCTCTGCTGTGACCTGGGAAGGCAGTGGAGGATGACCCAAGTGCTTGGGCCCTGCACCTGCACGGGAGACCAGGAAGAAGCACCTGACTCTTGGCTTCGGATTGGCACAGCACCGGCCGTGGAAGGAAGACCTTTCTCTCTGTCTCTCTTTCTCACTGTCTAACTCTATTTGTCAAATAAATTTAAAAAAAAAACACACACACACACACATAATCCCTATCTACTTAAATGCATTCTGTAGTTTAATTCCAATAATTGTAAAATCAAATGGATGAATATGTTGCTTCTGTTTTACCTGACTGGAAATCATTCACTATCTGAATTATCAATGATAAATTTGGCATTCGTTTAAGTTGAAATGATCAACAATTAAAAAGTATTCAAGACATAACCTAGTTAGGTTCCCATTTCACAAGGAATCTGGGACCAATACACCAAATGGTCCATCATGTGGTATCACAGTTGGCTTTAGAACTCAGGACTCTCCATTCCCAGTCAACAGCTCTTCTTAACAAACTGTGTCTTAGAAGAAAGAAAGAAAGCACTCCAAAAAAAGTAGGTAGGCCTGCCAGAAGCTCCAGTGCTTATTATACATGCTGAAGGAAATACTCACATAACATGGAGAATGCAATCCTAAAATGAGGGGGTCTCTTAGACATTTCCAAGTTTCTTTCTTACAAAAATGAATAAGGCACTATATCAGGGTGTTTAACAAGGTTTCTCATGAGGCAAACTGTGTGTGTGGAGATATCAACTGAAGTGTTTCACCGAATTTTATAGTCTACAGAGATTCTGGACCATGTTGCAGAGTTGTTTTTTTCTCATTTTTTTCTCAGAGGATCATGATGCTATGGACTCAGTGTTTTATTATTATATGAAGTATCTGAACATCTTAGGCAGAGAATTTTATTATTACATCATTGCTGGATGTAACCTATAATGCACAAACTGACCATGTTTACACTGAAATAAAGAAAACAAAAAAGCTAACTTCTAGTTTGCCAAGAAGAGGGGAAAAGCAAAATTCAACACAATGGTAATTGCAGCCAAAATAAACTGGGTGCAAATTCTGAATTTTCACTTGTAGCAAGTAAGTGTAATTTTGGGGTGTGAGATCTTTTAAATGTAATAGTTTGTGTAACAGCTTTTACAAGGTGTACTTTTCACTGTCAAACAGCATGAAATGCTCACAAGGGTAATCAGTTTTAGGTGTCAGGTTTACAAGCTTTCCACAACTTGCACAATTTATCCATGTTAAACTATTTTGCAATTACCTCTATGTGTTTATGCCTTCTTTTAAGAAGACTTAAAAATTGTTTTGTACAAACTGAACTCTGAAACCAAGCACACTTCTTGGTTTCTTTAGTCATTTGATGTACACTGTTTGATTTTATTAGTTCACAAGTTGTCCACACCTAATTTACATAGAAGTAGTATTCTGCAGTACTGAAGGGATAGAAAAACAAGGTTGAAGCAAACACCTTCCAATATAATCAATTCAAAAGTTATGTGTTCTATATAGTCCGTTTTATATAAGTAATGTAAATGAATTTTTGTTTCACCACAGAGGTAAGCTAATATTTACATACCAAACTCGAAATCATATATAGTTACAGGCTGATTACTTTTCAATGTTCCATGGAGTCACTTTTCTCACATACCAGGTTTATAAGGATGATGTTTCCTAAAAGCAACTGTATGGTTATTTACATATAAAGACCCCATTACCTTTCCTTAACAAGTTTACTCAATAGTGAAAGATGTATTCTTTTTAAATCAAGACAGCAACAGATATTTGTTAATTGTAAGATGAAAATCCAGTTTATAATCTGGTCAAAATGTTTATTCGATCTCAATAAAGAAGTTCTATAAATTGAAAATAAATGAAAAGATGTTTAACATCTGTAGCCCTAAGAGAAATTCAAATTCAAATCAACAAGATACAACATACTGTATCAACAAGATACTTGTATGCCTTCTAAAATTACCAAATCAGTTTTAGTATATGTGCTCCAGAAGAGAGCACTAAAATTACCAAATCAAAAGACTGACATTACTAACCACTGATAAAGCTGTAGACTAGATGGAATTCTCATACACTACTTGTGGGATCGTAAAATAGTTCACTTTGAAAAACTGGCTAAGTTTTAATAAAGTTAACCAGCAGGAGAATTTTTCAAATGTATAGTGAATCAGTCATTCTTCACTCCCTATCTGTGTTCCTTCTCTACCTCTGTCTCCCTTATCCCTGTCACCCCTCTCCCAAATACTAGGACCTAGTAAGATCTATAATTAAACAGCCTATACAACCCCTCCCAATAGCTCTATGGACACACACTGAATCAGCAATGCAGCTTAATTACATCAATCACTTGCACATCTGGAGATCTGATTTTTACATTATCCACAGTATTTTGCAGTCACGTCATTTCTATCATCACAGACATAAAAAGTAATTTTTTCAATACTTACATAAGGCACACAGCCAAAATGCTTACTATTTCAAAACAAAGCATATCATGAGATCACATCAACAGTGCTGAAGAGTACTGGCTTGTATTTTAAGAATACAGTAGATACTTTATAATAAGACCAGTATTATTTTATGTACCTGTGTTTCAAGAAAGTATGCTTACAGGCATTAAGGCTAGAAAGGCCCCTAGATGCAATGACCCTGAGTTTGGTTTATGTAGCCAATTGCTTAAATCTCCATAATGAAGCTCTACTATATCATGTTACCAGGAAGTATTATGAATTACAAATTTAGCTCTTAACACAATTCTAAGGCAACTTTTTTTGTTTGAATGTATAAATGATAGTTAGCAGTAAAAAAGTAAAATAATCAAAAGCTTTAAACAACTTAATAAATTTACTTATTTGGCTGTTTTTCCTTCTTGAAAGAGCTCTAAATAAAAATATCACTTTCCTAAGTAAATATATTGAGTAAAAGGTCATAAAAGAAAGGTACAAAGGGTGCAGCTGGCATTTCTGAAGTTCAACAGCTGTTGCTCCTAACCCTCATAAGCCAGTGAAAGCTTTGAGTCCCTGAGGTGGCTTCAGGAGATGGAATGGGGTTGCAGCAAAAGCTATCATCTGCTTAAAAAAAAAAATAGGAAGTCATCCATTTCTCAAGCATGCCATCCCCTTTACAAAGGTATTTTTTAGAAAGAGGAGGGTATTTAGGACTATCTCTGTGCAGAAAAAACACAAATTTATGATTTGTTATTATTAATTTTGGCAATTCTACACACAGATTCATTTTTGTACCCTACTGAATATACAAAGTCACAACCAGTATCAAAAATCTGTGTTTGCTGTTTAATATGAGTTGAATAAAAATAGAGAACAAGGTACTTTAAGGTGGTGTGTAAAACTAAGATTCTAGGGGCTGGTGGTGCAACATAGTGGGGTAAAGCTGTCACCTGTGACATCAGCATCCCAAATGGACACTAGTTCATGTTCCAGCTGTTCCACTTGTAATCCAGCTCTCTGCTAATGGCCTGGGGAAAACAGTAAATAATGGCTCAAGTGTTTGGGCCCCTGCACCCAAGTGGGAGACCCAGATGAAACTCCTGGCTCCTGGCTTCAGCCTGGCCCAGTGACAGATGTTGCAGCCATCTGGGGAATGAACCTGCAGTTGGTGGATCTCCCTCCCTCCTTCCCTCCCTCCTTCCCTCCCTCTCTCCCTCCCTCCCTCCTCCAATTCTGATTTTCAAATACATAAATGAGTCTTTTTTTAAAGACTTTGTTTATTTGAAAATCAGAGTTACAGAGAGGGAGAGGGAAAGGCAGAGGCAGAGAGAAGAGAGAGATTTTCCATTCACAGGTTTACTGCTCAAATAGCCACAGTGACCAGGGATGGGCCAGGCAGAAGCAAGGAACCAGGAACTCCATCTGGGTCTCCTATGTGGGTGCAGGGGCCCAAGGACTTGGGCGCATTTGCAGGGAGCTAGATCTGAACTAGCTAGAGCAACTGGGACTCAAACTGGCACATATATGGGATGCTGGCACCACAGGTGGTAGCTTTACCTGTTACACCACAGGGCCTGCCCCAATGAATGAATCTTTTTTAAAAAAATGATTTTAATGTGCTTATATCAAGGTTCCAAAAATCATATCTCTTGATTTGGTTCTTGAAGCACAGGCCTTATATACACAAAACTTTTCTCAATTTATCAAGAAAAGCCCAAAAAAGACAAAAGAAAACAAACAAAAAACATCTTTCCTTAGGAAATACACAGACATTTCTACAAAATTTATCATTTTGTAACAACATCCAAAATTTTTTAGTTATAACCTTTTCCTCTAAGGATGCTAGTCTTTGCTATTAAGACAAATTTCCCAAATAGAAACACATACATATCTTTCCAAGAGAATGTAATTAAAATATCTTAGGTATATCATAATGCATACCAAGGATAATTTACTCAATTTACCTATGAAATTATTTTGTGAAATATGAATAATGCTCAGTAACAAATTAAAAGTTCATGATTTAGGTGATTTATGTTCCTTCCCAAAAATATATAATCAAGTTACTTTTTTTTTTTTTTGACAGGCAGAGTGGACAGTGAGAGAGAGAGAGAGAGAGAGAGAGAAAGGTCCTCCTTTGCTGTTGGTTCACCCTCCAGTGGCCGCCACGGCCGGTGTGCTGCGACCGGCGCACCGCACTGATCCGAAGGCAGGAGCCAGGTGCTTCTCCTGGTCTCCCATGGGGTGCAGGGCCCAAGCACTTGGGCCATCCTCCACTGTACTCCCGGGCCACAGCAGAGAGCTGGCCTGGAAGAGGGGCAACTGGGACAGATTCCAGTGCCCCGACCGGGACTAGAACCCGGTGTGCCGGCCCCGCAAGGCGGAGGATTAGCCTAGTGAGCCGCGGCACCGGCCCAATCAAATTACTTTTATAAGGAAATTTAATATTTTTAATATCATATTTATAGTTTATTATCTGTTTGAGTTGCTCAGAAGTGAACACTTTTATTTTTAAATAGCCTATCTTCAGTATTCAGATAATGTTCTTTTTCACGCTTGGGATTAACTTAGAAAGAAAGAAAAAACCTCAATACAGAAAACTATCTGAAACTACCACAGATACAATTTCTTTGAAGAATTCATTACTGTTTCCTTTTCTTCTTGCTTTGAAGACAAGGAACAAATGCTTCTTGAATGTAGAATTTAACCTAACAGTTCACTGTTTTAACATCTTCAACAGAGTCAAAATAGAGCTGAGTTCTAGAGTGCAGCAGCTCTCTTGACAACTCTGAGTAAGGCTGCAAGTGGAAAATCTTTTATGCTATTTTTTTGTGCATATCTCAGTGTGGGAGGATGAATACTAAAGAATAAATCAGGGGAAAATGGCACCTCTACCTAGATAATAAGAAGAAAAGTAAGGCTGGTGTTTTGCACCTAAGATTCTCCCAGTAAATCATGAATGTTTTTCTTCCATTTTCTTCTCAATTGCAAATAGCAAAAAAAATAAATAAAAAAAAAATAAAAAATAAAAAAAAAACCTAATCATTTACTAAGCACCACTGCTAAACTTAATACTTGAAATGTAATTCTCAGAACTTTATGAAATGTATATCATTCTCTATTTTACACAATGACCTAAGCTCTGGAAAGATCAAATGTTTTGCCAAAGACTCACTCCTAGCCAAAGACAACAGGACACACACAGAACTACATCAAACTATTAAATCTATGCTCTTATCACACTCCAGTTTGCTAATTTTGTAAAAAATGTTTTTTTTTATTTCCAAGTTAATAAAACAAAGTTTGGGTTTCATATTTGAAATATTCACTCCCTAGATGGCCACAGTAGCTGGAGCTATGCCGATCCAAAGCCAGGAGACAGGAGCTGCCTTCCAGTCTCCTATGCAGGCACAGTGGCTCAAGCACTTGGGCCATCCTCCATTGTCTTCCGAGGCCACAGAGAGAACTGGATCAGAAGAGGAGCAGCCGGGACTAGAACTGGCACCCATATGGGATGTCAGTGTCACAGGGGGAGGCTTAGCCTACTACACCACAGTGCTGGCCCCTTCACTCGTATATTGTGGTGATTTCAAATATATCACCCCAAATCTTTCTTATTACCTAAATTCCAACCCCACAACATGAATTGTCCTTTTGGAAAGGTGACACAATGAGATCTAAGATGGCACTGCCTCTCACACCACATCACTGCTGACCACTCAACCTCTCGCAGTTCGTAAAAGGGGGCTAGTAATGTTCCCAAGTGTCCCAGGCCCGGTTCTTGGAGCTTTATGCAATGCCTAGATCTCCCCTCAACTCTGACTTATTTAATTGTTGTATTCATTCATAGCAACCTTGCCTATGTTAACAATTTCTTCTGCACAAAATGTTACAAGTTATAAAAAAAAACTGATTAGATGAAGACAGAATTTATTATGAAAAATAAAAGCATTCACTAAAGAGTCAGAATATAACTTCCATAATCCTTACATGGCAAGAAGTTTTGAAATCCTTTAATCTGCTAAACAGTTTAAGTAGGTATTTTATAAATACCATTCCACTTAATTTTCACAGTCAAGATAGAAATCAAATGCTATATGAGCATATAGGACAACAGCTTTATGAAGTGATTATTATTCACAACTTAGGCATGAAAACTGGAATAGTGAAATAACTTGTCCTATATCACATATCTAGTAAGTAATAGTCCCAGAATTTGAATTCAGGTCTATCTGACTTCAATATAAGTATTCATTTCATCATGTTATGCTGGGCCTGTCTGCCATTTACTTAAGTCAGTTTTCCTATCCAGAAAAGAATGCTGTCAGTGTTCCTCTAAGAGGAACAGCAGGCCAGCACAATAATATCCAAGAGAGGTAAGGCATTTTTTAAAGTTCTTATAGGTACAGCCAACATGATTCTCCCCACTGCTCCAAATGCTATTGAGAATTACTAGCTTTTCTTATGATACACTTGAAGTGGGTGCCATTTGAAGGTACACGGCAACAAGTTACAAAGGCATATTTCAAACCACTCTATAATCACTGAAAGAAGAAAACAAAGAAGACAGTAAGTCAATAAAGGACATAAGATGAAATCATATAAATTACTCAATTGATTCAAAATATGATAAGGAAAGAGAGAAAAAGAACCCAAAAGAAGGAAAAACAAAAATTGCAACACATTAGATTGAAACCTAACTATATCGATAACAGATTAAAAATAAACATATTAATAAAGACAAAGATTGCCAGACTATAAAAAAAGACCAAACTAAATGTTTTTGGCAAAAAAAGCCCATATTATTGTAATGACAGACAGCTCGAAAAAAATGATGAAAAATATACACCAGGCTATTTAACAGACCATGTCGATTTCAAAGAAGGAAAGATCAGGAATAAATGGCTCATTTCCTAAAGAAAAAATAATTCATCAACAGAATGTAACAATCCTAAATATTTATACACCTATTATCAGAATTCTAAAATACATGTAGCAAAAACACAATCAATAAAAAAAAAATACCAGGAACCTGCACCATTTTCCCTAAATAAAAGCCAACACAAGTTTCACAAAGCAGATCTTAGCATTCATTGGCCTGTGTCTGATTAATGTATATTTTTGTGCCTTGCAGGATAAGTTTTCTATATTTACACATATAGAATAACAGCTAAGAGTGCTGGATCCTCTATCCACATTGCCTATATTCATATCCTGGTTTTATCATAAACTGGTAGTCATGGAATTGATCAAATTATTTAACTATTAGTGCCTTGGTTTTCTCTATTGCAAAATGGGAATAACTGTAAAATGAGAATAACTAGTTTCTACTTCCTAGAGTGATTATAGGGATTAAATAAGTTGATGACTATTAGGGACTTAAAATAGCACCTGATGTATAGTAAGAGCCACTAAATCATAAGAATTGTTACATAGCACTGATTTATCATTACTTGCAGCTTATAAGTCAAGACATTGATTTGAGTTTTTTAGATGACATCAATTAAAACAATATTAACAAAGAAAATTGGGTTGCTTCCAAGTGTTGGAGAAAAAAATGCTTAGAAGTTATTTAAGATATTTTAAAGTCAATGTCAAAACAAAGCAGTGGTAATTTTGTCTCAAAGCAAGATATAATGATCCAATGAAAATTTATATATTACATGAAGTATGTTTGGCTCAACCAACAAATTTAATAATACCACATATGAGATGATATGAAAGGTACACGTTGGTGGTATCTTGCTGCCTTCAACTACTCCTTATTATGTGCTCCATTCAACCAGAATTTATGGATCCAAATATTATAATCTTACAAAACAGGACATTTATTTCTAAATTTGTTTTTAAATGGCTAAGAGGCAGCATTCAGCAGTATAGCTCTGGAACAAATTCCATTTGGTATAAGACAACAACAAAATAAATGTGGAACATATTTCACATTTTTCATTTTATGCAACTTCAATCCTTTCAACACTGCATACATTACCAAAAGCACAAAAATAGATGCTGTACTATCGAATTGTAAAGAATATAAAATTGATATAATTATACTTTATAATTTCTTCCATGTATCAAAAGGACAACTTTTTTTCTTTCTTTAATTAAAACAATTTCATGGGTCCCTTTTATGTTTGACAGAATATGGTAAAACAAGTATATTTTTACTAAGTATCTCAAAATTTTCATATTTTAATGAAAACTACTATTTGTAATACATGGTCAATCTTTTTAACAGTGAGGCCAAAGCTTTCTTATCTGGGCTGAATAAGGCTGTACCTGAATCAACACAGTAATAAAACAAGTAAGTCCGACTTACTTTATTCTACTATTTTGAGGACTAGGTGGGTGAATACATTTATTACATTGTGAATGACATAGCTAAAATTTCACCCCTCACTTCCACATTTGTAAAATTACCTTTCTCTTCCTCTTTTACTCTTCTCCTTATACCATTCTCAAAACAGGACAGGACCAGGTATTTGGCCTAGTGGTTAAGACGTCAGTGTCCCCCATCACAGTTATCTGTGTCCCATACCCAGCTCTGGCCCCTGACTCCAGCTTCTTTGTAATGCAAAGCCAGGAAAATAGCAGTGATGGCTCCAGAAAGTGGGTTCCTGCTATCCTCATGGAAGATTTAGAATGATTTCCCAGTTTCTGGCTTCAGCCTGGCCTACTAACAGCCATTACAGACTTTTTGGGAGTGAACAAGCAGTTGGGAACACTTTACTAGTCTCTATGTGTCTCTCTGGCTCACAAATAAACAAAAATTTACTTTTAAAAACCATGGGGGCGGGGCGCCGCAGTTGTTCACTAATCCTCTGCCTGCAGCGCCAGCATCCCATATGGGCGCCAGTTCTAGTCCCGGCTGCTTCTCTTGCTGTCCAGCTCTCTGCTGTGGCCCGGGAAGGCAGTGAAGGATGGCCCAAGTGCTTGGGCCCTGCACCCGAATGGGAGAACTGGAGGGAGCACCTGGCTCCTGGCTTCAGATCGGTGCAACACACTGGCTGTAGCGGCCATTTGGGGAGTGAACCAACGGAAGGAAAACCTTTCTCTTTGTCTCTCTCTCTCAATGTCTAACTCTAACTGTCAAAAAAAAAAAAAAAAAAAAAAAAAAAAAAAAAAAAAAAAAAAAACCATGAGGAAGTTTACTATCATGGCACATGAAGGCAATGAGAAAAACAGGCCACACAAGGCAGAAAGTAGGCAGGGATCCGCAGTACCACAAGATGCCCTGGGATGCCTCCCCATCTCCTCTCAGCCTTCAGTTGGCCAGCAGCAGATTTAGGCTCTCAGCATGCATGCAGCCTCCTAGCATTTTGCAATGAAGTATACCACCACGTGAGCGAAAGCTCAAGGCCAGGAAAACATTCAAACTCAGACTGAGTAATAATGGATGGGACATTCTATGGGTTCACTGAGCCTAATGGCTACCGAGAGTACAACAGAAATACAAAAACAGAAACCCAGAGCAAAATACGCAAGTTACAGTGTCTCTGAAGGCAGACTGAGGTCATCAATATCATCATCATCAAAACTTAGCTAGAGCTTTACCATTTACAAAGTATTTTGACATACATTATTTTATTTGGTTCTCCAGCAGTATAGATATTTTTACTAGTAACTCTACTGTTGAGGTGAGGAAACCATAAATGGTTGAGAGACTTGTCTCAGGCCACTCTAACAAGTAAAGAGGAAATTAACTTCTATGCTCCACAAAACTAAAGCACATTTCATTATGTAAGCTACAATACTTGTGTCCCATATAAAGGAAGATGAATAAGCTGAGGAAGGTTTCACATAAGACAGAATCAGTAATTATCTCTATTAACCTCTGCATTTTTCCCTAACTGCTTTTATTCATCAGTCCTATTCCTCCTTTTACTTTCTTATCTCCCTTCATTCCTGTTTCTTTTCTTCAGATGACTCAAAATGTCAAAAACCATTTTCTCCATTTAAATCTCTTAGATCCTGATCAGCAAAATCAAAAATATTCTTGGGGAGGTGATACTGTGGCATAGTGAGTAAAACCATCGCCTGCAGTGCCAGCCTCCCATATGGGCGCCGGTTCTAGTCCCGGCTGCTCCACTTCCCATCCAGCTCTCTGCTATGGCCTGGGAAAGCAGTGGAGGATGGTCCAAGTCCTTGTGCCCCTGCACCCACGTGGGAGATCCTGAAGAAGCTACTGGCTCCTGGGTTCAGATCAGTGCAGCTCCAGCCATTGCAGCCAACTGGGGAGTGAACCAGAGGATGGAAGACTTCTCTCTCTCCCTGCCTCTCCTTCTATCTCTGTGTAACTCTGACTTTCAAATGAATAAATAAATCTTTTTAAAAAAAAGATACTCTTGTGTCAAACCTGAAATGTGGATCCTTCTCATCTTGAAGTTCTATCACTGCATCAGAAATCGAATAATGGAAGTAGTACAAATATCAGAGATAAATATTTCTACCAGGTAGAAATAAGCAGTCAGTGAATAATCAATATAGTTTCTCCTGGCTCTGAATAACTGTCCTCTGCAGGCTGACTACACTGCATGAGCCAGAACGGTGACAATAATGAACTGAACCACAAAGAGTAGCAAAACATTACTGAACCTCCAATAAACTACTCAGATACATGTTTATGCATTCTACCTGAAAGCTTTAAAGTCTAGTTCAAAAGGAAGTGCAGGAGACTACAATACAACAGAGTTAAAACCCCTATTGATTAAACACAACTGTTAGCTTTACTCTTTGAAGGCTGAATATCTTCCTTTGAGCTTTACTACAGAAAGAAAAAAAAAACTGAAATTACCAGACACATAACTCCATAAGGACAATCAGGGTTAATATTTTCTAGTCTATTTAAAAAACATATGACAGAAGGGGTGTCCTTCTGTAAAGCACACATTTTATCTAGTACATATTATTGTACAGAACAGCAACAGATCAAAACTCTATGCATTCCAAATATTTCACCTATATAAATTCATTTGGTCATCCCATTAATCCAGTGATAGAGGCAGTACTATTATTTCTAGTGCAGATGGAGAAATCATGGGATGGGCTTATTTATTTTAGTTGCAGAGTTGCTGTGTGACACAGATCAACTATGGAAAGGTCACCCTGACAGAGTGATGCAGGCTTCTTTTCATATCTCCTTCAAAGACATTTTCTTTTCTCTACCTGTCTGCTCTTCAGTCCCTACCACAATGCACCTATAAAAGCTTATCATGAAGTTATTCCAGCAGGCAACTTGAGTTCATCAACAGGATGCACAGTCCTGTTGACAGGAATCGTTCACTCTGAAATCAAAGACTGTACATTTTTTATTTTCCTGAGGACTAGGAGAATATTACAAGTAACTTTTCCCAAGTGAGAGGAAGGAAAAAGATAAGAAATCTTAATTTACTTTATTCTTCAGAATAGAAAAGGTAATTAAGGGAAGGCAGGAGCAGCTATGCAAAACACCAGTAGGACGGGAGGCTGGAGAACAAAACTCAATCCATAGGATCTACCCAGGGAGAAAATCTTTAGCTAAAACATTCTGCATCCTGGCTTATGTACCAAAGCACATCATTCCTCTTGCTTAAGAGGAAGGTCTTGTTTCAGCTAAGAATGAACACTGGACTTTTCCTACATTGCTGAACTGGTTCTGAAACAAACTTGGATTTTGTGTTGCTGATGGTGGTGGTGGTGGTGGAGGAAGTACATATGTATACATACTTTAAGAGAAGAGATTACCAAAAGTCAAAAGCAGAAGGGCAATGGTTATTCCACCCTTGCACGGAATGGATTTCCCCAACCTTACAGATTCAAATTTATAATAGAAATGAATTTTGAATTATCAGCCAGCAAAGAGGAAACCCTTCTAGCTTATCAGAGTCATCTCTGCTCCACCTTTTGTTACCTCTGTGAATAAGAGAATTTCATAATGATTTATAGATCAAATTCAACAACTTGATTCACTCATACTAAGTAAGAAGACTGCGTATTAAGTTGGACAAATAACTTTTCAGTTCTGCCTAATTTACCTACTTGCTTTGAAGGCAAAGAATGTACACTGTAGAGTAAGGATGTGGTATTCAAGAAATAAGGAAACACTGACTGAGAAACTCCACGTGTAAGATGCCTGTTACATATAAGACACAATGTGGGTCAGGAGGTTTTATAAAAAGTGAAAGACTTCTAAAGGAGAAATGTATTTCAGGAGCCTAATTCTTCATGACTTCACAATGATGCCTTACCAAACTATCACATGGAATTACACTTACACACACACACACACACACACACTCCAATGCAAAAACAATAGTTTTATATGGAAAATAAGATTATGCAAGAAAACTAACACACCTGAGATGAGGCTTTCTTATAAGACTATATTATAGTCTAGTCAGATTAAATGAAATTGCTTTCCTAACATCAATTTGACATTATCTAAACATATGCTAAGAATCCCACTTAGTTCCAAAACCATGAGTAGATAAAGAAAAACTGGAACTCTCGATACACTGAGAGTGGGAATGTCAAATGGCATAACCACTTCAAAAAGCTCTTTGGAAGTTGCTTCGTTGCTTCTAAAGTTAAAAACAGTTAAACATATGACCCAGCAATTCTATTTCTAGGTATTTATTCAAGAAAAATAAAAATATTTATCTGAAAAGGTATTTAAAAATAAATGTTACAGTAGCTTTGCTACTAATAGCTAAAAACTGAGAACAACCAAATATCATCAACAAGTGAAGAGAAAAATTATGGGATACTTATAAGGTCATAATCAACTATAAAAAAGAAAATAATTATTCATATATGTAGAATATGGATGAAACAACATTATTCTAAGCCAAAGATTCCAGACAGAAAAGAGCATAGGCGTATCTCCTTTTATTGTGCTTTATTTGTTATACTTTATAGATCTTTATGTACTTCATAGGTCTTTATGCACATTTGTGAGTTTCTAGTTATTTGTTTTACTTATTTGAGAGAGAGACAGCGGATGAGAGAAGCACAAAAAGAGATCTCCCATACATTGGTTCATTCTCCACATGCTCACAACAGCCAGAGCTGGGCAAGGGCAAAGCCAGAAACCAGGAACTCAATCTGTCTCCCACTTGCATGGCAGGGACCCAGCTACTTGGGCCATCAGCTGCTGCCTTTCCCAGGGAACACATTAGCAACTGGAATGGAGAGCAGAGTTGAGACCCAAGCACTCCAATATGAATTATGGCAACCTTAGAGTCTACACCCATCCTCATTGTGTCGTTTACAAATTGAAGTTTAGCAGCAATACTGGGTTTAAAAAAAAATCCATTGGTGCCATTTTTCCAATAACTCAAATAATAAGATTTTTAGCTTAGCAATATTTTTTAAATTAAAACAAGAACTTTTTTTTAAAACAGAATGCTATTGCACACTTAACTGACTACACTATGGTGTGGACACTTTTTTTATATGTACTCAGAAACCAAAAAATTTATGATCACATTATCACAATATACATTTTATTTATTGTGTGGGCCAAATCCACTATTATCTCCAAAGATGCCTGTGCATAATGCACACCTCCACTTGTATGAAATTCTAGAACACAGAAATCTCATTTACAGACACGGAAAATAGAACAGTGTTTGCCTTGGGCTGGGGATCAGAAATGGGCATGGCATTGAGTAGCATCACATGGGATCTTATGGGAATAGAAAAATGTTCTACAACTTGATTGTGGTTTTAGTTAACATAAATCTAAGTTTCTAAAGCTGGATCAAATATTTACCAAAAAGGCATATTTTATTTCTTGTATTTTGCATTTTATAATACACATACCTCAACTAAAGTGATTTTTAGAAAAACACAATTTTGGAAGTAACATATTTAGAAGAGGAAAATTATATCCACACCCATAGTTACTGTACTGCTGAGATCATATTAAGGCTATGATGTTTATTTCTATGAACATTTTAAAGAGAAATAAAATTAAAGAAAATTAAGAGGACAGAAATTTGAATGATAAGTGTAACTGGCAATACAATCATCTGAGATGTGTGTGAATGTTTGGTCTGCTGACAAGAAGATAAAATTGGGAGACATAATTGCCATCATATGTGTGAAGAGCAACACTCTAAGAGGAAGAGATACACGTCTATTGGGGGGAAATTACATGCACACAGATTTTGTCCTCAACAGAAAGAAGGAAGTCTTCCAAAGTATATTTGAAACACATAGCATAAAAAAAAAAAAATGCATGCATAGATTTCAAAACTAGGGGCACCAAAATAAATTTCATCTTTCCACAAATATTTTAAAATATCTTTGCAGAAGAAAATAATTATTTTAACTAGAGCTGAGATTAAAAATCAAATCATACTTGTTGAATATTTGTATCTCTCAGAAACAACAGAATATGAACCCTCTAATTAACTAGTTACTGAGTTCTGACTGCTCAATTCTTCCTGCCAGGCTTACTAGATAGGATATTAGATAGGATGATATATTAGATACCTGCTAAAATCCCTTTCTAAAAAAAATGTTTAATTGAAAGGCAGAGTTACAAAAAGGAAGAGAGACAGAGAGAGAGACACTCTTCCATCTGCTGGTTCACTAGAGTATATTTTGCTCCAGTCAAAAAACTTGAAGTTGGGGCCGGCGCTGGGGCATAGTGGGTAAAGCTGCCGCCTGCAGTGCTGGCATCCCATAAAGGGGCCAGTTCAAGTCCCAGCTGCTCCACTTCCAATCCAGCTCTCTCCTATGGCCCGGGAAGGCAGTGGAGGATGGCCCAAGTCCTTAGACCCCTGCACCAGCATGGGAGATCTGGAAGAAGCTCCTGGATCCTGGCTTTGGATCGGCGTAGATCCGGCCACTTTAGCCAACTGGGGAGTGAATCAGCGATGGAAGACCTCTGCTTTTCTCTGTGTGTAACTCTGACTTTCAAATAAATAAATAAATCTTAAAAAAAAACTTGAAGGAAAATTTCATCATTTCAAATTATTGAACTTTACAGTGGCAGCTAGTATGTCTTTCATATTTCAGTTTAAATATTTTAATTAAATTGTGCTTTATTTTTTAAAACATATTGCTGTCTGTCACTAACACATCCAATGCAGAATTCTTATTTGATTTAAGCCACCTAATGTGAAATTCTAATTTATTAGAAAATAAAATACATTTCAGAACTATTCATTTTCTGATGAAATTAAAAGCATTACCTAACAAAGCAAAGGGAAAAGAAATGACATAGAAAACCATGGCAAGCCATGTGTTGCCCATAAAGACAGATCACTAGTTGGGACAATAGTGCTTTTCCTATATTCTAGGGGAGAAACAAAAAAACAAAAAGCTCCCTAACAGTTGGCAGGGATGAGAAAAAGCAATGTTAAGCCATAGGTTGATTTAAAGGATGACAACCTAATGGTAATTAATCTCTCGTCACATTTTTTCCACTTTACTGTTCTCAGAAGACAAAATTTTCTTTCGGGGATCCAAGAGTTCCAAAGAAGTTAAATTCTCCTTTGTCTACTGGGATGGCAAATACATGCCAGATCCAACAGCTCTAAGATGGAAATATCTACAGCAACTGCATTCAAATAAATATCAGGACATGTGTTAGAAATACTCAAGTATGCTTTTTCCATGCGCAGGTGAATAGGGGCATCCTAAGCCTTAGGAGCTACCAAAAGTCATACTGGGCACATCAGAATGAAATCAACTCCAGGATGGCAGAACAAAGAAATCAAAGCCACTGCGCTGCTGGCTCATTCCCAATGTAGCCTTGTCCTCAAGCTTTTGAGTTAAATGAGCAATACACTTTGTGGCTTAAATTCATCAGTCTATTTTTTTTTTAATTATTGTTTTTCATTACTTGCAACAAAAATTTCATGCAAAGAAAATATACATCAGTGCACAAGACGTCAAAAATGCAAAAATTGGTTTTGGAACTTACAGTTAAATCTATAGAGTAATTTGGTGTTAGTACTGGCATGATCTAACTCTCCATTCATACAGAATCTTCAGTTTCTCATATATGGATATTAATATGAGCACTTATTTTAATGCATTCAAATGTCGCTAGACTCATTTCAACTACCTCTTTCACATCAGCCCTATACTTAGGAAGTCTGAACTGTATTTTTGAATCGGTGGAATAAAAAGAAGAAAACATCATTTCTGTTCTCAATTTACCATGGTGAATTAGAAGTTGGATCTAAGAGAAATCCTGAACCTTGTTCTAAATCCCAAATCAGAGCCTGGAGTATACAAAGACAGAACTTTTTAAACCAGACTACAAAGACATAAGATGGTAAAACCACTCAAGGAAAGATGCTATTAAAAGTAAAGAACCCCAGAATTAACATGAATCATAATTTAAAATATTTCAGCTAAGAATTACAGAGAAAAAAAAAACAGCATAATTAAATACTGGTAAGGACAGACTTAATTGGTCTCACTTACCACTTTGGAATTCTGAGAACCATTGCAGATTCCAGTCTATATTCCTCTGATAAAAATCTCTGAATAAAGAAGAAATAGGAGGCTGTCTTTGGTGAATTTCAGATACAAAATCACTTCAATTTCATTTTTTTTCCAAGTATCACTTGAGTAAGAACAAAACTTAAACATCTATAGGTGTCTGTGGAAAACTTTTAGCATGGCAATTCATTCCCACATATGGGGGAAGGAGATTGACAAATTACAATTCAGTCATCCTACCACATAACCAATTGTCTTATTAATTGACAAAATAAATTACGTATTCAGGATTCATTACACTTAAATAGAAAGTATAAGTGCTTTATGCTCTTCAATTCCATTAAAAATCTCACCTATAATTAGTATACCTTAAAAGTCATATATAATGTAAATATTACATATAGACTGAATTCAACCAGAAATATTCTCACAAAAAGTATGTTAATCCCAAGCTACATTAAGGTAAAAGCTTTAGGTAAAGGCTAGAATTTAGGACTTGTTTAGAAAGTAATATGCCTTAAAATTTTTTCTACTCTTTTTTGTTTCCCAACTGCTTACCAAAATTAAACAAAATAGAGACATTGCAGCATAAAAGGATCACAACCTGTAAGATCAAATTTTATTTCAGATCTACATGATTACATATTTTCCCCAATGGACCTGCACTTTTATAATCTGAAAATATTTTTTATTTTTAAATAAACCAGACAAAAAGAAGACCTTAAGAAGCAATCTTTTTAAATGCACAAAAAAAAAAAAAGCAGTACCTTCCCTGTATCCAATGCTGCCCCATGAAGCACCAAGTTAACTGCTCCTTCCTGAACAGTGGCAGAATATTTAGAGCCACTTGGCTGTTTCCTCATCCCCACAATGATGAGTTCTGGAAATTTCAACACTAATGCAGCACCTTATAATCTATTAATATTCTGGGGTATTGATAAGCTTCTGAATATGTAAACTGATGTTTCCTTCATCAAAAATGATAACTTTTTCTGGGGCCAGTGTTTGGCACAGCAGTGAAGATACCACTGGGGACTCCTGTATCCCATGCTGAAGGGCTGGGGTTTGATTCTTGGCTCCGCTTTCAATTCAGCTTCCTGCTAATGCACACCATGGGAAAACAGCAGACGATGGCTCAAGTACGTGGGTCCTTGCCACGCACCTGGAAGGACCAGACTGCAGAGTTCCGGGCTTCTAGTTTTAGCCTGGAATGGCTCTGGCTGTTGCAGTCATTTCTCTCCAGTGCCTTCCTGCCTCCCTCTCTCTCTCTCTCTAACTCTGTATCTCTCAAGAGGATGAGGATGAAAAATTTTCATGAGAACTTTTTGACCATTACTTCTTAACCACATTTTATGCCCAAATTCTCATGCTTTTTTTCTTCTGTAAATCCAATTATATGCACATTAGACAATCAGGGGCTGTCCTTGAGGTCTCCCAAGTCTCTGCTCATCATTCTTCAATCTTTTTTCTCTAGCTTCTTCAAACTGAATAAATTTGATTGACAGTTATCAAGTTCACTGATTTTCTTAATATTGTATTTATACAGTAAATCAAATTAATTTGTAGTTAGTTACTGTTCTTTCCATTTATAGAATCTCCATTAAGCTCTTTTTTAGTCGCCATTTCTTTGTCAAGATTTCCTGTGCACTCATGATGACCATAGTTTGTTTGTTCTGTTTGTCTTACTTCCTTATATGCATAGGCATATATAAGCTTCTGTCAACTAAAACCAACATGTAGATCATCTCAAGTTCTGTTCCTATGGACCTTATTTTCTCTTGACTATACATCACATTTTTTCCTAGATTTCGCATGTTCAGTAACTTCTTTATTGTATAGTGAACATTGTGATAACAAAATGTACAAAAACTTAAGAGTCTGCTATGTTCCTCTGAAGCCTTGTCACTTTTGTTCTTGGGGAGTGCAATTATTTCTTGAATATCATGAATTTGTTTATGCTTTGTTGGAATTAATTTGAGGAAATCTCAAGCTGTTTCTTAAGCTCCTCTACTCTGTCAGGGCCAAACTTCTGTTTCCCCTGTAGATTTCATTGATATACAGTTTTTAACCTTGTAAGGGCGGATAAAGTAAGCCCATAGGAGTGGGGAACATCCAGCTCAAGGACCACGTAAGACTTGTGTAATTGTTTGATAAGGCCCTGTCAAAGCAACCACAGATGGGACTTGATGGACTTAGTAAATCTTTAGCAGGCTAACTGTTAAAAATTCTGTATTGTTTGTGAATGATATTATAGATATTCAAATTGTCCTTAGCAGGAGAAAAGGTTCCCCATCCCTGAGAGGATGTTGCTATAGTTTGAATGGATTCCCTCCAAAATTCTAGTGTTGAAACTTAATGGCCAATGTAACGAGGTGGGGTGTTGGGAGACATTTGGCACATGGTTAAAATGCCACTTGGTACACCCACATTCAATATTAGAATGGCTCTCTTGAATCTCAGCTCCTTCACTTACAATTCAGCTTCCTACCAATGAGGACCCCAGGAAGCAGATGATGGATCAAGAACTTGGGTCCCTGCCACCCACATGGGAGACTCAAGATGAGTTCTGGGCCCCTGATTATTGTCTGGCCCAGCTCTAGTTATTGTGGGCATTTGGTAAGTGAACTTGCAGATAGAAGATCTCTCCTCTGTCTCTACCTGTCTCTTAAATAAATGAAAATAAACAAATATTTAAGAGGTTGGAGACCTTTAAGAGTGATGATATTATAAGGACTCTCCTCAAGGTTGGGATTAAGACCCCTACAGAGGAAGCCTTCACACAGAGGTCAGTTCTCTTGCTACTCTGTATTATGCTATGTGAGGACACTGCATCCCTCCCCTCCAGAGACACAGCATTCATAGTGCCATCTTGAAATCAGAGTGCAACTTTCAGCAGATAACTGAACCTACTAGCACCCTGATCTTGGACTTCCCAGCTTACAGAACTGTGAGGAAACCAATGTCTGTTTGTAATGAATTATCCAACCTCTGAGATTGTTATAGCCACGAAAATGAACTAAGATGGTTCCTTCCTCTTAAGTTGTAGACATTTTGGTTCTTACCCAGATGCCTAAAATATTAATAACATCAGTCTAATGGGTTTGGCACAGAGCTCCAATGTCCACCTGGAAACAGTGACATGTCTTTCCATTCTCAGACCTCTAGTAGACACTCTCTGGTAAGTTCATACAGTCCGCTTGGCATATATACTGACCATCCCTCAGACAAGGACTCAAGGGAACACACTTCTCAAGTTCTGGACCCCCACTATTCCATGGAGCAGTCTTCTTTCTGATGCGCTGCTCCAGATTTCAACTGCTTCAGTAGCACTGAACTCTGATCTCTGCCTTTTAAGCTCACAGGTGTCACTCTTTTCTCCTGGAGCCCCAGGTCCCTGTCACAGTTAGGAAACTGTCCTTAGTGGAAATCAGCAAATGCAGGGCTCTTTCTATCAACCTGCCTTTTCTCAGTGATCACAGCCCTGCATTTTCTGTTTCCAAGGCCTATCAGAGAGTTCCCTCATATATTTTGCTCATGTTGTTATTGTTCATGGATAGTCAAACCATTACCAGCTACTCCTTCAAGGACAGAAGCAGAAGCATGTGTCCACATTATTTTAAAGAGTTTTTTTGTCTTTTTTATTCTCTCAATTTATATATATATCTTTTTCTCTCCTCATCCCAAATTTGTGTAACTTATCAGCCAGTTCAGTGCACATGCTGTGTTAAATAATTTTAATAAACTATCTTAGAACTATAAGATATTATAATAAGACCCTTTGAAATTATTAACATTATTATATAAGTTTGGAAAGTTTGTTAAGTATAAGGAAAAATGTTTCAAATTTAATTTTAAAAGCTTTCCTCCCAAACTTATTTTCCTTTTTCATGAACAATAACAGGACAAGCAAAATATTATCAATACCTTACTGTACCATATTGCTTTTCACATGCTTTCCTTTGCTAAAGTATGCTTGCTTATCTTTATCAAGTCAAAACAAAAGCAGAAAATTCAGAAAACTTCAAGTTACCAGAATTTTCATTTCCCAATGTTGACATTGGTCTGATCTCAGTGCCATACAACCATTAGAAGGACAAATGTCTTCTAGCTATATTTAAAGATTGTGGAACCATCTGCATGTCTCCAGACAAACCATAAGAGATTTAAATGAGAAGGCAAAGTACATATAATACAGTTTTTAAATGCTTAGAAAAAATTTACATGATGCAGAGAGCCCAAAAATGAAGTAGATTTTTTCTTTGTCAATTATGGATTTCCTAATTGGGTTAGATACTAGAAATGTTCAAATATCAGTTTAGAGATAGGCAAGACCAACTATCCATCAAGTACAGGGTGTAGGGCCTACAAACATGTTTTAATTTCTATTGAAATGAGAATAACTGGAAATTTAGGTGAAAGAAAAGTTTAGCCACAATTTTAATTTATATCAACACTTTCAGAAAATTTTCAAATTGGCTAGGAACCATAATTTCCCACAGAATCTGATTCTGTGTGCTTCTAGGGTATTGGGCTCCAGGTATTTTTTTCATTAAACTAGATAAGGCATCCTTCCCTGTAGGTTCTTTGAGCACTCATCTCATCCCTAATCCAGGGATCTCTTCCCTAATTCATTTCCCCTGATCTTTTCAGTTTACATGAACTGTACCCATTTGCTGACACATGGAAAATGTTGGGTAGATAGTACTTTGGGTAGATAGACACTTACAAGCCTCTCTTAAGTTACCATGTGATAGATGATATCTTTATGGTGGCTACACACCTGTATTATATTTGTTTCCCACAATAAAGAAGTGGACTTGGAGTCTCCAACTTCAAATCAGCCTGCAACGTCACAAATTCCTAAGAGGATTGTTTTTAACCGCAACCCATTTTCAGAAGTGCGATAATAATCACAGTGAGAAACCACGAAGTATCATCAAATTTAGTTAACTTACTTTACCAGTTTAGGTGGATTTTCCAGGTTCTCTTAATTACTTATCATTCATAGCTATTCAAGCAAGTGATATCTATATCCAAATCATGGTTTATTTATAACAATACTCTATGCATTCAGAGAGACCAAGATAATTTTCAATAAGAAAAGGAGATATGTAAAAAAATAAAATGCTTTCAATTACATGCCAAAGAAATCTTGGAGGTGAGTGTACCACTTAGTACACATAGAAGCAGAGTGCTCTGGACTTCAGCTGGGAATGAAGTATGGATAGCTGTTATGATCTAACTATGAATCTCTTCAACTCCTTTCACCTCAGTGAGGTTTTCAGTCAGGAGGCCTAGGTCCTAGTTCTAGCTCCAGTGTTGTGTAGTCATCAAACACGTTTGCCTTTTAGTCTGTTTCCTAAGGAAGATATATAATCATACTCTCTGGCTTAAAGATTTATTTTATTTGTTTGAAAGGCAGAGTGATAGAGAGAGAGATAGACAGAGAGAGAGACATTGAGACATTGAGACAGAGAGACAGAGAGAAATTGATCTTCCATCCACTGATTCATTATCCAAATGCCTGCAATAGCTGAGACTGGGCCAGGCTGAAGCTAGGATCCTAGAAGTCCATTCAGGACTCCCACATGGGAGGCAGGTCCAAGCATTTGGGCCGTCATCCACTGCTTTCACAGGTGCATTAGCAGGGAACTGGACTGGAAGCAAAGCAGCCAGGACTTGAACTGTTGCTCTGATAAGGGATGCTGGCATTGCAGGCAGCTGCCTATGCTGCTGTACCACAACACCAGTTCCCTACATTGACTTCTAAAAAAAATTTTTTAACTTATTTGAAAGGCAGAGTTAAAGAGAGAGGAGGAGAAAAATGTAGAAAAAGGTCTTCCATATACGATTCACTCCCCAAATGGCCACAACAGCCAGATCTGGGCCTATCTGAAGCCAGGAGCTTCTTCTGAGTCTCCCACATGGATGAGGGGGCTGAAATATTTGGGCCATCTTCCACTGCTTTCCTAGGCCATAAGCAGAGAGCTGGATCCCATATGGGATCCCGGCACTGCAGGCTTAGCCTACTATGCCACAGCACTGGACCCTTTATATTGACTTTTTAAGGTTCCATTTATCCTACTACAATGTGAGATCCTCAAGTTCATGGATGATATTTATCCTATTCACCAGTGAGTCCCTACCAAGTAGCACTATCTATGACACATATAGGAACAAATTCATGTTAAATAAAAAATTAATTTTGTTCAGAGGGAATTCTCATCTCATTTTTATCAAATGGATACCTCTTAAGGAACCTATCCAGGATGTGAGTATTACATTTTATCTGAATGGGAGTGTACTAGTCAAGGTTGTACTTTATAAGGATGCCCTCTCTCAACAAGTGATTAGATCAAGGCTGGGCATCTGACTACAGCTAGTCTGCATTCTGTCTCCTGGGATTGGGACTCTGGTCTCTCTACTGGTCACTCTGACTAAGGAGAAGTGCTGGGCAAATACATTTGGTCATGTGCACATGAAGGCACTGAAAAGAAAATCTATCAAGTGTGATGAAGGAAGAAAACCATAGAGAGAAGTATAAGAGATGAGGAGCAAACTACCCAGATTCCTGATGGCTTTACTGATGGCAAGTTCCGGTTCCTCATAAAGCCAAACACTTCTTTGAGATTTCAGGAGGTATCCCCTTTTCCTTCCATATTTCTATTTTAGATGGATTGAGATAGGTTCTAATACTAAGAACCAAAAGAATATGAAAAGATAATACTTTCTTTCTTAGCCAAACATACCTACTTTATAAAAACTACACAGAAGCAAAAATATGTCCAGAAAATTCATCAAAATTGCAGGAAGGGAAAATGTTGAATTGAGAAATCATCAAGTTTTCAATAATTATAGTCTAGTAGTCAATAGTATGTGTATTATAAATCATTTTGTTTTTAGCAAAAGTAAACACCATTACATCAACAGATGAGAGTGATGATATGAAGACAAATGTATCTTAAAGCCACTACATACTTCTATAATTTCTCCAGGGAAAATTTGCATCAAGAACTCTTAGCTCCAAAACTGCCTAGAACATCGCATGCTATCACGGGCCCTAAAAACATATTTAATTGTAAAAATGCTAACAATTCTTGGGATGAGCCATTCAAAATAACAAATGCTTTTTAATGCAAAAGAAACAAGAAGAGAGGGAAATATGCAGTATTTGCAGTAGAAATGAAGTTCAGAAGAAAGGAATAGGGGAAATTATCACAATCACTTGGAATTCTACTGCTCAGCCATACAAAGTGAAATAGAAAGTAGTAAGTTTGAGCCAATAAACTCCAAGGAATCTCCTATAACTCAATTACCTCAAAATGTGAATCAATTTTTTGTCACCCTTACAGCCTACTACTCCTACTTAGTTTCTAAAAAGTAATTGCTAATTGAGTAACCCACATTTCTGTTAGGATGTTAAAATCGAAGTGACAAATTTCTAGCAATTTCCTTTTACAACCCAATTCAAAGTATCTATTATTTTCCAAGCAGTAAATGAAAATGTCAAAAACATTCTTGAGTAGATATTTAGTTGTTTTCTGCCAAATTAATGAAAGGGAAATATTGCACTCTGAATTGGTTAATTACCATGAATCCTTCTGCAAAGGGCTCCTGTCTGCAGAATTAAGCCAGCTTTAGTTGGCACACTGCCCAAATATTCATGGAGACTAGACTATAGGCTCCACTGTACTCAAACGACATTTAGTGTTTGGCATGATTCATCTGCTTACAAATCATCATTCCTAACCACTATAGACATCCAATGTCTGAAGTAAACAGGGCAGAAACACCTGCATGCAATAGGGATATTCTGTTCCTTTGAAATGCTGTGAGGTAGATTTAGAATACAGAATGAACAAGAATATCCTAATTAACATATCCTCTAGAAACTACATCCACTTTAACAAAAATCCTCTACTGACATTACTTCAAGGAAATGCTCTAAGAAGAAAGTGACTTCAAGCAATGGAGGACTTGGAGAAGCTCCTTTTTCCTATGTTCTAGGCTAGAGTTAATGGATCTATTTCATGTATAGGCCTCTGGGGTACCCACACATGGATCTCACACCTCCCCAGTGCCTGGGATTTAAGATAAACATGCACTGATTTGCCTATTTCAAAACCTAGCAAAATAACTGTCTTTTGAGCATAACTCCATCTCTTTTTTCTCCCTTCTTCATACAGAAATTAAAGACCTAGAATGACATTTCTCCATGTTGGATAACATATTGGCTAGACTTCTTAAAAACTGGAAAGGAAACTATTTCTCAACTTTTTGAAAAAGCCATTCCACCAATCCTTTTGAGGAAAGAATGGGTAGGAAGATGGATATGGAAAAAATTAGGTGTTTATCTATCATCCTTTTTGAATCTCTCTCAAGAAGATGGAAGAAAAGATACCAAATCAAGACACAAATACTGACAAGCAAAGAAACACAGACTCTCTTCTCCAGGCTGTTTTCTGTATGGTCAGGAGCAAGTACCCAAGGCTCCACTGTGCCAATTTATTATACAGTCCTGTATCAGAGAACAGGAACAGTACAGAAGCCAATGGGCAATCATGAAAAAGGATCATTCACACTATCATATATTTCAAATCTAAGTGCTGTCGCCCAAGCAAAATTAATAAGCAAAGTTTTTCCCAGACAAAATAATTCCTATAAAATCCCTCATCAAAAACGCTAAGAAGGCATTAAATATAAAGGCTCTGAGAATGGACATAGGAAGTCTATACCTACCTTTAAATAAATTGCAGCTGGCCCAGTAGGACAATAAGAATGTTTAAAGGGTCTAGAACTCATGAGAAAAGCAATATAAAAATAAAAAGTGGTAGAAAAAGTGAAACAAGAAACAAAGAACAGGTGGAACAAAGAAAGAACAAACACCAAGATAGCAAGATGGCAGTCTGTTTTTTCTTTTAATTGCTTTAATGTTGTCTTTCTTCTTATTCTTATTCTTCTTCTTCCTCTTCCTCTTCTTCTTCTTCCTCCTCTTTTTCCCTTTATTTTTTTGAGAGACAGAAAGAGAGAGAGACCACTCCCACTCACTGGTTGACTTCCCTGAAGACCAGCAATAGTTGTGGGGCCGGACACTAGGAGCCAGGAATCCAATCCAGATCTCCAAAGTGAGTGGCAGAGACCTAAATACCTGAGCCATCATGACTACCTCCCAGGATCCACACAAGCAGGAAATCAGTGTCAGGAGCCAGACCCAGGAGTCGAACCCAGGTAGTCCAATGTAGGATGTAGGCATCTTAACAACATCTGAACCTCTAAGCCAAATATTCACTCCAGGATGACAGTTAAAATGGACCATATCAGGAATTATAATAATAAATGTAAATGTTCTCAACACTCCACGTAAAAGGCAGAAGTTAAGAGTCCCAAGAAACAAAATCACAACATACCACCTTTGAAAAATGCTCATTAAAAACAGAGATATTAAAAACAAAAGGATATAAAAAGATGCATTCTACTAACACCAGTCAAAGCAAACACCAAGGGAAACTCCAGCATTTGGCCTAGCAGTTAAGATGCTGGTTAAGATGCTTGCAAACCATATCAGAGTACCTAGGTTCATGTCTAAGTTACAGCTCTTAATTCCAGCTTCCTGATAATGTGGACCACAGGAGGCAGCAAGTGATGGCTCAAGTAGTTGGGTCAGTGTCACCCACATTTCAGACTTGCACTGACATTCCAGCTCCTGGTTTTCGAATGGCCCAGCCCTAGCTCTTATGGGCATTTAGTAAGTGAACCAGTAAATGGATGCTTTGTCTCCATGTCTGTATGTCATTCTCTATTTCTCTTTCCCTCTCTCTGTCTCTCTGCATATCTGTCATACACATTCTCTTTGTATCTCAAATTAAAAAAAAAAAAACTAGAATTGCTATACTGATATCATAACAAAAATTGATTTTCACAAAGAACAGAGATACAGAGGATTTTTTTTTTATTTAAAATTTTTTTTTCTTTTTTTTAACTTTTATTTAATAAATATAAATTTCCAAAGTACAACTTTTGGATTATAGCAGCTTTTTCCCCCCATAACCTCCCTCCCACCCACAACCATCCCATCTCCCACTCCCTCTCCCATCCCATTCTTAATCAAGATTCATTTTCAATTATCTTTATATACAGAAGATCAGCTTAGTATATATTAAGTAAAGATTTCAACAGTTTGCACCCACACAGACACACAAAGTATAAAGTACTGTTTGATTACGAGTTATACCGTTAATTCACATAGTACAACACATTAAGGACAGAGATCCTACATAGGTAGTAAGTGCACAGTGACTCCTGTTGTGGATTTAACAATTGACACTCTCATTTATGACATCATTGATCACCCGAGGCTCTTGTCATGAGCTGTCAAGGCTATGGAAGCCTCTTGAGTTCACCAACTCCAATCTTATTTAGACAAGGCCAGTCAAAGTGGAAGTTCTCTCCTCCCTTCAGAAAAAGGTAAGAGGATAATTTCATAAAGACAAAATTGACAATTCACCAACATGGAATACTAATTATAAATATTTATGAACCCTAAATCTGAGCTTCAAAATAAATTAAGAAAAAACTGACAGAAACTAGGGCAGGAGCTGTGGCACAGCAGGTTAAACCACCTCACACTATACTAGAATCCCATAACAGAGTATCATCTTGAGTCAAGGCTACTTAACTTCCTATTTAATTATCTGTTAATGCACCAGTGAAGGCATCAGAAGGTAGACCAAGTACTTGGGCATCCTCAACCTGGATGGAGTTCCTGGTTATTGACTTTGCCCCAGTCCAGTTCCAACCATAGTGGACATTTGGGGAGTGAACCAGTGGATAGAAGTTCTCGTTCTCTGTGTCTCTATCTCTCTCTGTCACCCTGCCTTTCAAATAAAATGAATTTTTAAAAGAAAATTGGTAGAAATCAAAATACACAATATACCCTCCACAAAAAAGACCAAAGTTTAAAAAGGCAAAGTCACATAAACTATGCCATCACTTCACAACTCAACTACACTAGCAAACAGTAACAGAAAGATCTCTGGAAAACTCTCAAATAGTCTATAACTAAGTAAAAGATGACCAGATAAACAAAGGACAAAGAGGAAGAAAAAAAAAAAAAAAAAGGAAAGTATTTTGAACTTATTGAAAATGGAAACATACCATACCAAAATTTGTGAGAAGCCACTAAAACAGTACTTAGAGGAAAATTTCTACTACTAAATGGCTACATTAGAAAAGCAGAAAGGTCTTAAGGTTAGCTTAATTACTATTCTTTGTATCAAGAAACTGAAAAAGGAAATATAGCAATCATCAAAACAGGCATCCAAAAAGTGTCTGACAAAATTGAACATCCATTGCTGATAAAAATCCTTTTTTTTTTTTTTTTTTGACAGGCAGAGTCAGACAGTGAGAGAAAGAGAGAGAGAAAGAGAGAAAGGTCTTCCTCTTCCGTTGGTTCACCCCTCAAATGGCCGCCACGGCCAGCGCGCTGCGCTGATCCGAATCAGAAGCCAGGTGCTTCCTCCTGGTCTCCTACGCAGGTGCAGGGCCCAAGCACTTGGGCCATCCTCCACTGCACTCCAGGGCCACAGCAGAGAGCTGGACTGGAAGAGGAACAACCAGGACAGAATCCGGTGCCCCAACCGGGACTAGAACCTGAGGTGCCAGTGCCACAGGCGGAGGATTAGGCTAGTGAGCCATGGTGCTGGTGATAAAAATTCTCATTGAACCAGCAGTAAAAAGGAATCTCTTCAGTTTAATAAAAGGCATCTATACAAAACTTGCAGTTGGCTACACAGCAGACTTATAGAATGACAAATGCCCTAAACAGAACTCTGGCCTCAGAATCAGCCCTTAAGGTATTTGGATCTGGCTTAAAAGCCCATGAGAACATTTCAGGAATGGAAAGCCAAGATGCTGTTGCAAAAAAATGACCTACATGAAAATCTCTGTGAGTAAGATCCCGGTGGAAAGAAGGAGCCTTCCACGAATGAGGTACCTTTCTCTAAAGGGAGGAGAGAACTTCTATTTTGATTATGGCCCTGTCTAAATAATGTTAGAGTTTGTGGACTCCAGAGGCTTCCATAGTCTTGACAGCTCACGACAAGAGCCTCAGGTGATCAATGATGTCATAAATAAGAGTGTCAATTGTTAAATCAACAACAAGAGTCACTGTGCAATTGCTCCCCATGTAGGTCCTCTGTCCTCAATGAGTTGTACTATGAGAATTAATGATAAAACTAGTCTTCAAACAGTACTTTATACTTTGTGTGTCTGTGTGGGTGCAAACTGTTGAAATCTTTATTTAGTATAGAGTTGGATATTCTGTATATAAATATAATTAAAAATGAATCTAATGAAGAATGAGATGGGAGAGGGAGTAGGAGGTGGGACAGTTTAGGGGTAGGAGGGTGAGTATGGGGCTTCTTACCACTATAATCCAAAAGTTCTACCTATGAAATATATATTTATTAAATAAAAGCTTTCTATAAAAAGAACTTCCAGTTAACATCATTTTTAATGGTAAAAGACTGAATGCTTCTCCTACAAGATCAGAAACAAGACAGAGAATCCTGTCATGATCACTTCTATTCAACATTATGCTGGAGGTTCTAGCTAATGAAATCAAGAAAGAAAACTAATTAAAAGGTATCTCTACATTTTAAAGAAGCAAAATTTTATTTACAGACACATTATCTTTGTAAAAAAGCAGAATAAATCTATAAAGTAGACAAAGAAATTGGTTTTAACAAGGCTTAAAAAATACAACATCAGGTTGTCTGCATTGTGGTGCAGTGTGTTAAGTTGTTGCTTGGGAGGGCAACATGCCATATAGGAACACTGGATCCAGTCCCAGTTGCTCTGGTTCTGATCCAGCTTCCTGCTACTAATGCACCTCGGAAAGCAATGAAGGATGCCCAAACATTTGAGCACCTGCCACCCAACAGAAGATTTAGATGCAGTTCCAGGTTCCTGAATTCAACCTGGCCCATCCCATAGTACTGTGCCCATCTGGGGACCAAGCCAACATATTAGAGAGATCTCTCCTTCCCCTTCTCTATACCCCACACTGTGTCACTATGCCTTTAAAAAAATAAAGCTTAAAAATTTATGGAAAATGGAATTTAAACTTGGATTTATTAAAAAAAAAAGTAAGTCAATACTCAAACATCAATCCCATGTCCTTTTACTAGAAAGCAAAAATTGGAGGTTACAATTAAAAGAAAATTCTACTTACAATAGCACCAGCAAACAACAATAAAATAGGAGGAAATCTGACAAAAGATGTACAAGTCCTATACACTGAAGAGGCAAATGCTTCTGAGAGAAATTAAAGATCTAAATGAACAGGTAAAATGTGTTCATGGGTTACACAGCTCAATACTGTTAAAATGTCAGCTCTTGCCACATTGATCTAAAGATCAAATGCAATCCAAATCTCAATAAGCTTTGTAAAAATAGAAATTGACAAGCTGATTCTAAAATTCAAATGGAAAGAAGCAGCAGCAGTCAGGCATCCCAGCTTTATAACGTGGCCCACAGGCACCCAGCACATGCCCTCCACACCACCAAGATGCCCAAGAGGAAGCCTAAGAGCAGCTCCTGCAAAAGTGGAAATGAAACCCAAAAAGGGAGAAGGGAAGGATAAACTGTTGGAACAAAAAGTACAAACAAAAGGGAAAAGAGGAGCAAAGAGAAAAGAGGCTGAGTGGCTAACCAAGAAACTAAACAAGATTGACCTACAGAAAATGAGGAAACTAAAAATGAGAAGAAGCTAGCCTCTAATGAAGCAGAAAAGGAGCCAAAAACTACTATCCACTATGTTTTATCAGTGTTCCCTGTCTCCCTTCTTATACAACACAGAGGAATATTAACAACTATTTTGTAAACACAAATTTTTAGTAACCCTAGAAACATTTTAAAGAAGGAGGGAAGGCCATAAAAGTTTTCAAGATGGCAAAATAGGGAACTTACTACTCTAGTCTAGAGAAAGATAGTTTTTTAAAAAAATCAGAGAGTTAAATCTCAGGGAAGAATTAGGGAGAAAACAGCAGAGGAAACTCCATGCAAATTAGAGGGACACTGTGGACCAAACATGGAGGGTGTAGATGCACAAAACTCAGGACCCCAGCAGCCAAGAGCCTCAGCACCAGCTTTGAAGTGAGGAGAGACCAGACTGCAGCAGCCCAAGCCATTGGTGATAAAGCTACAGGAAGAGCCTGGTGTGAGTCTGGCTTGGAGCCCTGTGGGGGAGTGTAACTCCAACATAGAAGGAAAAGGCGAGGGGGGACATGTGTCTCTCTCTCCCCAACCACCACGCACCAGTGTCCTATATAACTAGCCAAGAGAAGGCAGGTGCCATTTTGGACATACGTAACAGCTATGCCAGCTCATGTCCGTATAACAAGCAACCAACCAAGAGGAGATGCCTAAGACTGGCTGGGAGAATTTACAGGGGGCTGGGTGCATGTGACAGTGGGAACCTCGTGTGCCAAAACTGTGAAAACACTGTGGCTGTGTGGCAGGAGCAGGGTATGGTTGGGATTTTGGGCAGTCACTGTGGGGAACTCCACACGCTCAGAGCTACCCGATTCCCTGGTGAAGGTCATTGCTACAGGATCAATGCTCAGACAGAACTGCATGGATCCTTGGTGTGGTTCTTCTGACAATGTGGACAAATATTGTACCCACTGGGTTTAGCGTCCAGGCACTGGTCTCCTTTGAGGAGAGGAAGTGAGCATGAGACTCTGCCAACAGAGCAGAACAAACCTCCACTCTGATTAAAAAATTTAAAAAAAAGGTGACTTACCACACCCAACTTGGGTGTCACCTTGGACGCTGCCCTTGCCCTGGAGCACTGAACACAGCTCCCTGACCACACCCAACACACATCTCTGGGTATTCATTGAAAGAGAAGACACTCCACTAAGCCACAAAGGCATAGTCCAAAGATAAAGGCCATCACAGGCAAAAAAAAAAAAAAAAAAAAAAAAAAAAAAAAAAAAAAAAACAACAACACAGTAAGTATCACCACAAATGCCTAATAATAAATGCAGCAATTCAAGACAAAAGAATAAGGAATACAACATGACACCCCTAAAAGAACAGAACGCTCCAACAGTAGAATGTGAAGATGAAGAGATTGAAGAAATGCCAGAAACAGAATTTAAAAATTAAGATGCAAATCCACAAACTAAAGAAATCCACATGGGACATGAATGAAAAATGTTCCCATGAAATTGGGATTTTAAAGAAAAATCAAAAGAATATATTGGAAACGAAGAATTCAATAGAACAAATAAAAATATGGTGGAAAGCCTTAAGAACAGACTCAGTGAGGCAGAAGAAAGGATATCTGAGTTAGAAGAAAAATCACTGGAAATTTTACAGTTAGAACAAAAAAAAAAGGAGAGGAAGAAATTACAAAACTAAAAAACAGTGTCAGAAATTTATGGAACACTATCAAATGACCCAACAACTGAGTGTTAGGAGTTCCTGAAGGCATGGAAAGAGAGAACAGATCAGAAGGCCTTTTTATTGAAATAATTAAGGAAAACTTCCCTAATTTGGAGAAAGAAAGGGGTGCCCAACTACAGGAAGCACATAGAACTCCTAATAGACATGACCAGAAAAGATTTTTCATAACATATTATAGTCAAACTCTCCACAGTAAAACATAAAGAAGATTCTAAAATGTTCATGAGAGAAACGCCAGATTACTTTCAGAGGATCTCCAATTAGACTCACAGCTCACTTCTCATCAGAAATCCTACAGGCTAGGAAAGATTGGTGAGATATATTACAAGTCTTAAGAGAAAAAAACTGTCAACCTAGTATACTGTACCCTGCAAAGCTCTCATTTGTGAATGGAGATGAAATAAAGACATTCCATAACAAAGAGAAATTGAAAGATTTTGCCACCACTTGTCTAGTCTTACAAAAGATGCTTAAGTATGTACTACATACAGAAATACAGAAATAATGTCATCACTATGAAAGAAGGTAAAGGCAGAAAATCTCTCAGTACAAGTACAAAGGAAATCCAAAGTCAAAAACAGGAATATTTATGGAAAAATGGCAGGGCCAAGTCTACTTATTAATAGTCACCTTGAATGTAAATGGTTTCAACTCTCCAGTTAAAAGATACAGACAGGCTGAATAGATTAAAAAACAAAACCGGGGCCAGGGCTGTGGCACAGCAGGTTAAAGCCCTGCCCTGAAGCGCCAGCATCCTATATGGGTGCCAGTTCTACTCCCAGCTGCTCCACTTCTGATCCAGCTCTCTGCTATGGCCTGGGAAGGCTTCTAGATGGCCCAAGTCCTTGGGCCCTTGCACACATGTGGGAGACCCGAAGGAAACTCCTGACTCCTAGCTTCGGATCGGCAGAGCTCCAGCCATTGCAGCCTTCTGGGGAGTGAACCATCAGATGGAAGACCTCTCTCTCTGTCTCTACCTCTCTCTGTTAACTCTCTCAAATAAATAAAATAACTATTAAAAAAAACATCTATTTGTTGCCTACAAGAAGTACACCTCACCAACAAAGATACATGCAGACTGAAAGTGAAAGGATGGAAAAAGAAAATCCATGCTAACAGAAACCAAAAAAAGAGCTGGTGTAGCCATCCTAATATCAGACAAAATAGACTTTAACATAAAAACTTTTAAGAGACAAAGGGCACTAAGTAATGATTAACAGATCAATTCAACAGAAAGATGTGATTATTGAAAAACATATATGAACCTCATTATAGGTCACCTCGCTATATAAAAGAAACGTCAATAGATCTAAAGGGAGACACAGACTCCAATGCAATAGTAATGGGGGACTTCAATACTCCACTTTAAGCAATGGACAGATCAGCAAGAGAGAAAATCAGCAAAATAAACAACAGAGTAAATCAACACCATAAACCAAATGGACCTAACAATATCTACAGAACATTTCATCCTATAGATGCAAAATTTACATTCTTCTCACTAGTGCATGGAACTTTCTCTAGGATTGACCACATGCTAGGCCATAAAGCAAGTATCAGAAAATTCAAAAAAATCAAAATCATATCATGCATATTTTCTGACCGCAATGGAGTGAAGCTGGAAATCAACAACTCAACAATCTCTAGAACATATGTAAACACAACGAGACTGAACAACATGCTCCTGAATGAACACTGGGTCATTGAAGAAATCAAAAAATTTCTGGAAATGAATGAAGGCAATACAACATATCAAAACTTATAGAATACAGCAAAACTAGTATGAAGATGAAAGTTTATAGGAATTGGTACCTACCTCAAGAAATTGGAAAGGCACCAAATGAGGTATCAATGCATCTCAAGGACCTAGAAAAACAACAGTAAAGCAATCCCAAAACCAGTAGGGGAAAAGAAATAGAGAAGAAATAAACAAACTTGAAACAAAAAAAAAATACAAAAGATCAGCAAAATGAAGTGCTGGTTTTTTGAAAAAAAATAAACAAAATTCACATATCATTGGCCCAACTAACCAAAAAAGAAAGAGAAAACCCAAATCAATAAAATTAGAGATAAAAAGGGGGATGTAACAACAGACATCACAGAAATAAGAAGAATCATCAGAAATTACCTCAAAGAGCTGTCTGCCAACAAATCGGGACACCTACAAGAAATGGATAGACTCCTGGACACATACAACCTACCTAAATGGAGCTATGAAGTCACAGAAAACCTAAACAGACCAATAACTAAGACGGAAACTGAATAAGCAATAACGACCCTCTCCGCAAAGAAAAGCCCAGGCCCGGAAGGCTTCACTGCTGAATTCTACCAGATATTTAAAGAAATACTCCAATTATTGTCAAGCTATTCAAAACAATCGAAAGGAGGGAGTCCTCCCAAACGCTTTCTATGAAACCAGCATCACCTTAATTCTTAAACCTGAAAAAGATACAACAGAGAAACAGAACTATAAATCAATTTCCCTGATGAACATACATACAAAAATCCTCAACAAAATTCTTGCCAAGAAAATTTAATATCACATAAGAAAGATCATTCACCCGGACCAAGTGCGGGTCTGTATCCCACACTTTGTTTTTTAATCTATTCAGCCTGTTACCCCAGCTATGCAGGGATGGCTCAATATTTATATTATTTTATTTATTTATTTATTTTTTTATTTAATTTTATTTATTTGAGAGAGTTAACAGAGAGAGGTAGAGACAGAGAGAGAGGTCTTCCATCTGATGGTTCACTCCCCAGAAGGCTGCAATGGCTGGAGCTCTGCCGATCCGAAGCTAGGAGTCAGGAGTTTCCTTCGGGTCTCCCACATGTGTGCAAGGGCCCAAGGACTTGGGCCATCTAGAAGCCTTCCCAGGCCATAGCAGAGAGCTGGATCAGAAGTGGAGCAGCTGGGAGTAGAACTGGCACCCATATAGGATGCTGGCGCTTCAGGGCAGGGCTTTAACCTGCTGTGCCACAGCCCTGGCCCCGGTTTTGTTTTTTAATCTATTCAGCCTGTCTGTATCCCCAGCTATGCAGGGATGGCTCAATATTTACAAACCAATCAATGTGATACATCACATTAACCAAATGAAGAACAAAAACTATATTATTATTTCAACAGATGCAGAGAAAGCATTTCATAAAATAAAACACTCTTTCATGATAAAAACTTTAAGCAAATTGGGTATAAAAGAAACATTCCTCAACACAATCAAGGCAATTTATGACAAAGCCACAGCCATATCCTATTGAATGGGGAAAAGTTAGAAGCATTCCCACTGAGATCTGGAACCAGACAAGGATGCCCACTCTCACCATTGCTATTCAGTATAATCCTGGAAGTTCTAGCCAGACCCATTAGGTAAGAAAAATAAATCAAAAGGATACAAATTGGAAAGGAGGGTGTCAATTATCCCTATTTGCAGATGACATGATTCTATATATACCAGATCCAAAAGGCTCCACTGAGAGACTGTTGAAACTCAAAAAAGAGTTTGGTAAAGTGGCAGGACACAAAATTAACACACAAAAATCAAAACCCTTCGTATACACAGAAAATGCCACAGCTTAGACAGAAGATCAATCCCACTCACAATAGCCAAAAAAAAAAAAAAAAAAAAAAACCTTGGAATAAATAAATTTAATCAATGATGTTAAAGAATCTCTACAATGAGAAATATAAAACATTAAAGAAATAGAAGACACAAAAAATGGAATATGTTCATGGATTGGAAGAATCAATATCATCATCAAAATGTCCATATTGCTGAAAGCAATTTATAGATTAAATAACAATACTAATCAAAATATCAAGGACATTCTTCTGAGATAAGAAAAAATGCCGCTGTAATTCATATGGAAACCCAAGATCCCAAATAGCTAAAGCAAACTTATACAACGAAAACAAAGCCACAGGCATCACAATATCTGATTTCAAGACATACTGCAGGGCAGTTATTATCAAAAAAACCTGGAACTGGCACAAAAACAGACAGATGGAACAATGGAACAGAAACACCAGAAATCAATCCACACATCTACAACCATCTTTGACAAAGGAGCAAAAATCAATCCCTGAAGCAAGCACGGCCTCTTCAACAAATGGTACACAGAAAATTCAATCTCCACATGTAGAAGTATAAAGCAAGATCCCTACCTTACACCTTATACAAAAATCCACTCAAAATGGATTAAAGACCTAAATCTATGACCTGCTACCATCAAGTTATTAGAGAACATTGGGGAAACCCTGCAAGATATTAGCACAGGCAAAGAGTTCTTGGAAAAGACACCAGAAGCACAGGTAATCAAAGCCAAAACTGACAGATGGGATTATATCAAATTGAGAAGCTTTTGCACTGCCAAGGCAACACTCAGAAAAGTGAAGAGGTAACCAACAGAATGGGAGAAATTATTTGCAAACCGTGGAACTAATAAAGGACTAATAACTAGGATATATAAAGAGCTCAAGAAACTCAACAACAACAAAATAATCCAGTGAAGAAATGGGCAAAGGACTTAAAAACGAATTTTTCCAAAGAGGAATCCAAATGGCCAATGGACACATGAAAAAATGCTCAGGATCACTAGCCATCAGAAAAATGCAAACCAAAACCACAATGAGGTTTCACCCCCCCTCCTTAGAATGGCCTTCATACAGAAATCAACAAACAACAAATGCTGGCGAGGATGTGGGGGAAAAGGTACCCTAATCCACTGTTGGTGGGAATGTAAACTGGTGCAGCCACTGTGGAAGACAGTATGGAGATACCTCAGAAATTTAAATATAGACCTACCATATGACCCAGCCATCCCACTCCTGGGAATTTACCTAAGGGCATATGAAAGAGTTATCTGTATCCCCATGGTTATTGCAGCTCAATTCACAATAGTTAAGATATGGCATCAACCCAAATGTCCATCAACCATTTTGCTGGTTATTGTTATTGTTGTAAAATCAGAAAATAAAGGAATATTCAGTTGTGGGAGGCTATAACTGTCTTAAATGTCAGCTCAATACTCCATAGGTGCATAGTGGGAGCAGGGGGTTAAATCCTATAATACTAGAAACAATAAATGTCAATTTAGAGTGACAGTTGTGCATTTAAAAAGTATTGAATATTTTCAATTACTTCTTGTAGTTGCTCTGTTTAGAATAACTGTTTCTTACAGAAAATCACACCTTATTTGTTGCCCTGACAGAAACTGTATGTACTCTGTAACATCTTTGGTGGTAGTAGTCCAGTTTTCCTAAAAATTTTGTTAATGTACTATAAATTATTTATAGTTTGAGTATGTAGTATACATATAAAATTGCCAACAGGTGAAATTTATGAAACAGCCTCTCAACATGTGAAGATATTCAAGGACAATTTGCCTCCAAATTTGAAGCTGGATAGTCATTGAAATAGAATCACGGCTGGCGCCGTGGCTCAATAGGCTAATCCTCCGCCTAGCAGCGCCAGCACACTGGGTTCTAGTCCCGGTCGGGGTGCCAGATTCTGTCCCGGTTGCCCCCCTTCCAGGCCAGCTCTCTACTATGGCCCAGGAGTGCAGTGGAGGATGGCCCAAGTCCTTGGGCCCTGCACCCCATGGGAGACCAAGAGAAGCACCTGGCTCCTGCCATCGCGCCAGCCGCGGCGGCCATTGGAGGGTGAACCAATGGCAAAAGGAAGACCTTTCTCTCTTTCTCTCACTGTCCACTCTGCCTGTCAAAAAAAAAAAAAAAAGAATCACAATACACAGCTTTTTAGATTTTCAGTACATATGTTAAGAACTAAGTGAAATATAAGTGTACTATGTTAAGAACTAAGTGAAATATCAGTGTACTGATTCTCAGCACCAATAAAACTCAATTATGAAACAATTAAATACATAAAATTCATATGGAGGGGTAGTAGTTTGGAGCAGTGGTTGGGTTGCTACCTTACTGAAGAGCCCGTTCCAGCTCCCTCTGCTTCCAATACAGCTTCCTGCTAATGCACATCCTGGGAGGCAGCAGATGACAGCTCATGTGCTTGTGTCCCTTCCATTTGCATTAGAGACCCCTGTGAAGCTCTGGGATCCTGACTTCAGTTTGGACCACCTCTGGCTTTTGTGGGCATTTGGGGAGAGAATCAGCAGACAGAGACATCTGTTTGTCTCTCTCTCCCTCTCTGTGCTCCTCTACCTTTCAAATAGAATGAAAATATATAAATTGAAATTCATATGGAAATGCAAAGAAGTGAGAATAGCCAAAATAATTTTGAAAAAGAAAAAGAAATGAAGGCCTCACTACCTGTACTCTAAGTCCACAACAATCATCACAGTCTGTTAACTGGCTAAAGACTGCCAAACCCACCAATGGAATAGTCCGTAACTGATCTGCATATAAATGGACAACCGACTTTCAACAAAGATGAAAAAGCAATCTAGTGAAAAAAGGACATTCTCTTTTAGCAAATATTGTTGAGTCAACTGGATATCTGTATTTTGAAAAAAAAAAAAAAAAAAACTTTGATCACTATCACACACCAAATACAAAAATTAACCCAAACAGGTTGCTAAAAGTATTTCACAGCTATAGTGGGGTAAACAATTAAATAAATGGCTAACAGGAGCCAGGTATCTCATTGTTGAAAAGAGATATTAAACAATAATGCTAAAATCAATCATGTGCAAAAGATGTATTTACCTATTTAATTTGATAGGCAAAGTGAGAGCGATCTTCCATCTGCTGTTTCACTCCCCAAATGCCCATAACAGCCAAGTCTGGGTCAGTCTGAAGTCAGAAGCCAGTAACTCCATCCAGGTCTCCCAGGTAGCTGGCAGGGGCCAAAGTACTTGGGCCATTATCCTGCCTTCACATGCACATGAACAGGAACCTGCTTCAGAACTGGAGTAGACAGGATTCAAACTGGCTGCCAGCAACCCAAGCACCATCTTAGCCCACTGTGCCATAATTCTGGATCCCACTCAACTTATTTTTAAAAACATAAATTTTCTCACAGTACTCATACAGTTTCAATCTCTTTAGCATCTTGCAATTCTTTAAAGTCTAAACTCATCAACATAGTTGACAGGATACCTTCCCCCCTACTATTTGGCATCTTTTCCAATTCTACTGTAAATTCTAGACATTACTAAAATATTTGAAAGCACTTAAAATGGCAATACATTTGACTTACTGTTCTCATTTTTTTTTTGCATGCCTTTCTTCTTATTTTTAGCCTGAGGAATGAACTTTTATCTTTACTGAATCAGTTTAAATATAATTTCCTCTTTTAAATTCATCTCTAGCATTCTAGTCACAAATGGATTCACATTCTTTTCTGTGTATACCACTCTGTTCAAGCTGATAATTATTTATTTGTGAGTTTGTTTCCTGAGAAAATGTCTCCTCAAAGACAATTATGAATCCCTGTATCCTCAGTGCTCAAACTCAAAGCCTAATATATGGGAATAGCTTTATATGTGCATAATGATCAAATGGATGGAAGACAGATAGGTGAATAAATTTTTAAAAAATGGATATGATAACCAGAGCTTGAAATAAGGAGTATTTATGGAGTACAGAAAAGAAACAGTACTCTATATGACATATAGTAGTTACCAAAATTATATACCATACTTTATTAATTCTATGTAATTTTATCCTAAATTATGTCTTAATAGAAGCAACTATTATTATCTAGCCTATTTGTATAGTCCTATGAAATAGTTTAATCAAAAGTAAGTGTGATATATAATTTGATGCAAAAATTAATTCCCAACACAATAAAATGGCTGGAAACCAGGAGTTCAGTGAACTACTCTGATTACTTGTGAAGATGAAGCCAGAGGAATAACCTTTTTGTGACCTCCTCCCACAAACAAAACTATTCACAGATTTTACCATTTCAAAATGTAACCTTGGTTAGTGCTCTCCTCCTGCAGATAATGAGACTTCCAAAAAACCCCACCTCCCACCATTTAAAATTTCAGGCTCCTTTCCTCTTAAATGCCTTATGATTTTCAATGTTTTCATTTTCAATGTTTATGCCTGGTCAATATATGCTTAATTAGTTTCCTAAAATCAATCTTAATATAACTTTGGTAATTTACAGTACATGTTGGTTTGAGGGGCTTCTTTTATCATTTTATTCTCTTACCCAAATCTGATACGGAAATACCAAGGATTCTTTTCAGACACTGCTGCTTTATGTTAAAACGAGGCTAGAATTAATTTTTTTTTAGTGCAATGAAAGACAAAACTAAAAAAAAAAAAAAAAAAAGAAAGTCAAGAAGCTTTGAGAATCATTCTCAGCTAATGGAAAAATTATTTTAATTACATGAGAAATGTTCCAAAGCAATCTTCTGGGTGAAAACAAAGCATTACTTATTCATTGAGGAAAGTACTTTGCTAAAGAAGTGTTCACATGTCAAGCCCTTAGTCTATGAAATCAATACCTTATGTATGTAGACTAAAAAAAAAATTCACACCTTGATAATTTTCTTCTAAAAGGCTGCCTCATTATAGCAGAAACATTTTGATTTATGGTAGCAAGGGTTCCCACCTGAAGAAACTAAAATGTCTTTTAAAAGACACACAGAGAAAAAACACTGAAAGTGCTCTATAGACTCAAACAGTCTATAGCAGTGGTCTTGGCTTCAAAAGGACAAAAGAAGCAAATTATATTAAGTACGATCATTTTTTCATGTAATATGATAGAAAAATGGGAATAATAAGTGAATGATTTCAGAGCCCAGCAATGCAAATTTTAGAAACTACAAAATGAAAAGACAAAAAAAAAAACGACGACGACTTTGGGCTGGTATCTATAAAACCAAAGCAGAGCATTTCACGAAAGCTGGTATCATCTGCTCAGACAGGCTGAGATCACAGAAAATATAACTTGTTTTGATTTTTCAGTTACCATCATCCACTTTGCTCCTACTTTTCCTTTAATAAATACACAGGTAAACATAAAGAGGTAATTGCTTTTTTACTTTTCACTGTATTATGATCCTTCATGGGAAACACTTCAGTTCATTCAAGTTCTGGCTCCTCTAAACATTTCTTGTGTCTCCTGCATGAGAAGATAACAGTCCACAAACGGAAAGGACAATGTGCATGAATTAAATAAGAAGGGTTCATGAAAGAACCGGAATCTAATTACGTAAACACACTTCCCTACAGGTGGATATAAATTTCAAAAATCTCCGAAATCTCATCTTTAAAGGCAAGCAGTGGTTTTTTAATTATGCTAAAAGTCCCTTGTCTGCTTCATCTCTTGTGAACAATTTTAATCAGGCAAGCTTAATACACTCGGTCTCACAGACAACTTAACAGAGCTCTCAACTATGAGCTAATGGGAAGACAAGGAACCACAAGCTTTTTTATTAAAAGGAAAAAATGGCCAGCCTAGAGATTTGGCTAGCAATAAAGCAAGATCAAATCATTCTTTTCCCCACTTAGCCTACTTAACTTCAAGAACTACAGACATGTAATTAATTTGTGCTTGAGATTTACTTTGTAAACATAAACACACCATTTTAAAAATATTACATTCTTACAATTCACAGGAGTTGTATTTATTCTGCTTTTCCATTCAAAAGGGGACTTTGCAAGTCTAAAGCATCCTCTGCCCCAAAAGAGAATCAAATATTCTCTGGGTCTGCAGTGATCCTGACAAAGCACCAGTTGAAAGTGATTGTTAAATAGTAATTAAAAGTGCCAAATAACCCCACCTCCAACTTGAGGCTCAACCTCAAGCCCACTTACTATAGCAGCCATCACCAGCAGGCTTCTCTCCATTGTGCCCCTTCCCCAAGCTAACCTACATTTTTTTAAGTGCTCTAAACAACAGTAATGTAATTGCCACTATCTTAAAAATCCTTTCTCTTAGCCAATTCAACATGGATATTCCAAAAAAGTATTCAAGATTGCCCCAGGCCTAAGAGTTTCGCTGTGTATATAACACCTACTTTCTTTTGTCCCTCTACTTTGATTCTCAAACTCCTCCAAGATTAAAAACGATGTCCTGGTCCCAGTTTACCACTGATTAGTCACTACATTATGTGGCTTGCAGCATTCCCAACCTTTCTGTGCCTCACTTTCTTCATTTGTAAAACCGTAATACCCTTCCCCCAAAAAGCTGATATAAGAAGTAAAAGACATAACAGGTGGGGCAGCAGCAGCTAGCATACCATGGACAGTTAATAAATATAAGTTTCCTTATGCCATGTTCCAGATTGCTATTTCCAGGATCTTCGAGCAGGGCTCAACACTGCCATGGCATCTCACACCAGAGGCTCCGTTCTCCCGTTCTCCTGACAACCTTTGCCAGCCACAGAGCTCACTAGCACTCTTCACCCAGAACCTTTCTTATATTATTTCTCTATCTCTACACTCAGCTCTGTCCCTCTTGAGGCTTTCCAGCTATTTCCATTCTAAAACTCCCTGGGCATCTCTGCCTACAGTTTTTGTATGCACTGAGTTACTTATGTTCAATCATTAGAGATCACTTCACTTACTTTCGCTTCATTTTTTTACCTGCCTGGTTCTTTTCCTCATTAATGCTGTGCTTCTTACTAACTGCAACTGTACACTACCAGTTATTCTATACTTTTGTACTTACATTGTTTAAAAGACTATTTTTTACAGTTACACTAAAAGATTTTTTTAAAAAAATACAATACATGAACAAATCACGATGAATACAGCTCAAGAAAAAAGATCTAATTCTTTGAAAATGATTTTTATGCATTTCACGCATTCACCTATCAGATTGTGAGCGTCTACTGACCTATTTGCTTGATGAGTTTTAAAAATTGAGCTTGCTTATTAAAATGGTAGATGCTCAAGAGTAAAAAGGAATATTTGCAAAGCAAGGAAGGGCAAAAAGTAAAAGTAAAAAAGAAATAAGCTTTCAAAAATTTTCATCAATACTATTAAAGAATGCAAATATACATATACCAATCCTTTTAAAATATCTTCATGGAAGGGTGTCTGGTGTATTTGAAAATACATCAGATAAAGAAAATCTCAATTCTGATGCCAGCAAGGCAAGATCTATAAAGGGAATGGAGCAATATAAATCAGGACTGCTTTCTAGATCTTTTTCTATGTTCAGGGATAATTTTCTTCTCTCTCTTATAGTTTTTTTTTGTTTTTGTTTTTGTTTTTCCCTTTCCTAAAGATACCATTCTTCCCCAATCCTCTGCTGGATACCAAAATTTAAACTGATTATGTTTCATGGTACAAAAGAAAGTGTCATTCTTTACATAAACATAAATTACCTTTCATAGACTGTATGCTTGTTAATTTTCCTAATGGAGTATAAAATCTTCCCAATATCCTGCAGTTAATCCCAAAATGTTTCAAATTACCATGTTTTGAACTTCTGCCTCAAATTTTCTGTTCAGTAACACCCATAAAAATTTCAAATAAAGTGACATCAAGGATGAGGTTTTTTGTTTTTTGGTTTTTTTTTCCAAGTAACAGAAAGAACTTATCAGATTTCTGAGAATTTTCCCTTAAAATTCTTAAGTTAACTCCATTCATTCAAATTTTACATTCCAGCAAAATTAGACAAATTATTGCAATGACCTAATTTAGTACTACCTAGAATAATGCCTAAAAACTCTCTTTTCTATTCAGAGTAAGCTTTATAAGAGTTGCAACTAAATATGGTACCCAGACCTTGATTTCTATGACTAATTTCCAATAAAAGGAACCAGGGCTCCTGGGAGAAATGGGTGATTATAGGAGTAGAGCAGGAAATATACAAAGCCAATGTTAAGTATCCTGTAATGCCAGAGAGTAAGAAAGTGTTCAAAAGAAAAATGAAAACTATTAAAATTCACAGTGATGACAGCATGTCAAAGAAACACAGTGGACAAGTAAAAGAGCTTCCAACCACCATAGATGGGGAAAATCTGAGCAATAAAATAATGCAGTATTTTATTATAAACCATAAATAATGTAATCTATGCATCCAAACTATGCAAGTTAACAAATAAATGAGGTGAGACAAATCTCTTGTATAGACACAGTCCAAATAATTTATGGAAATACTCCAATCTCAAGCAAGTAGAACAAAATTTCCCACTGATTGCGAGCTATAAAGGTGACTTATTTCCAAAGAGTGGAAGGACTGACAAGGAATGACAGTATAGTGGAGAAACTTGTTAATAATAGGAGAAACTGGATGTAGGACATATGGGAACTCAGTGTATTATCTTTACAAAATTGCTGAAACTAAATTTACTTTAAAAGGAAAAATGCATTTAAATAAAAAAAAAATGTTATTGCCTTTGGCTTTCCAAAGTTTGTTCTCCATCGTACTGGTAGAAACTCTCAGTCAATGTGAAACCACTTCACTTGTACACAACATTGTCAAGTCCAGAGGGAAGACAGACATAGTCCTACACCTGAGTTCTGTTCTACCTGCAACTACCCACATGACCTAAATAACCAATTTCTTCATCTATGAAACCGGACGAGTCTGTTGGCAGAGCTTCCTGTTACCCCTGTGGGGAGGACGGCTTATGCTGCCAGCCTATTTGCCAGCCTACCTGCCGGATTAGGGGATGTCTGGTGTGTTTCTTTGGAGTTGATGCTCAAATGCTATTTTCTGAAAAACAAATTCAGGTTAACACTATCTTTGGAACAATAATCAGAAATTAGATGCAGTGGTTACTTCTGTGTAGTGGAAGAGGAGGCCAGAGTACAAGGATGACATGATTTGCACTATGTAGATTCCTGGGCCATTGAATTAATTTTTATGTGTATAAATAGCTATTTTAACAGTTACAAAAACAACAACAAGAAATCCACTACTGGGGCTGGTGCTATGGTATGGCGGGAAAACCCACCACCTGGCTTCCCTTATGGGCACCTGTTCCAGTCCCAGCTGCTCCACTTCCAATCCAGCTCCCTGCTAATGTGCCTGGTAAAGCAGCGGAAGATGACCCAAGTCCATGGACCCCGGCACCCATGTGGGAGACCCAGAAGAATCTCCTGGCTTGTGACTTCAGATCAGCCCAGATCTGGCTGTTGCAGCCATCTGGGGAGTGAACCAGTGGATTGAAGCACCTCTCTCTGTCTTTCTCTCTCTCTCTCTGCCTCTGTTTCTTTGTAACTCTGCCTTTCAAATAAGTTAATTAATTTTTAAAAAATCCACTATTACTCGAGGATTACTACAAGTTTCTGATTCTAACCTTTGTATTAATTATTTGCATGTTATCTCTTTTTGATATAATATCTAGCAAGAAACACAGCTTCAGGAGATAACTCTAAATGATTTTAGCCAATAATTTTTGTACTAAATCAGTTGTTTTAAAATAGCATAGCAGTTGTAGAATTCAAAGCAACTTGGAATGGAACATAGGCCTATCAGTTACTTAACTTCACCAACTAGCTTCTTTATCTGTAAACCAGAATAACAGTACTCACAGCTAACAGGTTGTCGAAAAGATTACATAAAAATGTACTTAGAGTCCTTAACCTAGTGGCTGGCCCATCTGATACTGTCATTATCAATATAAATGGAAGTCTGTGGGACATCTGTCTTTTACTCACCTATGGACCCAGAAGCAACTTTTTAATTTTATTGAAAGTATACAAATTTCACATATTTCATGTATACAGGAATCTATACAATGTATATAGGAACACAGTGATACTTCCTACCCTACCCTCCCTCCTGCCCATGCTCCTATACTTCCTCCTCCTTCTCTTAATTTTTACAATGATCCACTTTCAGTTTACTTTATACTCATCAGATTAACTCAATACTAAGTAAAGAGTTCAATAAACAGTAAGAAGAAAAAAAAAAAAAAAAAACACTGTTCCTCAATAGTAAAGACAAGGGCTATAAATAATCATCGAAGCACAAAATGTCCATTTCACTTCTATACATTACATTTTTGGTACTCTTTAGTGAACACAGGTCAGGGAAAACATCTGGCATTTGTCTTTTTGGGATTGGCTTATTTCACTAAGTATAACGGTTTCCAGTTGCATCTACTTCATTGCAAGACAGGATTTCATTCATTTTTATGGCTGAGTAATATTCCATAGTGTGATCCACACTATAAGTTCTTTATCCAGTCATCAGTTGATGGACATCTGGGTTGATTCCATATCTTAGCTACTGTGAACTGAACTGCAATAAACATGGGATACAAATGATTCCACATGCTGATTCATTTTCCTTGGGTAAGTTCTCAGGACTGGGATGGCTGGATCATATAGTAGATCTATTTTCATATTTCTGAATATCTCCATACTGTCTTCCACAATGGTTGTACTAGTTTACATTTCCACCAACAGTGGATTAGGGTATCTTTTCCCTCACATCCTAGCCAGCATTTATTGTTGATTTCTGTATGAGAGTCATTCTAACGGCAGTGAAGTGAAACTTCATCATGCATTTCCCTGATGGCTAGGGATCCTGAGCATTTTATCATGTGTCTGTCAATCATCTGCACTTCCTCTTTTGGAAATGCCAGCAACCCATATGGGCGCCGAGTTCTAGTCCTGGTTGCTCCTCTTCTAGTCCAGCTCTCTGGTATAACCCAGGAGGGCAGTGGAGGATGGCCCAAGTGCTTGGGCCCTGCCCCCAGAATGGGAGACCAGGAGGAAGCACCTGGCTCCTGGTTTCGGATCGGCACAGTGGCAGCCGTGGTGGCCATTTGGGGGGTGAACCAGCGGAGGGAAGACCTTTCTCTCTGTCTCTGTTTCTCACTGTCCAACTCTATCTGTCAAATAAATAATTTTAAAAAAGGTATAAAAAATGAATAATTCTTATGTACCACAGTGCAAGAAAATATTCAAGGAAAATAGCATCAAATATGCTCAGGTGTACAAAGTGTCACAAATGAAGTTGTCTGAGATTCTTCCAGAAGGTTGTCAAAGTTTAAATATTTGCAGCTTGGTCTTTTGCCTTAGTTCAATCAAAAAAAAAGGTTTGTCACATTTTACTTGGGTACGCATTTTTGCATCTAGTGGTAACATATATAACTTTAACAAAAATAGAGGTTAGAGCAGTGCATATAAATATTTTAAGTGTTCAATTAATATTTTGAATGAGTTTTATGTATACAAATACACAAAAAAGAGTTACCTATACATACTCCTTCCTATAAGTTATTATAAATGTTGTTCCTTTCCTATCTACCTCAAGAAAGTGACTAACAGCATATTTCACTGATTTCCATTTCATCTTGGGTTGTAAAACAAAGCATCTGATAACTAAAGGTACATTTTCACTCACCAAATATCCTCTGAATTTTCATGACTTCACACAAATAGATATATAACTATACACAGACAACACTCTAGAGCAGAAATATATGTATATCTCAATGCACCTGAATGTGACTTATGAAACTCCCACCTTACCCAAAAAATACATTTGACAATTTTTATGCTTCATAAGTTTATGCTTCATAAGTTTAAGGTTTTGCTACAAGTTCCTTAAAAGTATATTTTGCAGCCGGCACTGCGGCTCAATAGGCTAATCCTCCACCTACCGGCGCCGGCACACTGGATTCTAGTCCCGGTCAGGGCACCAGATTCTGTCCCAGTTGCCCCTCTTCCAGGCCAGCTCTCTGCTGTGGCCGGGGAAGGCAGTGGAGGATGGCCCAAGTACTTGGGCCCTGTACCCCATGGGAGACCAGGAGAAGCACCTGGCTCCTGCCTTTGGATCAGCGCGGTGCGCCGGCCGCAGCGCGCCGGCCGCAGCGGCCATTGGAGGGTGAACCAATGGCAAAAGGAAGACCTTTCTCTCTGTCTCTCTCTCTCTCACTATCCACTCTGCCTGTCAAAAAAAAAAAAAAAAAAAACAGTATATTTTGCTTCTGAGATCACATATAAGGAGAAGAACTCATGCATAACATTTAAAATCACTTCAAGCTACTTAATTGCTACTAGAAAGCTAAAAAGCATGGATTCACTCTAATTTTTATATTGTTGCTGTTAGTTAACACTGCAAAATAACTTGGAAGAAACATGGAAATTGGATAAAAATCTGAAAGCATCATATATTCCAACAAGTTAGGCTAGGGGCCACCAAAGGCCATTCCATTACTAGACTACGCAATCTAGTAATATTCATTAGTGACTAATTTTTTTCTTCAAATTTTCTATTTCCTATATAACACTTTACAGTCTGTTAGCCATTCACATGTATATTAAATCATCTAATCCTGAGAAAACCTGTGAGAAGAATGTAGTTAAATCAGAAATAAAGAAAGAATGTTATTTGCACAAAGCTACCAAAATATTTAGTAGCAAAACTGGAATTTATATCCAAGTCTTCTGCCTCCAAATTTGTCTTCCTTCTTCCCAGCCTTATCTGTAGAAGTAATTCCCCTTTCACTGACAAGTCCCATTTCTTGCAGCACCACACACCCTGCCTACTTAACTGCAACCTGTCCTTGGATATTTAACCACTTCTCTTGCCTTGACTCCAGTCAATTTATCACTTTGTGGCCTGGGGTATCTTCCCAAATTTAAACCACATAGTCTTCCAGTGAGGCAAGCAAATGCTTTTCACTCTTTCTAGATAAGAAAGAAAATTATTATGGAGGCCTTAAAAAGCTGAGTGGCTTGACCCCTTGCTTCGGAGTAGATACTCTGTGCACCACCCAGGCTTTCCAGCCCCCATGGTATTACCATGCTCACCCACCCCACATTCCTCTTTGCCCATTTTCACCCAGTTAATGCACACTCATTGTCACCTCAAGCCAGCTTTCCCTTCCCTCGCCAACAAATCAAATGTCCCTACGATATGCACTTGCTCTCACGCTCACTCTCTCTCTCCACTCTCTCGCCCTCAGTAATTATTTGGTTAATGTCTGTCATTTCCACTGGATTGTCAGGACCATAAAGGTAAGGAAGAAAATTTTTCTGTTTTTCAGACACTATTATATCCACAGAGCCTGGCATAATTTTCAGCCACAGAGTAGCTATTCGATACATTCTGTAAAAAAACAAACATATACGTGGGTTAATTACTCTTTCAGCCTTTAGATATCTTAAAATAGCTATTATTTCATCGATTCCTCTAAACATACAAAAAAAGTTGTATTTTAATAAGAAACCATCCTGATTCTCTGAAATACTCCTTTTTTTCATTTTTTAAAAGATTTTATTTATTTATTTGAAAGTCAGAGTTACATAAAGAGAGAAGAGGCACAGAGAGAGAGAGAGGTCTTCCATCCACTGGTTCACTCCCCAGATGGCTGCAACGGCCAGAACTGCGTTGATCCGGAGCCAAGAGCCAGGAGCTTCTTCCAGGTCTCCCACATGGGTGCAGGGGCCCAAGGACTTGGGACATCCTTTACTGTTTTCCCAGGCCATAGCAGAGAGCTGGATGGGAAGTGGAGCAGCCGGATCTCGAACCGGTGCCCATATAGGGTGCCAGCACTTCAGGCCAGGGTGTTAACCTACTGTGCCACTGCACTGGCCCCCTGAAATACTCCTTTTACAATGAAATTCTCAGATACTTCTTAAAACCTGGAAGCCATAAATGAACACAATGGTATCTTCCCATAAGTACTGAACACCCTGCACTTCCCTATTACAAACACTTCATTTCTGTTAAAACTATCAACACATATGTCATTATCTGTAGGTGCTAATTCATCAAGAACAGAAATGTGTTTCCCTCACAGTTCTGGAAAGTGGAAGGTCCAAGATTGATAAAGGAGCCAGAGGATCCATTGTCTGGTAAGGGATGCATCTCCAGAAGAGAGGAAGCATGTGTCCTCATCAGGTGGAGGGGTGAGTTGTGAAATGCTGCACAACACTTATTTTACAACCCTATCCATGAGGAAAGTAACACTCATGACCTAACCACACCGCAAAGACTTGGTTATTAAGTCTCCACACCTGAGTTTTAGAGGAAATACACTCAAACCATAGCAATGTAGACACAGCAGTGACAGTTATATTACAAATTCCCAGGTTTCCATAAAACTGCTCTTAAGATATCTGTTTGATCCTTGACTAGCATAAAAATTTGACAAATCTATAAGCAAATTTTACATTAATCACTATTATAGACCATCTTAGTCTCATCCAATTATTACAGATGGTTAAGCTTTTTCGCAATCATGATTCCCTCAACCAAACTATTAGCTTTTGCTCCCACTATTATGTGATATGCAAATGTAATGGGCTTGTTTCATCCAAGTCAGTAATAAAAATGATTAACATGACATGGTAAAGGAAAATTCCATGTCATGTCACTAGAAATACCACTCTCCAAGCTGACATCAATCCATTCATTAAAATCTTTCAACCATCTGTGAACCAACCTAGCCTAATAATCCATCTCTAATTTAACCATGTATTTCATGGACATATCATGAGACACTTTGTACAAACCTCTGATAAAATCAACTGAACTCCACCTACATTGGGAAAAAGATCACACAAGTCTGACATGGCACTTCCTAGTGGGCCCATGTGGTTTCTGTAATACCACTGCTTTTATAGGTAAGTCCTCACAAGTCATTTGTCTAATGAAAAATTGTGTTTTTTTGTTTTTTTTTTTTTTTTTTTGACAGGCAGAGTGGACAGTGAGAGAGAGAGACAGAGAGAAAGGTCTTCCTTTGTCATTGGTTCACCTTCCAATGGCCGCCACGGCCGGTGTGCTGCAACCGGCGCACTGCGCTGATCCAATGGCAGGAGCCAGGTGCTTCTCCTGGTCTCCCATGGGGTGCAGGGTCCAAGTACTTGGGCCATCCTCCACTGTACTCCCTGGCCACAGCAGAGAGCTGGCCTGGAAGAGGAGCAACTGGGAAAGAATCCGGCGCCCTGACCGGGACTAGAACCCGGTGTGCCGGTGCCGCAAGGCAGAGGATTAGCGTAGTGAGCCGCGGCGCCGGTGAAAAATTGTTCCAAAGATAGATTTGAAACCCACTCATCTTATAACTGCAGAATTCTACTTTTTCCTTATTTTATGAAAATAATAACAGTATCCACATGATCTTTAGTCTATTCTTTTGATATTCCATTTTGAACATAATTGTTCAAAGACCACTAAATCATCCCTATCTGACCATTATTTAATCCTAGGGCATTAATGAATAGAGTACATCAAACTGCTTTCTCATCATTGTTTCAACTTCCTTAACTTCAATTCCCTTGCTACCATTCTTAATCTCCTTCACTGAAATTGGTTATTATTTTCTTTTGACAGAACAGTTGGAACTGTTTCAGATAAACCTGTAGCCAAGAACCAACCATTAATAGCAAAAGGCCATGAAGCCAATGAAAGAGGGCAAATTCAGGATTATAGAGTATGATTAACTGGAGAGATATATGGACAGAGGCAAAGTGTTGGGCAACTATAAGACAGATGGATCCATGCACCATGGTGCAGTAGGAAGGGGTTTACACATTAAGTTAGTCAAAGATGGCCCTCAGCCAACTGGAGTGTACCCAAACTCTCAAGAAATATTAACAGGCCCAGGCATCAGTTAAAGGACATTCCAGGCATTGGTGCCCAGCATGAGATACTTGGTACACTGCCTTAATGACTTTCTTTATCCCATAGGATTGGGATGAGTGTCAAGGTCACCAATGGAGCAAGATGGTGGTTATGCCCAAGATGGTTTAGATCTGTCAAGCTGCTTCCTTTCTTCCTTTCTTATTTTTCTTTTACGTTTTGTGACATTTTTTTCTTTGAGAACAAGTTTTATCATTAATCGAAGTAGCACCTAAGAAAACATGCAATGGAGTTGGGCACTTAAGTCTTATTTAAAGCTTATGAGACATAAGAATACCCTCCACTTAATATACTAAAACAAAGTAAATCTTTGAGGACAAGTTTTACTATTAACTCTGATAATACAACTCTTTGAGAACAGAGGTCCTACATGACAAGTTAGTGCACAATGACTCTTGTTAATTTAACAATTAACACTCTTATGTATGATGTCATTGATTACCCAATGCTCTTGGCATGAGCTGCCTAGGCTATGGAAGCTTTTTGAATCCACAAACTCCTTCAATACTTAGACAAGGTCATAAGCAAAGTGGAAGTTCTCTCCTCCCTTTGGAGAAAAATACATCCTTCTTTGATGATCACTTCTCTCCACTGGGGTCTCAACCACAGAGGTCCTTCATGTAGAACACTTTTTGCCACAGTATCTTGGCTTTCTATGCCTGAAATTCTCTTGTGGGCTTTTCAGCCAGATCAGGATGCCTTAAAAGCTGATTCTGAGGTCAGAGTGCTACTTTAAGCAATTGTCTATGAGTCTGCTGTATGGACTGCTTCCCATGTTGGAGCGATAAATAGATCTTTAAAACACTGATGATGGCAAAATAATGACTAGAGTATTATACCAGTAATGCAAATTTAAAATACCTGCACACCTAATACATGTGTGCAAAAAAAAAAAAAACGAAAGTACAAATATAAGAATATACATGAATGGAAGGGTTGAGATCAAAAGCAAGAGAATAGTTCCTTATGGAGCAGAAAAGTAACAGGGTTGGGAATCAGAACAAAATGATTTCTTTAAGCAGGTATGCATTTGTTTGATACCCAAGGAAGTCTGTATGTTGTAATAAAGGTACCAGAAGTTTCAAAGTCCAAGAATGACAAAATTTAATTGTTTTTTAGGAATAAAGTGCAAAGAATACTGCCTGACAGTTGTAGTTTTTTCTGGAGTCAAAGAGTACACACTCATTACCCTTTTAATTCACATGTTGAGTAATCTTTATCATTCCATAAGAAAAGGTTAGGTATCATAATAAATTTCCAATAAGTAAGGCTGGGTGTGGAAATTTTTATAATTCATGAAAGTGAAGACAAAGATCTGAGGAGGAATAAACAGTTACATATAAAATCAGCATCCTAAAGCCCAAATGTGATAGATAATCTGCTAAGAATACTGCTGAAAACAATCCTGCACTGTGGTAGATCCCAGACTAAATAAATGTTAGGAGCTTCACTAGCTAAAGATCTGTCCTGCTTTTTAAAATAAATATACCACCTTCTTGTTTGTTTATGTAATTCAAATATATTCCTTCCTTAAACTCTTAAAAAAATAAAATAAATATACCACTATGAGAACAATGAGAAATTAAAGCAAAGCTTCAGTGAATGTCTTGGTAGCTCAGCGTAGGGATCTCTAGAATAAACCCATACAAGCCCTATCACTTGAGAGATGAATTCTGCATTACACCAAGAACTGATTGATCTGTACAGACTTTCTATAGAACTGTATCTGAACACTACAGGCAATAAGCCAACACTTAAATTTTATCAAGCTCTAGTGCCAGGTGACAACTGTTTGCTGTGACGTGATTTATGCAACACATTTCATCTGGTTAATTTAGAATCAAAGGAATTTTACCAAGGTATTCGCATTCAGATAAACGGGAATGATTTCTACCCCAATCACATCTGTGAACAGTGGAAGGCACATGTGGTGAGTTCCAGGACAGGATCCTACTGATTCAAATCTGAGAATAAAGGACAGAAAAACAAAACTGGCAGGCTTGCTGTGCACGAAGACATTGTTTTTCACTTGGATGCTGGAAGCTAACTAAAAAGCAACTGGAACCAAAAGAAATTTTAAAAATAATAGGTAATAAGTGTGAATAACATATAACATGGTAAACAACAGTTACTTACGTAACCTTACATTTCCATAGATACATTCATTAGGATCAGATGTTTTGTTCTGTTTTTCCCATTCTTGTCGGTGTTTTAGCAATGTGATGAGGGTTCATTTACTTCCCCATCTCATGAAGTATCATTTCAGTCCCTCATCCTCTCATCCTACTATATTCTTCTCAAAATAAGTCTGATTTTGATACAAAACAGAACTTAAAAGAAGGCACCCTCTAATACTGACTCTAATGTAGTTTTATTTTTAAGTATTATTACCTGAAGATGATACTGTTATCTATATATGGTAAGATTATGGGCAACAGTCCCTTTCTCCTTATAAAATATGAGAGATTTTCAAAAAAAAGCATGGCCAATGCACATGAAAAAACTATGCATGAACTCCAAAATTTTTTTCATCAAAAGAAAATTACCTTTTAATTCTATTTTTCCATAACTGGTTAAAGTACCCTCAAATAGAGATATGATGGAAAAAGTAAACTTTATTGTAGTAAGTTCTCACTTTAAAAAAATTGTTTCACATCGAAGGACCTTCACACAGAATCTTCCTCTTGACACCTAACTTTATCCTGTATTATAAGCCAACATCAATATGAATGCACAAATCTTCCTAGTCTGTGACAAACTAGAAAATGGAAAACATGGGCTAAAATCCATGCTTTGTAACATAAATGTTGCATAGTAAGTACTGAGAGCAAACCCTAAATCTATTCTGTGATCTAAAAATAAATTATATTGCCGGTGCCGCGGCTCACTAGGCTAATCCTCTGCCTAGCGGCGCTGGCACACCGGGTTCTAGTCCCGGTTGGGGCGCCGGATTCTGTCCCGGTTGCCCCTCTTCCAGGCCAGCTCTCTGCTGTGGCCAGGGAGTACAGTGGAGGATGGCCCAGGTGCTTGGGCCCTGCACCCCATGGGAGACCAGGAAAAGCACCTGGCTCCTGGCTCCTGCCATCAGATCAGCGTGGTGCGCCGGCCGCAGCGCGCCGGCGGCCATTGGAGGGTGAACCAATGACAAAGGAAGACCTTTCTCTCTGTCTCTCTCTCTCACTGTCCACTCTGCCTGTCAAAAAATAAAAAAATAAAAAAAAATTATATTGCCAAACTTTCTTACATGAAATGCAAATTCAGTTACACTAATTTAGCTGAGGACTACAGGACTTCAAAACACAAATACTCTTACACCTCAATACACACATGAAGGATACTAAATAATCTAATATTAACAATGTCATGTAAGAGATTTAGCACTGTAAGAAAAAAAGTTCTTGCTCAATCATCATCACAGTGATAATTCTGCATGCTTCTCCTATACCTACTGTACTCATCAAATAAATAAAGCCAACACACTTAAATACACACACACACAGAGATACACACACTCTTCCAATGTTCAGTTTGCTCATCAAATTTTAAGTGGATAAAATTTCACTTAGTCATTTCATTCTAACACACCTTAACTGAGGCAGGGTTTCACAGACTCTCAGAGCTAGTAATTTACACTCCTTATTCTCTTTCCCCACATTAGGAGGAATATTAGGAATATAACACCATCAAAAAAACTTACCTCACTAATTACATTAGACATGATACCAGTTATGAACTACACATGCCCACTATCAAAGAGAAAGCTCCAAATCCTGCTTACTATCTCCTTGTCATTTCCAAGTGTACATATATCTACTTCTACAGTGAGAAAAGATTTTGCTTCCTTAAATGATCACTTAACCAATTTTTTACAAATGTGGTTTTTACTATATATTCCAGAGAGAACTACATACACCTTTTAATACATCTTCTATACTCTCACTTTTGTTGTATTTAATGCTTCCAGAAGTGATTTTTCTTATGACATGTTACAGTAATTTATAAAATCCAACATTTCTCAGTGAGTTATAACACCCATAAGATTTACTATTTTCTTTCTTTTTGTTAACATTCATTTAAAATACACATTATAGTAGTAGTACCACTGCTGTCTTTAACAGAATAATCTGTAACCTGGCTTTTTATGTCATTCCACATAGTAAATAAACACAAATGCCAACTCATAGGATGAGATATTTCACAAACTATAACCATGGAAAGTATCAACAATACATTTAAAGATTTAGTTATAACTATCGATTCTTATATATTCTATCATTATGTAGGAGGTATTTACTGCAAAGTAAGCATTTAGCAAATTTACACAGGAGAAAAATTTCAAGCTCATGACTGTTGTTAGGGGAAAAATGAAAAGAATCTATTTAAGCACCTTATGAAATCCTATTTCATATAATTTAAGCTTTTAGGTAGTTTTGAATTTTCATTATTCTAATAAATGCTATACACTATTTATCAAAGTGAAAACATGCTAGAAGATTTATATAGCAGAGTTTCTCCTCAAGGGGTTTTCATTCTAAACTAGATAAATAAAATAAATGTAACAAGTGTGTATAAAGCTCTTGGTAAAGTTAAAATTCTGTATTCTTGAAAGTACATAAGAGAGCAACAAACTACTGTCATCTCATGAACACATAAATTGGATTTTATGTTTCATTATCACATAATATAGTTTACCATTTTTATTCATTTAATCTAATTTTCCAAACCTCCAAAACCATTTTTACAGATACTATGTTAGATGGTAAATAGTATTTGTCATTCTGATCCTAATGTTTACAGAATGTGATTTGGATGAAGATAGAACACTTTTAATAAAAACATATAAAAAGCCATCCAATGAGGTCAAGTCACATTGGTTACTAAACAAGTAAAAAAATTATCAATTCTCTCATCTAAAAAGGATATAATTTTAGAACTATTGCATTTTCAATGAATAGTTTCGTGCTAGAAGTAAATATGAATAGATTAATATTCTGCTAGAACAAGACTTTTTTTAAGGTCCCTGTCACAAAACAATTACCACTGAAAAGTATATTAAGAAGTCAAAGGCAGTGACGCATTTGGCCTAATGGTTAAGACACAGGTTGGGACACCTACACCCCACATTAGCAGGCCTAGGTTGTAGTCCTGGCCTGGCTCCTAATTCTTGTTAATGAGCACATTGGGCTCAGATAATGGCTCAAGTGGTTGGGTTGCTGCCACCCACCAAGGAAACTCAACATCCTGGCTCCTGGTTTGGTCTTGGCCCATTCCTGGCTGTTACAGATATTTGTAGAATGAACCAATGGATGGGGGATCTTTCACTCACTCTCTCTTTCTCTCTGCCTTTCAAATAGATAAATAAAAAATTTAAAGAAAACATAAGATAAACTAAAAAGAAATACGTAACAACTGTACACTGAAAACTATAAAACACTGGTGGAAGAAATTAAAATGACCTAAGTAAATAAAGAGATTATATAATTCTTATGGATGACACCCAATATTGTTTAAAAGATTAATTTTATACTAAAACAGATCTATGGAGTTAATGTAATTCCTATAAAATCCCACTAGGCTTTTAAAATGTATATGAAACTACAAGGAACCCAAAGCAACCAATGCAATTTGGAAACACAAAACAAAGTGAGATGACACATATGCTATGGCCCAGTTGCTTGGGCCCTGCACCCCATGGGAGACCAGGAAAAGCACCTGGCTCCTGGCTCCTGCCATCGGATCAGCACGGTGCACCGGCCGCAGCACGCCGGCCACGGCGGCCATTGGAGGGTGAACCAATGGCAAAAGGAAGACCTTTCTCTCTGTCTCTCTCTCTCACTGTCCACTCTGCCTGTCAAAAATAAATAAATAAATAAATAAATAAATAAATAAAATAACAAAGCTACAATAAACAAGAAAATAGGATGACATAAAGATACTAATAAAAAAAAAACAGAAAATAAGTAAACCTACGCATAAATGATCAATTGGTTTTTAATAAAGATACCAATACAACTCAGTGAAAAAACTGTAGTCTTTTTGTTGGAAAAAAACGACAACTGAATACATATATGGAAAGATATGACACTTAACCTAGTATCATACACTGTAATTCAAAATATATAATAAATTTAAGGTAAGATTGTAAACTAGAAGTAAACATAATAACCTAAGTGAGCTTAAGTTATACACAAAAATTTACCCTACATAAAGCTCACAGGAAAAAAGAGCAATAAGTGGATTTCATCAAAATGAAAGATTTTTGTTCTTTCAAAAGCTGTATTTAAGAAAACAAAAGCATAAGACCACAGATTAGGTAGGGAAAAAACTTTGTAAAACATATATCTGAGAAGGACTTACAGTCAGATATGTAAATATATAAAAAATTCAATGAGGTGACAAAAAACATTATTTTTTTTTATGGGCTGATGGGGGCTGACCTTGTGGAACATATGGTTAAACTGCCACTTGGATGCACAGCATCCCTGTTGGAATGCCTAGTTAAAGTCCTGTCTGTTCCATGCTTCAGTCCAGCTTCCTGCTCCCATACTTGAGAGGCAGAGGTGATGGCCCAAGTACTTGGTGCCCTGCTACCTAAGGAAACCAGGTTGGATTTCCTGGCTCCAGGCTTTCGCCTGGCCTAGTCCCAGCTTCTGTGGGCATCTGAGGAGTAAACCAGTGGATGGAAGATCTCTCTCTCTCTCTCTCTCTCTCTGCCTCTCCCTTTCTGACACTCTGGCTTTCAAAAAATAGATCTTAAAACTAAAATAGGTAAATGGTTTGGACATGGTACAAAAGAAAATATGCAAATGATCAATAAGCACATGAAAAGCTGCTCAAAAGATTAGTCATTTTAGGTAAACACAAATTAACAAGTTAATGGAATGACAGCTAAAACTTATAGCACTGTTAATATCAATTTTTGGCAGTGATGTGGAACAACTGGAACTCATCTACTACCTGTGGAAATGCAAATTGGTACAGCCGCCTCTGGAAGACAGTTTGGCAGTGTCTTAGAAAGTTAAACACCCTCATCAAGTGATTCAGCAATCTCAGTCATACGTACGCCTTATCTGAGTAAAATAAAAACATATGTCCACAGAAACACTTGTACTAAATCTGCATAAACTGATTCATAATAGCTAAAAACTGGAAACATTCTAAATCCCAACAACTAGTAAACCAAATAAATTGTAGTACACAGTGAACTACTACTCAGCAAGAAAAATCTACTATTGCTATATAAACCAGTAAAATCTAAAAAAAAAATCAAGTATAAAATGTGTATGTTATATAATTCCAATTATATGAAATGCTAGAGAAGGCAAAACTACAGATTTATAAAGCAGGTCTTGGGTTCCCACAGGCAAAGAGATGGGATAGAGGAATGTTTACAAGAGAGCAGGAACAACTTTTTAGGGGAATGGAAATCTATCTCAATTGTGATGACTCTTTTCCTCATGATGGTCATCATGATGATACACATTCATCAAACTGTACACTCAAAATTAGTCAATTTTACTGTAAATTATACCCCAATAAAGGAAATATTTTAAAAAGCAATTAAATATATGCTAGACATGTTTGATAACTTATCCATCCCAGAAACAACTGCAATTTGTTTGATTCGGATAAAAAATGAAAATGTAAAAAAAAAGCATGCTGAAGAAAATATGTCTTTGTCTCTCTCACTCCTACTATTTCTATGCATTGTTTTCACCTAATTTATATTCATAAACAATCTATATTGGCATATAAGGCCGTCTTCCTAATTAAGGCATCTATATTTTAGAGGGTGCTTTATTTTTTTTTAAAGATTTATTTTATATATTTGAAAGAGTTAGAGGGAGAGACAGAGAAAGAAGTATTCCATCCACCCATACATTCCCCAAATGGCCATAATGACCAGGGCTGGGCCAGGCCAAAGCCAGTAGCCAGGAGCTTCCTCTGGGTCTCCCATATGAGTGCAGCAGCCAAAACACTTCGGCCAGTCTCTGCAGCTTTCTCAGGCGCATCAGCAAAGAGCTAGATCAGAAGTGGAGCAGCACGGAATCGAACCAGTGCCCATAGAGGGAAGTGCAAGTGGAGGCTTTACCCAGTCCACAACGCCAGCCTCAAGGGGTGATACATGAAAATAAAACAATCACTAACTGATAATGACATCCATTGGTAATTCTTTTGCAGAGGAATACCCTCTCCAAAGCCCTTACTATCTGAATTATCCACCCCTATAAACTGGATAGCCTGTGGTGTATCAACATGCTACTATCCCACTTGTTAACAATCCCCAATCCTTGTTCTATTTCTATTTCTCATAAGTAAGTGCTTAACTTCTGAATTTTTGTCATGTGGCAAATACTATATAAAGAATTTATAGCAATATTCTAATCTGGATATATTACAAACATAATGAAAATATCCTTGAAGAGTAACTACAAAAGGAAAGCTACTATTCTTATTCTCCAGTGCACCAAAAAGACAAAGCATACACAGAGGACAATTTTATTAATAATACAAGACACTATATATGCTAAAATAGAGTGGCAAGTGGTAAAGATAATATTTATATGGTGGAACAGAAAGGAAAAACTGACTAGAGGAGCTATGTAGGATTTGAAAAAGATGAATGAGCATATTCTTACCAGAGCAAAGAACAAGAGAACAGCATGGATGTGAAAGGTGAAAGAATAATTACTTGAATTGGAAGATTAGAGAGAAGTAGAAGAAAAGGTTGGAAAAATATGATTTATTTATTCAAACAGCATTTATTATACTTATATGCCAGCTATAGTGCAGAAATGGAGTTGTTTAGAAGGAAGATCTACACTCAGGAATTTTTTCACTCTGTAGCAGAGAAATTAATAGAGCTCAACAGATTCATGGCAATTTCACATGCCCTATCCCAACTAATCTTGACAACACATTGTTGCACAGAATGGAAAAACGGAGGCTCAGGAAGGTATACTTGTATGCTTAAGGTCATACAGCCAGAATATGACAAACCCCACCTTCATCTTCCTACTCCTAGCCCAGGGCTCCTTCTCTTGTTCCATTAGCTATACCATTTAGCCCTTTTCACTTTGTGAAGAAAGTAATAAACCATTTATTTTTTAAAAGTGTGATGTGATAAAAGCAATTGTTTAGTCAAACGCACATGATCAGGATATGTGGATTGAATTAGAAGGCAAAGAATATAGAAAGCAGAGCTATTAGAACCCTAATAATCCAGCGGTAGCAGTGGAATAAAAGCCACTGGACACAAGATCTTCTATGAAGAGTCAACTGTATGTCTTACTTGAAAATGTCAAAGAGATTCACAGACAATTCGGAGATTGGTAGAATCACTGATAAAACTGAAATGTCAAGATTTAGATCTATTCTGTCAAAATCATCTATGTGCGAATTATTTCCCAAGCACAAAGATATTAGATCAAACACTGTAAATGTCTACCTCTAAGACCAAAATAACTCAAAGTTTACTGTCATCCTTGGATACTTTATTTACAGATACTTGTAATTAATCTGTCTAGACTTGAAGTCTAGACACCACTCCCCCTCCAACACTCAGAGGTATCCATATTTATAAAGCCCAGTAAGAGTTTAGGCCCACTTTCTGGAAACCTCTAAGATAACTGTACATCTAAAACTAAAGAATAAATACATGTTGAATTAAAACTATCATTGTGTCAGAGCTATTTCTCATAAGTAAGTGCTTAACTTCTGAATTTCACAGAAAGGCTTGCAACTAAGAAATTATTTCAAAACTTACATAAAGATGACTCTATGTTACCTCCGAGTTCCAAATTATTCCTCAAGGAAGCGTTATATTTGTAAGAGCTGAGCCACAGGACAATCATGAGCAACTCCGGCTGGAAAGAACAAAGGTCAAACGCTGCTCTTTGGAATGGCCAGTAGAGGCTGCCAGTGTACAAGGACATGTAGTGCTCCCTTCCCCCACTGCCCCCAGACACACACAGTTGCTACCCAAATAAGAGGCTTTCCCCAGTGTAAAATGAGGTCCAGCATTCTGGGCACATCATAAAGCATTCTTCAATGGCAATCACCAAGTGTCTTTTCAACTGTAGCTTTTGGGTATGCACAAGAACAAAATAAAGGGAGAATACTTGGAGGACTTTTTGGAAAGATGATCACATTTAGGCACTGACCACAAGAAACCACCAAGCTCATGTGATTACCTATCCAGAAATGATATCTCAAGTTTTACAAACAAATGAAAATGGGTATTTTCACTGAAGATTAGCTCTATGAGTGGCCTTAAAAGTCTTATTCAAACTAATGTAATATTTGACTTTTTCAAATAAAGCAAATCAGTCACAGTGTTATTGAGTAGAAAATTATAATTTGGATCTATAATTTGGAAGTAGCAATATTAAATTATAAATATTAAAATGCCTAATATGAAATTCCTTCATATTCAACAGTTAGGTAGTGTCCATCTGTACCCATCACCTGGAGCCAAGAACACAGTCACTCAACTATACCAGTGGCAATCACTTTTTAAAAATCATTTTGTGAATCTTCCCTGTGATTTTTAAGAATTATGTATCTGGCCCTTTTGAGCTCCACAACACTGCTATTTCTTGTAGAGAAACTCAGGTGTCAATCACTGCTCCTTTTTGCCACGCAAATACGTGCAGCAGCTTTCCCTTGTCATTCCTATTCTATGTAATGTAGGCAGCTTAGCACTAAATCAATTTAAGGAACTGCAGAAGTTAAATACATACATTATTATGATGATGACAGAAAAGGCAATGAATGTCTTGAGGCTCCTTTTGCTTTCTTTGTCAAGGAAGAAAAAGCTAATTATCTGAAGCTGTCAACCATGAAGACCTAGACCTATTTAAGTCAACATTAGCCTTGGACACTGAAAACATTTTCATATTTTTGCCTGTTTTCTTTCTGCAAAAAAGAATAAATTATTTCATTACAAAATATTAAACATTCTAAAGGACAATGCAAAACAAGTTGGAAAACATAAACTACACACTTGTACCCTTTTTCCCATAGGACCAGCTCATTTAATATTTTTAAGAAATGCCTGCAATTTTTTTGTAATATCCATTCTGTACTTAGTGTAGACAAAATTTAGAGAGATGCAAAGCCTGTCTTCACAAATTCATACAAAAAAATTCATGTAAAAGCCTCGACTCTGGTTACAGTGAAAATGTTACAGATGATCAAGGGAGAAAATCTGTTCCTTTATTTAACAAAAAGAAAAATGAAAACACATTCTAACGTTGAAATGAAACAAAATAACGGGAAAAAACTCCACACTGAATCATGGGTTTCCATGTTTGTATATTCTCTTTATTTATTCATCTTCTAGTTTCCAGTCCAGTCCTATCTGAATCCAGAAATGAGTAATTAATTGGCATTTAATTTCCTTAAACTTAAAGATCAACATATTTTGTCAGGGTATCAAATAAGAATGAAAACAATATTTTTAATAAGTCAAAGAAAAAACAAGATGTAAACTATGAAATCTCTGAACATTATGTTCTAAAATGTAAAAAGAAGTCATTATTCTTGATGATCACCATAAATTCTCTTGACATTTTTTCTGACTTGAGTATTCAGTGATAAAATACTGTTTTCCTATTATTTTCTTTAGAAGAACTCTCATTCCCAAAGGAATATGCTTGGTACTATTTCAGAGTTTCATATTAAAATCCTGTCCATGTAACGAATTTTTACACACATGTAACCCCTAATCTAAGGAAATCAGAAGAAATATATTTAAACTTTCAAATTAAGAAAAAATATGACATTTTCCCTAACAGAATTACAGTTTTAAAAATCCACAGCTATGAGGTCAGCATTTAGCCTAGATGTTAAGACTCCTGCATCCCGTATCATTGTATCTGGATTAAAGTGCTCCGCTCCAACTCCTAATTCCAGCTTCCTGCTAACGGAGACTTTGCAAGGCAATGGTGACGGCTACCACCGGCAAGGGAGCATTGAAGAGTTCTTGAGTTCCAGCTTCAGCCCAGCCCAGCCTAGACTAAGGCAGGCACTTGGGACATGAATCAGCATATAACAGCACATGAACTCTACCTGTCTGCCTCTCAAATAAATAAATACTTTAAAAAATAATAAAAGTGGGGCCAGCGCTGTGGCACAGTGGGTTAATGCCCTGGCCTAAAGTTCTGGCATCCCATGTGGGTGCAGGTTCAAGACCCGGCTGCTCCACTTCCAATCCAGCTCTCTGCTGTGGCCTGGGATAGCAGTAGAAGATGGCCCAAGTCCCTGGGCTCTTGCACCTGCGTGGGAGACCCAGAAGAAGCTCCTGGCTCCTGGCTTCAGATCGGCACAGCTCCAGCCATTTTGGCCAATTGGGGAGTGAACCATCAGATGGAAGACCTCTCCCTCTCTCTCTGCCTCTCCTTTCTCTCTGTAACTCTGACTTCAGTAAATAAATAAATCTTTTTTAAAAAAGTGCTTTATGACATTATTAAAAAAAAAAAGGCAAGTATTTTATTCTGGCCCCGTTCTACAAATGACAAAACTGAGACAGGAAGAGTTTACATCACTTGCACAGGACCCTTACAAAAAAATGGCAAAGTGTCAAATGTAGGCCTACTAACACCAAGTGCGGTGCTTCTTTTGTTACTGTAATTTACTGTCAATTGACTTTGGCTGCAAAACATCTTTGAAACATTTCTGTTCCTACTCTATATAACCTGGTCTCCAAACTTGAGATTTACTAAGTGCATCTGAGCTCACAAAAGCATTGTGTTTATGCTTAGGTGTGGTATAGTAACTCAGGTTTCCAAAATATAATTATTTTCTAAATATAATTATCTAAGCCTATCAAGAAAATCTCCACCCAGATTTTGAGTGTTCATGAACGTGGTTGCTAATCATTCCAAAAAAATCCTCAAATTCCAGGAAGAAAAAAAAAGCCTAATTTGCAAGTTTATAAATTAGTCTTCTCCTAGCTTACATCCACTTAACAGGACAGAGAGAAGTAGAGCCTTTTTGTCTTCCTCACAATTTTTCCACACATGCACTGCCATTAATGAAGGCCAGAATGATCTCATTCAGTAAACCAGCTTCTGCCCTTTCATTAGGTTCTAATCTAAATTATAGTATAAAGGCTCAAGGCTCTGTGCTTGTGACTGGCTTATGATAAGGGGTATTGGCTAACTATGTGGCCTAATGTGGTCTTGGGACACAGAAGGTTCTTTTTATTTTTTTTATTTTTTTGGACTTTATCAGTCTTAGTGCAGGCAATTTATTTTGAGCCAGAAAAATAAAATATAATCTTAAGCCATCTGGTTCTGTAACACTCTATATTTGTTTAGAAAGGTCACTGTTGTCAAGTTATTGAATGTTATCTCTGGAATTGACAGGAAGAGAGAAGTTTTTGAAAGCAGGCCAGGAATGTTAAAGCACCGGATATTAAGGTATAAAGTAGTGCTTAAAAGCTTGGGCTCTAGTGTTCAACAGAACACAGTTCAAATCCCAGCTCTACCACTTACTACACTTAAATGATGTTGGGCAAGTCATGAGCTTTCTTAACCCACTTTGCCATGTATACCATCTAAATAAGCACCACTGTGGGATATTATAATGCAAAATAATACAATAATACCTATATATCACTAGTTCATAATTATCATGCAAAATTTATTTAAATAATTATATTCAGTGTAATTTTTATTCTTATAATTCTTTAGTTCTGCATGACATTAAACTTTTGTCATTACCCTTATAAACACTTCTCCTGACAGCAAAATGAAACTCAAATACAGGATCACAGTTTATAATATGAAAACAAAACATATGGATTTAGGGCCTATATTTATCAAAATCTTCAGGTTATTTTAAGCATTTGAGAATATTCATTTCATTTTGTACCTGATTTATGGTAGCTATTATTTTATCAGTGAAATAACTGAGTTGCTTTGAAGAATGAATACTAGGTAATACCAAGACCAAATGTGAATGACTTCAGTGGGGGCTATCACTGATGTTTTACTTGACTACTGTTAAGAGTATCCTGAAGTGGTTATGCAATAGGTTGTTTTTTCTTTACATTATGCAGTTTTCTATTAATGTTGCACAGCAATCATATGATCCAACTATTACAGTAGGAAGATGGTCCTTGGTTGATTTAGACAGGCTATTTAGGCCAATGTCCTCTGTGAGATTAGCAACATGGTTAAAAATATACAAATACTTAAAACATACAGAAAACACAGCTCAACCCAAACTCCATCCAGAATGTTGCTAAAAAGCAACATTTTCAATTAAGAAGGCCAGAGTCCACACCAACTTAGATAACCATTTAAGGACCCAAATAGTGGACAAATACATTACATTCCCTTTAGTAGAAATTCTCTTCAGATATAACCAGTTCCCACAAAATCAAAGTAGACACTATAAGCTAGTGTAAAAGTAGCAGTCTTTGGGAAAAAAAGATTTCCATCTGTTTTCTATGTTAAGTAATAGCTTCTAGAGAATTCCTGTTTGGTATCCTAACTATGTTCCATAGAAATTACTGGATTCTGTAATTTCTCTACAATACTGATCTGAGAGTTAAGAATTATTTTTTTTTCATATTTTTTTTTTTTGACAGGCAGAGTGATCAGTGAGAGAGAGAGAGAGAGAGAAAGGTCTTCCTTTGCCGTTGGTTCACCCTCCAATGGCTGCCGCGGCCGGCGCGCTGCAGCCGGCGCACTGCGCTGATCTGATGGCAGGAGCCAGGTACTTATCCTGGTCTCCCATGGGGTGCAGAGCCCAAGTACCTGGGCCATCCTCCACTGCCTTCCCCGGCCACAGCAGAGAGCTGGCCTGGAAGAGAAGCAACCGGGACAGAATCCGGCGCCCCGACCGGGACTAGAACCCGGTGTGCCGGCGCTGTAGGCGGAGGATTAGCCTATGGAGCCGCGGCGCCGGTCGAGAGTTAAGAATTATTAAAAGAAAATTTTGGATTCCAGGATCTAGCCAAGAATAATTCCAGTCTAATATAAGTCTAAAGCACATGTACTGAATTAAGGGTTATAAAGATAAATGCATCAGATTTATTTTTAAATCTATAAAGAAAAACACTAAGAACCTCTTGACCGATCTTCATTTACCCAACTTGCTGTATGAACCTACATTCTTTATTTCTTCTCTAATCATATAGACAGATGCTTGCAGCATACCAAAAACTCAAGGCATGTGGGCTTCTCCTTGGGTCTCCCCCAACCATTCTTCTTCCAAATGTTGAGCTGTATGTTCACGGAGAACAGTAGTACTTTCTTGAAAACTTACTGTTACTATGGTTAGTCAATTAAATATCAGATAAAATACCAAAGCAAAATATGAAAAGTTTTGTACCTTTTGAAACTAAATCAAGGGGCTGGCACTGTGGTGTAGCAGGTAAAGCCACTGCCTATGACACCAGCATCCTATATGAGCACCAGTTAATGTCCCCGCTGCTCAGTTCCAGTCCAGCTCCCAGCTAATGCACCAGGGAAAGTAGTGGAAGATGGCCCAAGTGTTGCAGTCTCTACAACCACGTGGGAGACCTGGAAGAAGCTTCTGGCTCCTCATTTCGGATTGGCCCAGCTCCAGTTGTTGCAGACATTTGAGGAGTGAACCAATAGATGGAAGATCTCTGTCCCTCTGTGCGTGTGTGTGTGTGTGTGTGTGTGTGTCTTTCTGTAACTCTGCCTTTCAAATAAATAAATAAATCTTAAAAACACTAAATTAAATGCTTTGAAAAGCAAGTCACTATAAAATATTGCCACTGAGTTAGGCAGAGCTAACATAAATAGTTTAAAATGGGAAAGACATAAAATATAGAAGTGATTCTCAAATTTTAACTTGGAGACATTGCAAAAACACAGATTACTGGCCTCACCCTCCAGAGTTTCTGTTTCAACAGGTCTGGGATGAAATCTAAGAATTTGCCATGTCAAGAAATTCCCATGTAATGCTGATGCTACTGGTGTGGGAACAACAATTTGAGAACCACTGTTTTGTTATTGTCTCAATGTTTAATCTATATGAAAGAAACAAGGCATAAGTTAGGCATGTTTTGTGATGTAGATTTATGTAAGACCTAGAGTTCCAATTAGCAAAACTATACTATGAGGAAAGACTCTTAGTCCCAACCACAGACAGTTCATGTAAGTTTTAATTTAAAATGTTAGTGGAATGTATATACCACGTTTTATTACCTTCTATTTGAGCTGACTTCTTCAATGCATGGTTAAACTCTGGGAACCAATCTCATCAGAACAGACTCCCTGTCCAACAGAAACCATAAAAGTACCACTCAACTTTCAAAGTCCCTTGATCTTCACAATTTGAAGGCATAAACTCTGTGACTGCCGCCTTAGTTATAAGACTCCCAAAAGCACAAGCTCCCAATATCAATGAAGTCTTTAAAATAAGTTAAAAAGTTCAATATCACCATCTCCTACTTACAGATGAGATTTCATACTCAGAAAGGATAAGAAATATACCTAATCTTATGTCAGCCAAGAAGTAGCAAAATCATGACCAGATGTGTCTCCAAATATAGTGTTTGTCTTTCTTTTTTCCAACCATACTTTCCAACCATACAATATTACAGCATAATATTTGCAAGAGTCAAACACAGTTTGGAAACAATATAATCTTGGGATCCCAATCAATCTGAAGGTCTACAAAACAGAAAATGACTAAACTTATATAGCTATGAGAACGAGATGATTATAAGCATTACCTCGGTCATCTTCAACACACTTGTAAGCATAATCTATAAATTGAACTAATAATTCAATAGCTATACAGGACCATCATACACAGGGCACTGGAAGTTAGTCTACCAGACCTGAACCAAGGTTTTTCGCAACATAATCCTACTTGAGCAAGAGGATGTGAGATTCATAAGCAGATGCAGCAGGGTTAAGTGAGATGAAGACAATGCTGTTCAGAAAGAATTGAAACACTTCATATATACAAGGTAGTAATGCAAAGATGAATTTATGGAATGTTTGGAAACAGAACTGAGGAAATAACACAGGAATGGAAATAACCATTGAAATGACACCATTAATAAGTTTATCATTCTAGAAACTAGAGGCAACAACAAAACAGCACCCTTTCTCTGCCTTGTAAGACAGTAATGTCTTCATGTAGTATCTTATAAATTCCATAGGAGAAATCTATCTTTTAGATATGAAGGAATTTAAATCTGAAAATCCTCATTCCTATATATTTACAATTTTGGTCCCATGCAGGGCTTGAGTGTTTGACATCAGGGAACAATATGATTACTCACCAGAACTGTAGGCATTTCTTCCAGCAGGTAAGTCACCAGCAGCCCACATCACCCAGCCTGGGTTCAATTCCTAGTTTAGCTCCAGACTGCAGCCTCTCACCCAGGGGTAGCAGTGATAGCTCAAGTAATTGGGTTTCTGTGGGTGACCTGGATTGTATTCCCTCTCTTCCCTCTAGCACCAACCCAGACCTGCCATTATGAGCATTTGGGGAGTGAACCAGAGAATATGAATGTTCTGCCTCCCTACCTCCTCAGTTCCATGTAAACACTTACACCTGTCTCTTTGCCTCTCAAAGACATTTTCTAAGTTTTTAAAATTTTTTAATTGTAAGAAACCTAAAAAAGCTACGAATAGTTAGGATAGCTTTATGGAAAGCTCCCCCACCCCACCCCACCAAAAAAAAAAAAAAAAAAAAAAAAAAAAAAAAAAAAAAAACAGAAACTACAGAAAATAACAATGTTAGCAAGGATAAGGATAAACGGTAACTCTTCCCTGACATTCAGATGTAAAATGTTGTAGTTACTATACACCTTCGAAAATTTGGGGAATATCTGGTGGTATCATAAAACTAACGCTCTGTGAAGCTTCATAAAGCAATAGGCTGTATAGGTAACATTACCCTCAGAGATTACATAAATTGACTATTTAACATGGAAATTAAAAGGGGATATTTGATTTCTATAGTATTTTCCACTTCCACATCCTGCTTTCTTTTAAGTTAAATATTTTCTAGTGTACTTTTTCACTCTCATTTTTTCTTTCACTATAATTTTATTTTTAATTTATTAGTGGTTATCCTGGGGAATACAATTGGCCAAAGCTATGCCAGATTGAAGCCAGGAGCCACAGGCTTCTTCCAGGTATTCCACATGACTGCAGGCGCCCAAGCACTTGGACCATCTTCCACTGCTTTCCCAAGTACATTAACAGGGAGCTGGACTGGAAGTGAAGCAGCCAGATACAGAACCAGTACCCATATAGGATGCCAGAGTTGCAGGCAGCAGCTTAACCTGCTATGCAACAATTCCAGCTCCTACAATTGTTTTTTTTTTTTTTTTTTTTTTTTTTAGATTTAAAAGCAAGATTTATTAGAGTCAAAGACCTCCAGCAAAAGCAGCATGGAAGGGGGGCTCCAAAGAAGGAAAACCCGAAGCGACCAGGGGCACTGGGCTTTTTAAGCATAATGTTGGTGAAAAAAACTTCAGCTTGACATTCAGTTACAAGGTAGAGAAAAACCCATCAAAAGACCTGATCTGCAATCTTTTATCCATTCTGGCTGGCTCAGGATAAAACAAAGAGCCATCAGAAGGGTGGGAAACATAATTTACTCAGTTTTAAAAGATTTGAGGAAAAAATTCACAAACCAAAACACATTTCTCATACTTTTTTTTGTGTTAGATTAGTTCTTTATTTTATAATAATGTTAGCTTTATAACAATAGGTAATATTTATTATGCATCTACTAGGTCTGGGTCCTGAACTAGCTATTTGTACATACATTCACTTATTTAATTTTCTTAATTATAGTAGCCCTTTGAGTTAGGTCCTATTCTTATACCTATTGTTTGGATTAGAAAGTTGAGGCTGGGAGAAGTGAAGAAACTAGCCCAATGTCAGTGATTAACACAGGTAGGTTTATAGCTGAAACAGGGGAGCCTTTGCTGAGATTTTTGCTTTAAGGATGACAATATCAAATCACATTGACTCATGCCTTTCATAATACCTTTGTACTTACCTTTACCATTAATCTTATTTTTTCACACAGAGAAGAGTTAACCATCTAGTGCCTTTCAACTTGAAGGATTCCCTTTAATGTTACTTATAGAACCCATAAGTGACAAATTCTTTGTGTTTTTTTTTTCCAGAAATGTGTTAGTTTCTCTTTCATTTTTGAAGGGGAGTTTAGTAGATACAGAATTCATCATTGACCATCCTTTTCTTTCCAAACTGAAAGTACCTTCTAGGCTCCAGAGTTTCTGAGAACAAGTCAGCTATTCGTCTTTTGTGGATCTCTTGTATGCAAGGAGTAATTTTTCTCTTGTTGATCGCAAAAGTTCTCTCATTGACATTAACTTTCACAAAGTTGACTATGATGTGCCTAGATATATAGATCACTTTGGCTTTACCCTACTTGGATTACAATGAGGATCTTGAATGTGTTATTTTTCAGCAAATTAGGGATGTTTTCTGCCATTATTTCTTCATTATTTCTGCCTCTTCTTCTTCTACTCCATGATGCCTATGTTGGCACAGTTAATGGTGTCCCAAATATCTGTGAAGGTTCTGTTCATTCTTATTTTCTGTTTCTTAAACTGGATAATCTTTATTTAACTATCTTCAAGTTACTGATTATTTCATCTGCTAATTCACAGCTACTGTGCGCTTCTAATAAATTTTTCATCTCAGTTATAATACTTTTTTAACTCAGAATGTCAGTGTGTCCTTTGTATAATTTCTGCCTTTATTTATATTCTCTCTTTGAAAACCATTCTTCTATCTGCCTTCAATGTTTTAGAAATGGTTTCAATTATTTCTTTGAAAATACTTATTATAGCTAAGGTCTTTGCCTATTAAATTCAAAATCTTGTCTCCCACAGTGATATTTTTCTGTTGGCTGAGTTTTTTTGTTTTTCCAGTGTATACAGTATAACTTATTCCTTTGCAAGTCTCCATTTTGTTCCTAAAAACTGGACATTTAGCCCGGTGCCGCAGCTCACTAGGCTAATCCTCCGCCTTGCGGCGCTGGAACACCAGGTTCTAGTCCTGGTCGGGGAGCCGGATTCTGTCCCGGTTGCCCCTCTTCCAGGCCAGCTCTCTGCTGTGGCCAGGGAGTACAGTGGAGGATGGCCCAAGTACTTGGGCCCTGCACCCCATGGGAGACCAGGATAAGTACCTGGCTCCTGCCATCAGATCAGCACGGTGTGCCAGCCGCAGCACGCCGGCCGCAGCGGCCATTGGAGGGTGAACCAATGGCAAAGGAAGACCTTTCTCTCTCTCTCTCTCTCTCTGTCCACTCTGCCTGTAAAAAAAAAAAAAAAAAAGAGCCGGCGCCGTGGCTCAATAGGCTAATCCTCCACCTTGCGGCGCCGGCACACCGGGTTCTAGTCCCGGTTGGGGCGCCGGATTCTGTCCCGGTTGCCCCTCTTCCAGGCCAGCTCTCTGCTGTGGCCAGGGAGTGCAGTGGAGGATGGCCCAGGTGCTTGGGCCCTGCACCCCATGGGAGACCAGGAAAAGCACCTGGCTCCTGGCTCCTGCCAGGATCAGCGCGGTGCGCCGGCTGCAGCGGCGGCCATTGGAGGGTGAACCAACGGCAAAAGGAAGACCTTTCTCTCTCTGTCTCTCTCTCTCACTGTCCACTCTGCCTGTCAAAAAAAAAAAAAAAAAAAAAAAAAAAAACAAAAACCTGGACATTTAGAATGATATATTCAAACAACTCTCATATCAGGTTCTCCCCCGACATTTTTTAATCACTAGGTTCTTGTATTTCTTGATGCTGTCTGTGTAACACATTCATGAACTAATTCTGTAGATTCTGTATTTCATACAGTATGTGGCCATTGATTCTCTGCAGATTTTTTTTAAGGTTCTTTTTAAGTCTTTTTAAGTCTACAAATCATATCTGGATCAATACAAGGTAACATTTACTGTTGAGAAGATTTCCTGAAATGCCTTGCCTATATTTCTCCTATCTTTCACCAAAGGGATCTTTGCTTAAAGTCACAAGCCTTGAAAAACAGCTCACAAAAGTCTTTGCTTTCATTTCCTACTTACATAGTACCTCAAGATCAGCCAGAGTGGACAATCTCTTTTCCTAGTCTTTCCTGGACATGTGCACAGCCTTCCACATCATTCACCCTTTTAAATATCCAGGAACACGTCAGAGTTTTCCAAAGTTGCCTAAGGTTGGCTAGCTCTCCAGGATTTTCTTTTAAATTCCTGTCCAGGCTCCTGATTGTCCTCAAGTGAAATCATAGCCTTAGGCAGTGGAGATCTTGCCAACAGTTTGCTATTGTTTCAGTAACACCCTGGGGGTAGGTTTTTTCTTTCCCCAACTGAGCTGAGCTCTGAGTCAAATCAAATAACCAACCATTTTCTGAGAATAGCATTTTCCCAGGGAATTGCAAGTTCAGACAAAATATTAACTATACTCTGGGGATAGTACCTTTAAAGGAGCTCCAAAAATGAATCTTTCTGTGTGTGTGTGTCTCTTCTCACCCCCTTACTCTTTCTGATGTCTGGAATGCTGCTAGTTTTGCCTATACCCTAAGCTGGGGAGAGCAGGGAGATGAAAACAGACTCAAGTTAAAATGTCAAAAGACTCCACTGTCTTCCCAAAGTTCAGTAGTTTATTCTTGAACAATCTTCAGTTCATTCTCCAACTTAGTTAATTGCTAGAATTTAAAATGGCTTACTTTTATTATCTTATCCATACTTCTGTTGACTTACAGAGTGAACAAGTTTACTGAGCTCCACCCTCTAAAATTCTGGAAGTTAATCAAGTGTTGTAATATTTTAAATTAATTTTATAGCTTTTATTAAAAAAATTTAACCAAGATAAAAATTTAATTCAATAAAATTATATTTAAGTTATACTAACAAATTTCCAATCACTCATTTTTACCTCTAGCAGAAACTTACCAAAAAAAATCTATATTGCAATATTTAAGAAGGAAAGAAACTAATCTATGTGTTTGGGTGGGGGAGATAAACTGCGTGAGAAATGCCTTACTGGATTACATCTTTCCCACTAATTAATACATGAATGACCAAAAATAAAAGTGATTGCTGGTATTAGATCCACTCACAGCCCCATCTTGAGGTAAGCAGGCATATGAGATAAAACTGATCAAGTTTGGGAGCTGGAAGACCACGCCTTCACCACACCCCTGTGTGACTTCATGCCCTACCTGACCACACCTGGGTGCCCACCTGCCCACCAGACCATGTAACCACTCCCCTTAAAAAAATATATATAAAAGGGCCGGCGCCGCAGCTCACTAGGCTAATCCTCCGCTTTGCAGCGCAGGCACACCAGGTTCTAGTCCCGGTCGGGGAGCCGGATTCTGTCCCGGCTGCCCCTCTTCCAGGCCCGCTCTCTGCTGTGGCCAGGGAGTGCAGTGGAGGATGGCCCAAGTGCTTGGGCCCTGCACCCGCATGGGAGACCAGGATAAGTACCTGGCTCCTGCCATTGGATCAGCGCGGTGCGCCGGCCGCAGTGCACGGGCTGCGGCGGCCATTGGAGGGTGAACCAATGGCAAAGGAAGACCTTTCTCTCTGTCTCTCTCTCTCACTGTCCACTCTGCCTGTCAATAAATAAATAAATAAATAAATAAATAAAAATAAATAAATAAAAAAGAAAAATATATTAAAGGCAAGGAACACCCCAAAAGGCTCTCTGCCTCTGTTTCGCTGCTTGTGATAAGCGGTGGATAGCTGTTCAAAACGCTTGCTGCACGTGGCTTTTGGCCTTCTTTCTGCTTGGTATGAACTCCAACCTAATCTCCAGATTTTCCCTTCTCCTTGGATTGGACTAACGCCCTCACTCTCCTATGCATATTTCGCACTGAATAAAAGCTTAAAATGTACCGTGCTGCCTCATTCATTTATGCCAGTATTCAGAATTCTTCTCTGAATATTAAGCAAGAACCCATATGGGCTTATTAATATTGGGAATTTATTAATAAGCATATGGTGATATAGTATGTCACCCCAAATTCCAGTTTCTTTCTTTTCTTTTTTTTTTTTTTTTTTTGACAGGCAGAGTGGACAGTGAAAGAGACAGAGAGAAAGGTCTTCCTTTTTCCGTTGGTTCACCCCACAATGGCCGCTGCGGCCGGCACACTGCGCTGATCCAAAGCCAGGAGCCAGGTGCTTCTTCCTGGTCTCCCATGCGGGTGCAGGGCCCAAGGACTAAGGCCATCCTCCACTGCACTCCCAGGCCACAGCAGAGAGCTGGACTGGAAGAGAAGCAACAGGGACAGAATCCGGTGCTCTGACCGGGACTAGAACCTGGTGTGTCTGCGCCGCAGGCGGAGGACTAGCCTAGTGAGCTGGGGCACCAGCCTCCAAATTCCAGTTTCAATCTGGCCTCCCACCATTTTTCTGGACCAGAGAAACAAGTTCAAATGAGGAATAAGGTTATTCTATCTTCTTGTTCTTGGCTTCCCTAGGCCAAATCAAATTCAACTCAGACAGGGAAGAGAACAAAGGAGAGGAATTAGAGAACTGAACATAGGTGGCAACTCTATCTCTTGAGATTTCTCTGAAGAGACTCAGTACAGAGATATTGGGTTTACCTCAGATTCATCCCAGTATAGGCCAAACCCATGGAGTTAAAGTAGAATAAAGTGAGCTTCTGGAAAAAGAAGAGAAGAGTTATTCATTACTATTATCTCTCTTCTATGTTAGCGGATATTGGCAAGCTAGGTAAAGACTGAAACTATCAGAGTAGGCCAAGAAAAGTAACACCTCTTAGCAAAGCTTTTATTTTCAAGAACATTGTCGTGCTTCTTTGGCTTTTCCAATGTTGTATAACAAACCACCCTGAGACTGACTTGTCCAAAACAACAATCATTTTATTTGCTCATAATTCTTGGCAGGACTCAGCTAGGCAGTTCTTCTGCTTATCTTCTCTTGCTGGTAGTCATTCGTAAGATTGCTTTCAGCTAGCGGGTGGGGATTGGGTTCAGCTAGGGTATTAGGATGCCTGTGTTTCTCTCTCCACTAAGTTTCAGGGCCTCTGCCTCTCCATGTGGCCTCTTTTCCACACAATTTCTTTCTAAGAGGATATTCAGATTTCTTACATGATGATTCAATTTCCCCAAAAACAAAAGCAGAAGCTACCCGGCCTTAAAGCTTATGACTATATATATAAATACTTTTAATTTGGTTGTGCTGAAATGTTTACTATAGCAAATTGCAGAACTAGTCCAAACTGAAAGGAAAGGAGTTACATAAGAGCTTGAATACCAATAATGCTATAGACTATTAAAACCGTAAGGTCAACGTTCACATTTTTGGAATAGAAGTAACCATAAGAAATTATAAAATGGTTACAACTGGGTGGGCACTGTGGCACAGTGGATTAAGCCACCATTTGGGATGACCACATCCCATATCAGAGTGCCTGGGATCAAGTCAGAGATTCACATCCAACTCATTTCCCTGCCAATCCACACCCTGAGAGACAGCAGATGATGGCTCAATCACCAGAGTTTCTGTTACCCACATAGGAGACCCAGCTGGAGTTCATAGCTCATGGCCCAATCCTGGCTGTTGCAGGCCTGGATCTGGGGAGTAAACCAGCAGATGGAAGATTTCTGTCACTCTGCCTTTCAAAAAAGCTAAAATAAACTTTTAAAGCTAAACGGCTAATATTGGAGGAATACTTGGTTATACAGTCTGATTATATTCTATCTTCTTTCCCACAGTCAGGGTCAATCTAGGTTCAGTGAGGATCTTAATTATAGATAGAACCCTGTCCTATGACCTTGGACAAGTCAATGCCTCCAAACTTTAGTTCCCCAGTTGTAAATCAGGGAAAATGACAGGTACCTGGCCTACATTACAGAAACGCTGATAAACAAGTAAGCCAAGAAAGAGTTGTGAAAATTGTATTCTGTTATATAAATATAAGGTAGTATTTTTCCCTGACATGATGCTAAGTATAGATAATCTAACTAGGCTCCTTTCTATTAATAAAATGATAATCATCATCAATTACTCTTCATGCTAAATTACTACAACAATATTATATATAATAATGGGCTAAAATTATATTTTGTGTTACTATGAAGAATAACAACACTAATGATAGCTACAATTTCCTGTTGTCCAATTATGAGTCTGGTGTTGCTAGACACTGTGGGTAAACTCCAGCCAACTGACACAAACATGGCTACTTTAAGTAACTAGTCCATGGTCACACAGCTAGTAACTGAAAAATTCATCATTATCGCCTTCTATATAACAACAACTTGCTAAATACTCTTATTTGTTGTCTAAATTAAAGAAAAAAAAGGCTAGGACTATCTGGCTTTAATGAAAGTCTTTGAACTATACCAAATTATTTCTCTTTCACAATCCTTATTATCATATTCAGCTATTAAAATTATAATTACAGGAACCATCTAATTAATACAAGAAATTTGTCACCTTCTTCAGCAGCAAAATGGTTTCTCATATGAAAAGTAACTTCACTTTTCTTTAAAAAATTTACTCTTTTACTCATTTAATGAGTTACTGTGAGTTATAATGGTCATGTTATAACATGGGGACTTCAGTGAAAAAGAAACAAAAAAGATATTTGCATATGAAAAAAACACTAAAAGCAAAAAAAAAAAAAAACAAGTATTTTAAGTGGCAAAATTATGTGCAGTATGAATGACAAAACAGCATATCAGTATATTATGAAGAAGAAATCCTGAGAAGAAACTAACAAAACATATGCTGGGGCCAGTGCTGTGGCACAGCAGGTTAATGCCCTGGCCTGAAGCACCGGCATCCCATATGGGCGCTGGTTCTAGTCCCGGCTGCTCCTTTTCTGATCCAGCTCTCTCCTATGGCCTGGGATAGCAGTGGAAGATGGCCCCAGTCCTTGGGCCCCTGAACCCACATGGGAGAACTGAAGAAGCTCCTGGCTTCAGGCTTCAGATCGGCGCAGCTCCAGCCATTGCAGCCATCTGGGGAATGAACCAACGGATGGAAGACCTCTCTCTGTCTCTACCTCTCTCTGTAACTCTTTCAAATAAATAAAAATAAATTTTTAAAAAAATATGCTAATGATATAAATGGAAAATCAACAAAACAAATATTGTCTTGGTCCATTTTATGTTGTTATTGACAGGACATCACAGACTGGAACATTTATGGAGAAAAGAAATTAACTTCTTACAAGTCTAGAGGCTTGGAAGTCTAGGGTTGAGTGATAAGGATCTTCCACTCTCCTCTTCCCATGGCAGAAGGCAGAGGGAAGAGAGGGCAAGAAAGAAAGCAAGCAAGCAGGGCCAAACTGCTTTTCTAACAAGCCCTCTCTTGTACAACTGACCCACTTCTGTGATAAGAACAATCTATTCATAATTAATGGCAGATTGCTCATGACCTAATCATACCTCTTATTAGGCCTCATCTCCCAATACTGTTACATTGAGGATTAAGTTTACAATATATGAACGTATTACATTGAGGATTAAGTTTACAATATATGAACATATTGCAACAAATACGAATGGCTAATAAATATGCTTTGTAAAATTTATCCTTAGTTATCAAAGAAACAAACCCAAATAAGATTTTCTTTTTTAACTGTCCAAATGGCAAAAAAGATTGATCTTGCCTAGTACTGGAGAGCAAGCAAAAAAAAAAAAAAACAAAACATTAAAGCACTACTTTTCAGAATATGAAATGCAATGACAATTCTACAATGGCACAGCAATCTGACAATTGGTAAAAATAATCAATATACTCAGCCTTCCACTCAATAATTCTATTCCTAAGAATTCACAAGAAGGAAGTAATTATCAAGTTGCACAAAGATTCACATACAATTAACAATTATACCAAAGTAAAGGATATTACCTATATATCTCCATAGACTATTAAAGAAATTGTGATGAATTCATGTGGTGCCAATAAAAAGATACAAAATTCAGGGCCGGCATTGTGGCATATGAGTTAAGCGATGCCTGCAATGCCAGCATCCCATATTAGAGCTTGTTTGATTCGCAGTTGCTCCACTATTTATCCAGCTCCCTACTAATGCTCCTGGGAAAGCAGCACAAGATGGTCCAAGTGCTTGTGTTCTACGACCCTTGTTGGTAACCCAGAGTTCCATGCTCCTGGCTTTGGCCAGGCCCAGACCCAGCAATTGTGGCCATTTGGGGAGTGAACAACGGATAGAAGATCTCTCTCTCTCTCTCTCTCTCCCTGCCTTTCAAATTAATAAAATGAATTTTTTAAAAATAAGAAATTTTATTCATTGCCATAAAAACATGCAAGATATGAATGTTAAAGTTAAAAAAAAAAGTTGTATGACCCAGTTTTCCCAAGAAAGGCAGCCATTTTTGCATTGGTAAAAGGAAGGAGGGTGTGCACATAAGCAGAAGCACATCCAAAAGCAGCACAGTGAGCACATATGCACTCATGGAGAGAGAAACATCTCAAGAAGATAGGATAGTGAGCCTGTGAACAGATGTGTAGGGTCTCTGGGCAAGAGAAAGCATTTTGTTTATTTTTTTAATTTTCCTCTTTGGCCATTTCAGTATTCTCTGAATGCTTTACATTAAGCATATGTAATTTCTATAATCATAATATATTATTTTCATTTATAATATTGTGAACTTCCATAAGCATGAGGGTCTGTGAACTTTCAAGTGTTATTACTTCTAAAATTCTGCCTAAAAGCCACTGATAGATACTGAATGAAAAGTTGCAGAGTATACCTCTTTCATTTGACAAATGCAAAATTATAAAACTTTCATCATTGCTTCAACTCACATTACAATTTGTAATTTCTTTTAAAATGTCATTTACAAATTAAAATGCAGCAGAAATGTTTAAGGGCTGTGTGGTACACTTGGTATAAGTATGCCCATTAAGGAATAACTCACATACATAAGGTACTAGAGACTTTGATTCTTTGGCTGAAAAAAGTCCCAGCATCACTTGGTATGCTAACTTGGGGGGCTATTAACTTATACTTGTTATATAACATAATTAGAATTTCAATTAGGGGTAGATTAGCCACAGCCAATGTTACTTTTGAGTTGCCACTGTAGCTACAGCATATGCAGTTTAGTTATCTGCTTTGTAGATTTTTCAGCTTTTATTTCATATGAAGTCATGATTCTAAAAAAAGAAATACTTCAAAGCAATAAATCGGGGCTGGCGTCGCTGTGGCTCACTTGGTTAATCCTCCGCCTGCAGCACCAGCATCCCATATGGGCGCCGGGTTCTAGTCCCGGTTGCTCCTCTTCCAGTCCAGCTCTCTGCTGTGGCCCGGGAGGGCAGTGGAGGATGGTCCAAGTGCTTGGGCCCCTGCACCCATGTGGGAGACCAGGAGGAAGCTCCTGGCTCCTGGCTTCGGATCAGTGCAGCGCTGGCCATAGCGGGCATTTGGGGAGTGAACCAACAGAAGGAAGACCTTTCTGTCTCTCTCTCTCAATGTCTATAACTCTGTCAAATAAATTTAAAAAAATAAATAAATAAATAAAAAAGCAATAATTCAATTTGGACAGTAGATGGGCAGGGAAGTCAGCAGCTACTTCCCTCAGGACTGAGTCCAAGTACCATTCAGATTTACTACTATCCTCCTCTAACATGGGAATTTTAGGAAATACGGTGGGGGAGGGGTGCATTACAATTGTCACAGTGATGAGAGGATGGTGGTCCTATGCCATCTGGACCCAGAGATGCTAAAAACGCTGCAGAGTTTAGTACCTCACCCAGAACTGTCCTGTCAATAATAGCAATAGTGTCCCTGTTGTAGCAGGGATCATGTTTTTCTTATTCAACATTATATTTCTAGCCTACTGCATAGCAGGCATTAAATAATAGTTTGTGGGGCCATGATTGTGGCACAGTGGGTTAAGACACTGCCTACAATGCCAGCATTCCAAAAGAGTGCCAGCTCAACTCATGGCTGCTCCACTTCCCATCCACTTTCCTGCTAATATGCATGGGAAAGCAGTGGAAAGCTGCCCAACTGCTTTGGTCCCTAACATCTACGTGGGAGACACAGATGGAGTTCCAGGCTCCTGGCTTCTGCCTGACCCAGCCCCTGCCACTATAGCCATTTGGGGAGTGAATGAACAGATAGGAAATTCATTTCCTCTCTCCCTCTCTCATTCTCTCTTTCTCTCTCTCTTCCTCCCTCCCCATAACTCTGCATCTCAAATAAATAAAATAAATCTTTAAACAAATGGTTTATTGAATAAAGTCACAATAAGCAACTTATGGCTCTGATTTATAGAAAATACAATGGAATGAAAAAGAATGACAATAGAGGAATTGTAACTTTTTAACCTCTCCCTGAGACAGGACTTGGAGACTAAGGCTTCATTTATACTTTAGGGAATTATATGATGAGACACACCTATTCCCAAAACATGTGGAAAAGCATAATATTCCACACTCAAATACATATTCTAAGGGACATATCCTCCATTACAGAGATCCAGGTATATGCTTTCATCCATTCTTGACAACTCAGACATATATTGGTGTTTAATTTTGGTTTGGAAACTGGGAGGCAAAACAACTTGTGGTATAGTAATATGGGCTCTGGAGTAAGACTGCTCTGTATGAATTTGACTTCAGCATACATCACCCCAAAAATACTTAAAATCTCAACATACTATTTATAAGCTTTGCAATTTACCTAACATCTTCTAGTGCCAATATCTCTTATATAATATGGAATAAGTCGGCCGGCGCCGTGGCTCAATAGGCTAATCCTCCACCTTGCGGCGCCGGCACACCGGGTTCTAGTCCCGGTTGGGGCGCCGGATTCTGTCCCGGTTGCCCCTCTTCCAGGCCAGCTCTCTGCTATGGCCAGGGAGTGCAGTGGAGGATGGCCCAGGTGCTTGGGCCCTGCACCCCATGGGAGACCAGGAAAAGCACCTGGATCCTGGCTCCTGCCATCGGATCAGCGCGGTGCGCCGGCTGCAGAGGCGGCCATTGGAGGGTGAACCAACGGCAAAGGAAGACCTTTCTCTCTCTGTCTCTCTCTCTCACTGTCCACTCTGCCTGTCAAAAATAAAAAAAAAAAAAAAAAAAAAAAAAAAAATATAATATGGAATAAGTAAGCAGGATCACATGGCTTGTTCTAAACCTCTGACCTAGGCAAGTGGCAGGACTCATAACTTTTTAAATTTTACAATTTGTGTGTTTGTGTGCACAACATCCCACATGGACACAGGACAGCAACCTTTAATCATATAACTCAGCATTTCCATAGAAAAATAATGTCCCAAGTACATATTGGATAAATAAAGATCCTTAAGTAGGTTCACTGAATTATTCAAGTTTTAAAGAAAAATGTTTGCCACAAACTTTAAGAAAAATTCCATTAGTGAATATAAGGAATTATGCATTCACAATATCTACTTCCCTTGGAGAGTTAATGAAAGGATTAAATGAGTTTATGTAAGGTACTTACCCCACATCCTGGCACAGAGTTAGCACAATTATTGTTATGAAATTGTAGCTGACTACTGTAAGATAGAAAACTTTGCAAGATAATTGAAGGGTTCAGCTTTGTATTAACATATTAACTGTGGACCGGAAAAGGTGGGATTAGGGGTGAATAGTGGTCAGCAGGGAACCTTAAACTATTATAATAATCAAAATAAAATGAGTAGACTGACTACAAAGTACTTACAAGAACATAATGCATCTGCCACACTGAACTGTTAAGTAAACATTTACTTCCTTTTGTTAGAAAGGAGTTTTTCCAGGGGTTACCATCTGAAGATAGTATTTCTGCTTCATGTGTGGTTTCCTACTTATATTTCTCTATAGCATTCAAAATCAGTATGTGTTTTTGCAATTACTAGGTATAATATTCATGTCTGTAGGCAGATATCCTCAACTACAAAACTGAGTGAAGAAAAGGAATGTTAGACCCATTTGTTTGATACAGACAACTCAAATGGTTTGAGGAAGGAGATAAAGTTGAAATATTTCTTTGGAAAATTATTTGAAAGAGTTAATATGAAGTCCCTAAAATATACTATCTGTGACAGAAATTATTATGGCTCTTAAGTTATAATGCCTATACATAAATAGCTATTTGTAAATTATCCAATTATGTGTCTTACAATCTTATATCCAAAATAAAATTTTGGAAAATGTATTTCTGTGGAGACTTTTGCAAAACCACAGACTGAAAATAAAGTAGTCTATTTCTGTCAATCGTTGTCTCTTAACCAGCAGATCAAGTTGATGTGAATGCTGGTGGATTCATCTCCAATACTATATCTTTGGTTGAAATCATATAAACAAAGTTTCTGAAACTATGAAATGAATTTGAAAGTATAGCTTTTAAAATAAATTACACATTTTTTAAATTACTGAGTTATACATCCCTACACAAAATTGTAAACCACATGATTATCTTAAAACACCAACTTTAATTATATAAATCTCCTTTCTTAAGAAATGGTAAAACAGCAATGTTTTGTCATCCTGAATGAACTGACAATTGCATTTCAATTATTATTATTATTATTATTTTACATGCAGAGTGGACAGTGAGAGAGAGAGAGAGAGACAGAAAGGTCTTCCTTTGCCATTGGTTCACCCTCCAATGGCAGCCGCGGCCAGTGTGCTGTGGCTGGCGCATCGCACTGATCCGAAGCCAGGAGCCAGGTGCTTCTCCTGGTCTCCCATGGGGTGCAGGGCCCAAGCACTTGGGCCATCCTCCACTGCACTCCTGGGCCACAGCAGAGAGCTGGCCTGGAAGAGGGGCAACGGGGACAGAATCCATCACCCCGACAGGGACTAGAACCCGGAGTGCCGGCGCCGCTAGGTGGAGGATTAGCCTGTTGAGCCATTGGAGGGTGAACCAAAGGCAAAAGGAAGACCTTTCTCTCTGTCTCTCTCTCTCACTATCCACTCTGCCTGTCAAAAAAAAAAAAAAAGAGTTAATATCCACCGATGAGCATGCTATCCAGTCACTGACTGAATTTCATAGTCAAATATCATTATTTTTCTACTTTCAATACAGGTTTGATGTTTGATAACATATGAATCCACTATGGAGATGTTATATGGTATATATACTTATTTTGCCCCTTCTAGAATGCTAAACCCAGACTTTCGATGGAGTGATACATGAGTACCAAAGGAACAGGAAGACCAATGTAAGAGATTCTCATTAAATGACCTGGAGCAGTGCTTACATTTTTTCACATTATACAAGCTTCAATGCCCTTTTTCACCATTTCCCTATAAAGTCGATGTGCCTGCTATTGCTTCTAAATGCAGTATGCCTTTAATCCTACCTGGGGATATTTAGGAACCCATAGGGAAAGTAGGTGGAAAGAAATTCTGTGGTTTCTACAGCACCACAGAAAGCTAAGTGAGCTGAAGCATTTAGATCTTTTAATTGTGGGGCTGACATTTTTAACACTGTCACCATTCCACATCCCAGTGCTGGTTTGAATCCTGGCTGCTCTGCTTCTGATCCAGTTTTCTGAAAAAATGCCTGGGAAGGCAGCAGAAGATGGCCTAAGTACTTGGATTCCTGCCACCCAAGTGTCAGAACCGAATGGAATTCCTGGCTCCTGGCTTCAAACTGGCCCACAGCTGGCTGCTGCAGCAAACTAGTGAATGGAAGATCTCTCTCCATCTCTTTCTCTTTCTTTCTTTCTTTCTTTCTCTCTCTCTCTCTTTCTCAGTTACTCTTTTAAATAAAAATTAAGTCTTCTAATAATCAATAAAACTATAAATTATAACTATATAACAACTTAAAGAACAGTATAATATTGTTTTTCCTGAAACGTACGGTAATGAAAGAAAAAATTTCTTGTAGTATTAATTACCATCAATTATCAAGAAAGGAAAAAAAATCTCAAAATTCTTTTCATATAAATACTATTGAAAAAACTGATATGAGAGCTCATATTTTGACATATTAAAATGCTGTTTTAGGGAATATACTTAATAATGAATAACAATTGAATAAATAACCTCATATTCTATGCGCCAGACTCAATGCATTTTCTACTACAAAATGCCAGAATGATCAAGTGGCCTAAAGGGAACAACTAGGTTAACTTTAAGAATTAATTATTTGCTACCTAAAAGCTATTTGATTATGTTCTTAAGTTTGTGGATAAATAACCACCATATAACTGGATTGTTTTAAAAATATTTCATTGCATGACTACATTTTTTTATTGATTTTGAGAGACAAAGAAAGAGAAGATAAAGAGCTCCCATCTGTAGGTTCCTATCCCAAATGCTTACAGCACCATCAGCTAAGGCCAAGAGCCAGGAACTCAATCCATGTCAACCTTGTTAAAGAAGGGACCCAATCACTTGAGCCATCATCACTGCTGCCTCCCAGGTTCTGCGTTAACAAGAAGTTGAAATCAGGCATCAAATCTAGGAACACCAAAATGGAACATGAGCATATTAACTAGCACCTTAACTGCTAGGCCAAAAGCTGCTCAAATCTATATTTATAAATTTTTTATATTTAGCCAAAAAACATATTGGTTCTAATTTTATAGGAGAGGAGCAAGAAAATTATTTTTCAAAGAACAAACATAGCATTCTAATACTCTGGAAAAATATATGTGAGGGAAAATTATGAGAACAGAGATTTTCTTTGCAAAGTACACACTTATAAATTGTAAAGACAGAGCAAACCATTCTGGAAATCAGTCTTCTTGTATTTAGAGGAGCAAACGTGAGTATGGGTTAGCAGCTGACATATATTTGCGCATTCCTTGAAACTAACTAAATTGGATTCTTAAAAATAAAGCAAAAGAATGAATAAACAGTTCACAAAACTGAGGAAACTGGGAAAACATACATGATAATTTAGTTTTGCAGAAAATTTTAAAAGAAAAATTCAGTGGAAAATAAGAATAGGAAAGGTTATTTATAAACTAATGACACTTATTGGCTAATATAGTAAGTTTAGGATAGGATGGCAACAATATACAAATATACATGTATTTATTTATATATGTTAATACCATTGTTGCCCTAAGCTCCACCCATGACACCAGAGGTCTATGCAGTAGAGTGTATCTGATCTCTGAGTCAGCTATCACCAGCATCAGAGCTGCCTGGTGTGATTTCATCTTGTTTGTTTTCTCCCCTCCCCCCTTAAAAGAAGAGGTGACATTAAGTGACAGTTGCCATAAATTTTTATATTGGTCCATTAAACTTAGAAAAGTAACAAAGCAAACAGGCACAGCTGAGTATATATGAACAGGCAGCAGCCTAAATACACATCTTTGGGGTAACCTAAACAAGACAAGACAAAGAGCACTAAAATAATCACAGCTGTTTGCTGTGTATTTAGGTGATTAAAAATCAGATGCAGCAAAAAATGCAATAATCTATTACTAACACCTGAGTTCTCCGAAAGGCTGTGGCAAGTTTAAGCCCATTATCAGATTTTTGTGTTACTTTATTGTCACTACAAAAGTGTATTTTCTGACATGAGATATTATGACGTACATTGTCATAAACTAAATGGCTAAACAATTTTGAGCAACATGACTATGAGGTATGTATATCTGGAATTAAATATCTATAACATAAATCTACTACTTTAATTTTAATTCTTGTCTAATCTCCCTTTCCTACATCTACTTTTGAATATCAAATAACAAAATTCCAATTAATCAACAGTTATCTGTGTCCTTTACTCTTTTCTAAATAGTTACATATAAACCTCCTCTTTGAACACATCTGTCACTGCTCCATGCCTCATCCTGAAATCACCCTAACTGCTCAGAACCTTTTCATTATTAAAAGTATTTCAAGTTCCTCAGCACCCTGCATACCAGGTTCAATGATGATACAAATGTCTTTACCATGTATTTCAACTTTAAAACACAATTCATTTCTTAAAAGTCCGCTCTTAAATAATACTATTCCCATTATCCACTGAGGAAAGACCAGCTATGCTGGATATCACAGATACAAAAATTAAGTATACATCATCCCCACATACAAGGAGCTCACACATAACCATGGCAATCACAGCAAGATGCCCCTCCTTTAATATAAAATGTTCTACACTGTCTACAATGACTCTCATTTCAATGACTTTCATTTCACCTCCAGCATAACTACTCGAAATTCTTTTCTTGCCTTAATCATTTACTGAGTCACTGCTATGTGTCTGGCTTTGTACTAAGAGCTATCATTAGATAAAATAAAATAAAATAAAATAAAATAAAATAAAATATCATTAGATAAAATAATGAATAAAATATGGTTATTGTGCATTCAAATCCCACTCCAAGCACTCTCAAATACTATCCTATTTTTCTTAGTGGCACTATCACCCCTCAGGGACCCAGTGATATTTATTCATTTACAGTCACATTTTCATGCCTCATAACTATTAGTTAGCAACTCCTCCTGATTTGTCATCCACATTAGATGGTCCCCACTGAAACCCGGGCAGGTTCTGTGCCTTGCACTTTGGAGATCTTGGCTTTGGCCCTCTAGCCAGGTACTTTCTCATGAGCAAAGACCAGAGCCATGCTCGCCTTCTCCGTAAGACTCTACCTCAGCAGATTCCAACCCCAAATCCTCTCCATCTTCCAAGGGCAATGCTCTTCATAGAAGATGAAGATGTGGGCACACTCATCTCCAGGATTCGTCAAAAGATAGCTTGTAAGGGGTTGGGCAAGGTTGTTCTTCTGAAGGACGTGCTAAGGCACAGAGTCTAGGACAGGGGAAAAGGATGCAGATTGCACACTAGCAACAAGGAAAGGAGGCCCAGTTCTTCTTCTGCCACTACATTCTGAAATAGAACTCCTTACACCTCTGAGGATTCTAAGTGGTCACTCATCTCAGTAGAAAGCTTTATTGTTTAAGTAAGGAATTTGGAGCACATTTTATTCAGCAGTCTGTTAGCTGATTTGCAATAACAAAGTATGCAGAAATAAGTGAACTTCTACTTGTATTTTTCCTCCAGCTAGTGATAAGAATGAATCAGTTCCCACATCCTATTTCCACTGAAGGTTCCCTAGCCCCAATCTTCATATATTCCACAAAATAATGATTATTCTAATACTGGCATCAGTTGAAGCAGTAGTAGTTACACAGATAATACCATTCACTTAACTAAGTCCCAGCATGGTGCCAGGCACATAACCTATGCTATTCTTTCACAACTTTTATAATACAAACCCACTGGATAGTTGTTATCTACATCTTATCTGTGAATTAAAAATGAAAAGCAGGATTCCAATCAAGGTGTTTATCAATTAAAAGCCCCAAAATTACAAAGATTTACCTGACTTTCAGGCCCATTCCCTGTTCATCTACACTACACAGGTCTGCCAGATTAATCTCCCTAAAGATGCCACTTTCATAATCACATATGTTCCACGTCTGGAAATACATACTGAGTACTTACAGTCTTTCTATCCAGGTAAGTTCAAAATTGTAAAGTTTGTTTTTCTATTTACCTGATTTGCAAACTCTTCCTAATGAACTCCTCAAACGTTTTTTAAATTTTTACTTATTTCCTTTTTTTTGGGGGGTGGGATCAGGTAGGCAGAGAGACAGAGGAATACAAAACTCCCATTCACTAGTTAACTCCCCAAATGCCTCCAATGACCAGGAATGCGACAGGCCAAAGCCAGGAGCTGGGAACTCAAGCAGATTTCCCATGTGGGTGGCAGGGACCCAATCACTTGAGCCATCTATCACCTACTGCATTCTATAGAGTGCATTGGCAGGAAGCTAGAATCAGGTGTGAAGCCAGGACTCAAATCCAAGCACTCCAACATGGGAATGGAGTACTAGGTCAAATAACTGTTCTTCAAACTTCGCACACAAAAATCATACTTGCTTCGCACCTGTCATGTTCTGAACCCCTCCTCACAGCCAATACACCTCTGAGACATTTAATATCCATCTCATCCATCCCCCTGAAGGTTCATCTACCTATTCAAATCCAAAATCTTTTTTCCCCCATTTCTCTGTATGCCCTTACAACTGACAGTCTCTAAGCAGTCAACAAGTGTTAAGCTACATTTAGAGTGGTGAGAAACACAAAAGTATCACCTATCTTTTGACTTCAAATCACTTTGTGGAATTAATCTTGCTGGAAAGCATTAGAGACTGGTAAAATGGCTCTGGAGACAAGAGAATGAAAATCATGTGCCATTCATGTATTTGCATACACACTGGTGTTTAGTTTGCTTTGCACAGTATATAAGCAGCCATTCTTTTATAATATGCAGAGCTTTAGTCCTGAAGCTTGTTCATCATTTAATTTTTTTTTGAAAATGCCAAAAAGCTTCAATTCATATGTGGTATATCCAATCACATATTGGTAACAATCGACTCTCAACCCCCTTCCCAAGGGCAGATTTCTATTTTTTGTGAATTTCCATAGTATAAATGCTCTCAGCTTGGCAAGTTTCAAGCTAGTAATATGCCATTCTGAAAGTAGAGTTAAGAAAGGCAACACTGGCCCTGTGAAGTTGTTGAGAACAGGTTTCATTATCTCATTAGCTGTATCTATCCATATGTATCACATTAGAAAATTAAATGAAGAAAAATAGTAAATATTAATTTTAAATAATAAAATTGTTCCATGGTACAAAAAAAAAGCTGTTAGGAAAACACTTTTACCAACAGTGATTATTTGAACTAGTTTGACAGTCTTTTTTGTCCTAGTAATGATCTCAAAATGAAGAATTCTAACTTTAGAGTAAACTGAAAAGAAAGTTCATGCTATTTCATATGTATACGTGTATGCGTGTGTGCACCTACGTATACATGTATGTGTATTTATCTATATCTGTCTATATACACAATATACACACGTGCACACACACATATTTCACCCCAGCTGAACAGCTCAAAATGGTAAACATCAAGGGATGAGAGATAGCTACAAAATATGTAAGAATTCTCAATTTTTAGGGAAAAAATTCTATGCAGTGAGAAAATCTATGAAGCTAATGTATGAATATTAACTGAGCTGGAGACATAATATTCAATCAAGCACAAAAGCTACAATTTTTACAAGTGGACTCCACAACAGATACAAGATGATAAGTCAGAGGTAGGTATTTGCTAATGTCAAAAAATAGCTTCTATCAGTATAAAATTATATTTTAACTCCAAAATTTAAAATTTGCAACTTTAATATGTTGAACAATAATTCCTTAGTATGTCATCAGACAGTTGAGCAACACAAGCATATAAGCTGAATCCAATAAAAAAATTCAGTGATTGAAAATCTGCAGAACTGCTAGTGATAGCTATTGGTTTCATCTGACAGACTGTATCTGTGTAATGTTAAATGTTTCCCCTACTCCTAAAAATTTTACTTTAACCTAGTATTCCCACTCTTAAAATATCAAAGCAAGATTAAACACCTCTTCTTTTCCTTAAACTTGGGCTAGACTGACCTTCCGCAAAGAGCTAAAACAGTACAGCTATTGCCTAAACCAGTTTAATCCCACTACCTATTGGGAATTCTTATTTGATTTCAAACTACTTCTTGTCTTTTGGAATTATTATCTTTTCATTAAATTAAATGTCTTTGTGGTCTATTAAAAACTATAATATATTAAAATTTAAACTTTCTTTTCTAAATGAATGAGTTTATTGAACAATTTTAAGGGGAAGGTCAAAAATTCTGAAATGTAATTAGATTTTTATGTCACTTCACTGTTGACTTACTCCTCAGCTGAAACCACATTCATTTTTTGTATTATCTCAATAATATAAGGTACTAACAAAACCTGGACATCTGAGTCAGTTCTAACAGGTTTTCACATGAAAGAACTCTGAAGAGAAGCTAACCTCACTGTCTATATACATAACTGAATTTGTTGAATTCTTTAAATTCTATCATTTGTATATTGTTAGTATTTTATTTTTTGTGAGGGCACATTTTTCCTAACAATTACTGCTCCTGTAATCTTTAAAGATCCTGTTCCAATATATGAATCTATAAATAACTGGAGTCTCTTTAAAAAGTTTACTCTATGGCAAAGCATTTAGCGTTAACAGCTAAGGTGCTCACATCTTATCAAAGTACCTGGGTCTTTCTACTCAGCTCTGGCTCTTGACTTCAGGTTCCTGCTAATGCAGATCCTGGAAGCCACTGGTGATAGCTCAAGTAATTGGGTCCCTGACACCCACATGGGAGACCTGGATTGAATTCCTGGCTCCCAGTTTCCACTTGGGAAGTGAAGCAGTGGGTGGGAAATTCCCTCTCTCCCCTTACCTCCCAAATGAGTAATTTTTAAACACAAAATTAAAAGTTTACTCTAAAGAATCCTTAACCACAAATATTAAAAATTACTTAATAAAACATACATTACGTAAGATTTCCCTTACAGATAATTTGGTGAAGGAAGGGCTAGTGCTGTGGCAGAGCAGGTGAACTGCCGCCTTCAGAACCAGCATTATATATCAATGCTGGTTCAATTCCTGGCTGTTCCATTTCCGATTCAGCTCCCTGATAATGCGCCTGAGAAAACCACAGAAGATGACCCAAGTTCTTGGGACCCTGTCCTGATGTAGAAAACCCAGATGAAACTCCTGGCTCCTGTCTTTGGCCTGGCCCACTCCTGGCTGTTGTGGCCATCTGGGGAGTGAAACAGTAGATGGTAGATATCTCTTGTCTGTGGTATGTCTCCATTTCTGTTGGTAACTATGCCTTTCAAATAAATAAATACATCTTAAAAAATAATTGACTGTTTCTTAAGTGTAGTTTCCTGTTAATATTTTCAGCTGCTTCCTTCTCCTGCAAAATCCACCTCATATCCTACATGAGTCAGTCAGACAGATGAAAATGACAGTACTAGATACCATGGTTCTACATTATCCTGTTAAGCTCTCTATATACACATATTGCATTTTCACTTTATATTTCAATTAATAACCCTACTGAGTAGTTAGCAAATCTATTCTTGGGTAAAACAATCCATGATCAGGGTAGTTGAATTCATTTAAGGATAATTAGTTATCTAATAACAAAACCAGACTATGAACTCAGGTCTCTTACGCAAAAAAGTAGTACATTTTCCCCTAACAATTTTGAAAACTACCACATCTCATGGAACAAGCATCAGAAATATAAAATAGATATATATTTCAGCTAATGGCATAAGAAGTCATGGATATTTGTGTAAATGGAATGAACATGTGCGTGTTTCACATAGTGTAGTTTGGGTCGTTGTCAAGATGTAACAGTTTCATGCAAGAACTACATCGAATAATATTGTGACAGTACTGACAAAAATGTATACTGAAGATTAGTTGAGGGAGGTAATCTTCCCACAAATCCACTTCACACTGAACCTGCATTTGTGTCTTCAAGAATAAGCTGTGATTTGACACTGGTAGACTGATCTACCTTGCAAACACCATACCTCATGATGTCATAGGAGCAAAGTCATGAATTGTTACGGTGTGTTCCTGGCCAAGCTACTTAATGGCTAAAAAAGCAATACAGGATAACTGAGATACAGGACTTCTCCATAAAGTGCTATATGGTCACTATGTAAGTCACTATGTAACAAAGTAAGCAGAAAAAAAAATAAAAAGGCAACAAGAGCCACCTAAAATAACTTTTCTCTAGAAAAGCAGACAATTAAATGTTGTAAATATGATACCTAAATTTCAAGTATTAAATTCACTATGGTTCTACTAGATTACTAAGGGACAAAGTGCATTTAAAATACTTCAGAAATTAATAACAGTGATAAAAGTTCTAAAAGTTCAATTTATACCTACTGAAGGTAATATTTATACTGAATATACAATAACTCATCACTCAGCAGAAATGTTTCTTTGTTGAAGTCATGCAGATCTCTGGATATATGATGTCTCAGAACAACATCTTCCAGTATGAAGCTAGTACAAAATTAGGTGGGTATATTAGAATATCTCAATGCAAAAATGAAACTCTAAGGTTCTTCTTCCTTCAAATAGGAAGAAGCCATACCACTCAATGAATGATAAACATCTCTACCTAAAGCAAATCTATTGTTTAAGAAAGAAGCAACAGCCTTTACTATAGCATTTTCTTGTGCTATGTCATGAGCTTGCTTAATGGGTTGATTTTACCTTTAGCTGAAGCTGTGTATTTTCTAATCTGTTTAGGGCAGCTGTCAAGTAATCAGAGTAAGCAGTGCCATTTTAATAAGGAAGTCTTTTAATGAAATATAATAGGTCACAAATACCTAATTTCTGCTCTTTACAGTAATTGCCAGTCTTTACTATAACTGCCACTTTAACAATCTTTTCCAAATGCTGACACAAAAGATGAACAAATCAAGGGTATTAGCATGTGTGTATATTTACAGCTTACTGCTGTCAAAGGCTTTAGCTCCACTTCCAACTCCAGCAGCTCTACAAGGAAGTGTTCCTTCTGATGGAAGGAAGCATCCTGTTTCAGGTTGTGAATGTATCTGATTGCATCTCCTTTTCATAGCCAATTAGCAAACACATACTAAAGGTTACAAAGAAGAAATATTGACGAAGTTATAACAAAGAATTATACCTTAAGGAGTCCCACAGAAACTTTTACCAATACTGTGAAGAATTGTACATTTTACTTCTTTATTATTTTTTCTTCAATAAATACTCTGCTCTATTGTTAGCTCATAATTTCAAAATAATATTGTTTATATGTCATTCAAATAGCCTATTTTCCCAGATAAAATTTAAAAGATCATAATCACCAATTTTATATGAACATCCACTTATAAATTGACTAGAGAGTGCCAAAAAGAGAAAGCACAAGTTTATGCTTTATTTTTAAAAAGTATATTATGGTTATTTTTCTACACTATATCAATTTCATGATAAACTCTTAAAAAAATACTTCCCTGAAAACCTCATTACATGGTAACCTTTTAATTTGGGGGGTTTTGTTGTCTTTTTTTTTAGCATACAACTTTTTTTAAGCCAGTAGCTCTTTATGCCAATATTGCTATTTAAATACCAGAAGTCCTGTGCACAAAAACTGTTTTATAAGAAGTTTGCCCATTTTTGAAAGGCTAAGCTTCCCAAATCAAACCAGCTTACTGTGAAAAGAAAACCATGACAACTGTTTGTACCTCTTGCTTTATTATTACATCCGGCCTGGTCACTCTTAGAAATTCAATCTATTACGGTTGCTAGGAGTCTGTTGCTGTGCAACCTAAAAGGGTATGCTGTGCTTTCAGGCTAAGGAGTGCTAATAAACCTGTAGGCTTCCCTCTATGGGTCTGACCAGTGTGTTTAAAGGGCTTAATACTTTTCAAGAGTGATTGGCCCACAATTCAAGACACATCCTATTAAAAACAAGTCACACTGAGAGATTTCTAACAAAGGGACAAAACTCTAAGCATACACAAATATTCAAGATGTATCCTCAGCATCCCTAACTAATTTGGTAAAACAAACAAAACACAGATTATGATCTACATTTCAATTATACCACCTAGGATCCCCAAGTCTTTAGTTCCATACAATCACCTAAAAGGCTATGATAGATGTAAATGAACTGACTGAGATTTAGGAAAAAACTGACAGTACTAAGTATAAGTATCTTAAACTTTTGCCTTAAAAAAAAAAAAAACAGTAATGGAAAACTAAATCAAACCTAGGAACCTGGCAGTCAAGTTGTAAAGAAAAAATTACTGAAAAAAGAAATTTTAAATTTCATTATTTAAAAGACTCTTCATTTTTTTCTTCCCACTCATTTGCTCAGTAATGACTACATTAATTCAAAAATCTCTTCTCCCATATCATATGCATTTCTATAACTTTAAAGATTAATAATAAGTTATTCACACAGATTCAGTACAATCAGATAGCATTATTTGAATGTAAATTAGCTTAGTGGAGTCTATCAATAAACACTAATCAAATCATGTGAAATAGAATTTGAAAAGTAAGCAGAGGTTAAATGAAAAGAAGCATATTGACTTGTCGGTGATAGCCATTTTCATAACGTATTTGCAGAAAAACGCAAAGCTGCCCTACGATAAAAGGCCAAACCCATAAAAAAACTAATAATAAATGACTTAATAATCATCTTCACTATGAAAATCTATCCAGAACTTTCCAAAGATATTTTGACGATACTACTCCTACAACTTTTGAAAGCTAAAAATAAATTTTTAAAAAATTAGACCACATATTCAGTCTCTGGCAACATCTCACCAAATACTCTGAGCCAGAAACATTTTAAATTACCTGCCAACTGCACTCCATCTTCTTTTTAAAGAACCATGGTTATCTACCCTTCAATGGTTGCTTTTATTTCATAACAAACAATAAGAAGCAAAGTATTTATCTAAAAGTAAGCAGGAACAACAAACAGAGGAATGTGAAACAGCTATGCAGAAAAGACAAAGAATCCAGTAATAAAGGAGAACTAAAGCAGGCTGAGACGTGCAAAGGCAACATCTGACCAAAGAGCTGAGGTTGCAGCAAGAAGAGAATGGGCTGGCTAGAAAGGTTTACAACGAAAACAGCCTATAAGTAAAGCCAAGCAGGGCACACCAGAGCAAACTGACAAGACAAGAACACATTAGAAAGAGAACTGAAAGAGGATCTGCACCAAGAAACATGAGAATTTTTACAAATGAGAAGAAAAGGAAGATGAAAATGCAAAAACATATTCAATAATTTTATATTCCTTGTTTCATCCTTACTTCCTAAGAAAGCATACAACAACTCGTCGAGGTTGGGGTGTTTCTTGAAAAGAGTCAATGATGACAACAGATACTTAGGATGTAAAAAGGAAGTGATTACTAACACACAGTTCCATTGAACTGCACAAAGAAGTAACTTGGATATTTTCCAGTTCTTATATAGGATAAAAGAATTTTAATGTAATTGAAAAGCTGCAGGGCCTAATAAAAACCTTTTTAAAAGTAATTAAAGTTGAAAATTTCCCCAAATAAGAATAAAATATTAAAACATACTATACATACACACACACAGTAGTAAATAAAGTCTATAAAGTCAGATTCTACTTATAGACTATTCACAGGGCATGTGTTAGGGAAATGTGTTAGCTTCCAAAGTAACTATTTATGACTAGGTCAATTACTAGCCATGTATACTAGACAATTTTAATATGATCAGGAAGAATCTGTTCTGAAAAAAAAAAAATCAAAGTTCTAAACTGGCTGCATTAATAGACAGGATCCTGTCAGGTAGTATTAACTAAAAGGCAATGGGACAAAAATAAAACTGGTTGGAATAAATACACCATATTGGAAGAGCTGCTGGATAGTGCCTTCTGGAATTCATTGGGTCTTTATCTCCTCAAAGCCACAAAGCTGCAATATAAAGTGAATAATCCTTAAAAAAAAAAAAAAGTAAGCATAAAATACACAACTAGAAAAAATGATGTGTTCAACCATACAATTAAGCATTTTTTTTCAAATGTCAGTTTTACTAGGTTTGCAACAACGTATCAAATTTGATTCATCTCTACTCATCCATCTTCAAAAAAAATTTTAATCAAAGACCCTCAAAAAGTGTTGCTGAATAAAACTAATTCTGAGTACTGTAATTTTATAACAATTTTATCAAGATTTGGGTTATCTGATACATCACAAAACAGGGTTGATAATGAATGACATAGATTAGAATAATTTTTTAGTACTCAACATATCTTAACTATAAGGACAAAAAATCATAAGGGTCATAAACTTATTATTTCTTTCTTCTGACAAAATACTTTATCTTGCTTCTTAAAATTATTTTAAAAATTTGTTTACTCAAAATCAAAAAAGAGGTTGATGTACAAAAAGGCTTCTTTTTTAAAGATTTATTTATTTATTTCAAAGGTACAGTGACAATGACAAAGATCTTCCATTTGGTAGTTCACTCTTGAAATGCCCCCCAGTAGTCAGGGTTGGGCAAGGCCAAAGTCAGGAGGCAGGAACTCTCTCCATCTGGATCTCACACGTGGATCTCACACGTAGTGGCAGGAACCCAACTACTGAAGCTGTAATCTCTTGATTCCAAGGTACATTAGCAGGAAGTTGGGTCAGATGCAAACGTGGGACTTGATCCTAGGCACTCTAATAATGTGACATTAGTCTGCTGGGCCATAACACCTGCCCCCAAAGGGCTTTGTGGAGTCTAGTAAATTTGAAAAATTCTATTTAATCCCAACTTAAAATTGAACACCAGAAATATGAAGGTAACAATTCAAAATCTTAAATGATGCCTGACTAAAAGCTTTTTATTTAAATCCATCCCTTTGTCCACAGGGCAGATGACGCAAGTAAAGCAGACCAATGGACAATGTTGACAATGTGACCATTAATTGTGACTCAGCTGGGTTGGTTCTCTCCCCAAAGGGAAGCAGCCAGGGGAATAATAATCAGGTAAGTGGGTAGTACAAGGGTCTGGCTGAGATAAGACTAGCCATGAGTTGTAAACTATTAAATCAGTGTGACAGAGATGGAATTTCATTATGTAACCGTGAGTTTTTATCTTTAAAATTTTCCTTAATAAGAAGGGGCTGGGGCATGAGGATAGACGCGAAGCTTCTCATCCCCCGACATATGTTTTCAAAAACATAGTGGTGCTTCAAACAAGCGGCTATACAAATTTGGCTTCTTTCATTTTTATTTTTTTAATGTCAAATAACTGGGGACTCAGCTTCAACAGATTTTTGTTCACAGGTTGCTGAAATGTATGCACAGCTGTCTCATTTCAGACTCAGACACAAATGCCTGGGCATATTCATATGCCCAAAATAATCATTTAACCAGCCATTAAGGATGGAAATCAGGATTAAAAATATGCAATGTGTGTATACACACACACACACACACAAATGTACACAAAATTATCAAAGTTTATTTGTTTATGGTTCCACAGAAATTCCTACTTCCTTAACTTAAATGTTTAAACAAAAAGTTAAAAAAAAAAAAAGAAAAGAAAAAAACAGTGCCTGTGCTGTGGTACATCAGGTAAAGCCACAGCCTGTATTGCAGGCATCCCATATGAGTGCCAGTCAAATCAGCCACTTAGATCCAGCTCCCTGCTAATGCGCCTGCAAAAGCAGCAGAAGATGATGGCTCAAGTGTCTGGGCCACTGTCAGCCATGTAGGAGACCAGATGGAGTTCCAGGATCTTGGCTTCAACCTGTCCCAGCTTGGAACACTGGTGTCATTTGGGGAGTAAACCAGCAAATGAAAGATATCTCTTTTACATTAACTCTGCCTTTCAAAAAAATGCCTTAACACACACACACACACACACACACACACACACAGAGGGATGGACATCTGGCCTAGTCAATAAAACACTGGTTAAGATACCAGCATTATGGGGCCAGCGCCGTGGCTCACTTAGTTAATTCTCCACCTGCGGCGCTGGCATCCCATGTGGGCACCGAGCTCTGGTCCCAGTTGCTCCTCTTCCAGTTCAGCTCTCTGCTGTGGCCCGGGAAGGCAGTGGAGAATGGCCCAAGTGCTTGGGCCCCTGCACCCACATGGGAGACCAGGAAGAAGCACCTGGCTCCTGGCTTCAGGTCGGTGCAGCGCCAGCCGTAGTGGCCATTTTGGGGGTGAACCAACAGAAGGAAGACCTTTCTCTCTGTCTCTCTCTCTCTCTCTCTCACGGTCTAACTTTGTCAAATAAAATAAAAATTAGAAAAAATAATAAAAAGAAAAAGAAGATACCAGCATTATATAGTGGAGTGCCCAAGTAAGACACCTGACTCCACTTCTGAATTCTACTTCCTACCATGCAGAATCTGGGCAACGGTGCTAATGGCTCAAGTAACTGGACTCTTGAAACCAATATGAGAGACCAGGACTAAGTTCCTGGATCACGGCTTCTACTTGGCTCAGTCTCAGCCTTTGCAGGCATCTGGGGAGTAACACAGCAGATGACAGCAGTATCGCTTGATCCCCCTTTTTCTCTGCTTCTCAAATAATTTTTAATTTAAAAATAAATAATACATACACATTATATTTTGTACCATTTTAGAAATTTTCCAACAGTACAATAGCCTCAAACACTTTGAAACTGTACATTTCATAATGGATGACAGACACATAATTCTGAATATCTGAAACTGAATTGAAGTAGAAAATATGATTTTGACATTAGTACACTGAAAACCCCATTCTAAAAATATCAGTATGACAATCTATTTGTCAAAATAACAGAATTCAAGACAATTTGCCTCCTTTAGTAACTTTTATTGATCTAACCCTTCATTTATATCCTTTTGCATACAAAAAGTTTAATATATACATTCATAAATTGTGATTAAATATGACTAGATAATGATAGATATTTATGCTATATAAATAGTGGCATTCTAATTCTATATCTCACAAGACACTGAAGAACATTCTTAACACAGAAGCCATCATATGCAATGATTTTTTCCTCCAGTTCTTAGCCATAGAAACTGAGGATATAACTGACTGAACTGCCATCTGTCTAATTCTATTTGCTCATTATGATTTTTATTTTTAACACTTTATGTATACATTCTGTTCAATTTTTTAAGAAACGGTTTAGTAATAGTTAACAGGTGCTTCATAAGAACCTCCCATTTGGAAGAAAGTATGATGAACCTGAAGGATGTAATTTTTGCATAGATCTCAATCTGCTTGTTTCCTTAGAGTCAATAAACACACACACACATTCATAAAAAGGCAGTACATTCATGGAAAAGCATATAAAAATGATAAAGGCAAAGAAGAAGGCACAAAGTGTTATGTGAGGACAAATGTAAAAATCAGAACTCTGTAGTATAGAAAGGTGGCTAGTATCAATCAAGGTATCAATATTATAAATAGATAAAGTCACATTAGAGGAAAAATATAAAACTTAAGCTTCTTCAAATCCTTGTACAAATATTATCTTCTGTGTAATCTTAATCATCCTATTTAATATCATACCCTTCTTCACTCCCATCACCTATACTTTCTATCTTCCCACTTTCTTTTCTCCATACCACTTTTATAACCAGCTACTATAACTCATATTTTATCTCCCCCTCAGCCCCAACTACTGAATGTGAGCTCTTCAAAGGCAGAGGCCTGATCAGCTTTGTTCAGTGTTGTTTTCTCCATGGCAGTTCACTTCTTGACACATAGTATATGTGCCAATATGCACTCAATAAATCAATGAATGAATATAAAAAGTAATGAACATGCACACTTAAACTTCTTACAGAAACTAAAGGACATCCCTTGAGTTTGGACTGAACTTTGATGACTTCACAACTGGAAGTATTTTCAGCAAACTGATCATCTCAAAAAGATAGTACACAATGAAAACAAATGGATTGAAACAGGGCTGGATGGATTTATGAATGACAGCTTCATATGAAAGCGTATGTTTTTCAGGGTAGTCTCTGCAGTAGACATCAAAGCAGATAAACCTATCTTTCCACAGTGCAACCCCCTAAATGAAATATCACAATGTAACCACGGATCTGTGTACTGTAGTGTTTGCATTCTGATACAATCAGTTGTCTTGGTGTCACCTTGCAACTCCAGTCCTGACCATGTACTTTCAACACCTCAGAAGTTAGGCAGCAAAAACAGAAACCCAAGATGTTTGGGTTATTCAAAATAGTCCCTCCCCAAAAACAAAGCACAGTTCCCACAGTGCCCTCTTTGTCTCTCCCATAGTAAGCAGCATTAGAAATTATGTACCCTGTCATAACACGAAAATAGCAGGAAGGTTCTTCATCCAAAACGGTACTCCTCAAATTCTAAAACTAAGACATTAATCTTACCAAACAGTAAAGAAATCCCAGGCAAGTCTAGAACTCCATACCCATTTGTTTTTGTGTTTATCCATACATGTGTGTATGTGTGAAATCCACATACGCATACAGAGTAAGGTAAAAAATGGACATTTGAAAAGGTAAGAAGACAAGACTTTGATTGAGGTCAGCCCAAATTTACAGCCAGCTAAATGATCTTCTATGTGAAGAAATAACCCAAAATTCATTAATTCATGATATCAAATATTTTGAACTAAAAGAAATAAATCCAATGGGAATTATAAAACTGCCTTGCTCTAATTGTCCTTATAAAATCAAGGTTAGATAGGCCGGCGCCGCGGCTCACTAGGCTAATCCTCCGCCTAGCGGCGCCGGCACACCGGGTTCTAGTCCCGGTCGGGGCGCCGGATTCTGTCCTGGTTGCCCCTCTTCCAGGCCAGCTCTCTGCTGTGGCCAGGGAGTGCAGTGGAGGATGGCCCAGGTGCTTGGGCCCTGCACCCCATGGGAGACCAGGAAAAGCACCTGGCTCCTGGCTCCTGCCATCGGATCAGCGCGGTGCGCCGGCTGCAGCGGCGGCCATTGGAGAGTGAACCAACGGCAAAAGGAAGACCTTTCTCTCTGTCTCTCTCTCTCACTGTCCACTCTGCCTGTCAAAAAAAAAAAAAAAAAATTAAAAAAAAAAAAAAGAAATATGTTAAAAAAAATCAAGGTTAGATAAATTACAGAACAGTTAAATATGTTATCTACAATTTGATTACAGCTAAGATAAACAATCTGAGGCTTAGTAATTGTGCATTGATTGCTTCTACTGGGGAAGGATTCAGGGTCTTGTGCTACCATCAAAAACCAACTATAGAATCTTCTGCCCTCAGGAAGCTTACAAACAATTTAGAAAGATTAAACATTAATAAACAAAAATCTATATGACTATCCCCAATCAGCAGCAGGGATGAGTGAACCCATAAAATTAGGGCCCAGCCTAAATCTGAGAGATTTAATTTAAGTGGAAAACAGATTCTAAATAAGATAAGGAGTAAGTACCAAATTTTAAAGGGCAGAATAACAAGGCAGAAACAGCCATTCCCATTACTGAAACTTACATGGCAGACACAGTGCTGTTTTCTCTATATCATATGATGAAATTTTTAAAACAATCTTTTCAGACTGATTTTTATTGATCTTGTCTCACAAAGTTTAAACAGGCTGTTTATTTGTTGCTCTTAACCAATACACAATGTTATAAGCTAAAGTGGCCAGAAAAAGGGAGCTACAGAGCACAGTGGTGAGTGTCCAGCTGTAGAATAGACAAAATACTGTAAGTTTTCTAATGGCAAAACCACATAATTGCACTTAACAAGCATTTCTTAAGAGATTCTTAGGAATAGGCAATGAGGCATTCTGACAAGATTTTGGCCCAGAGAAACATAAAATTCTAGTTTCTTTTTAAAAATCCAAAGGACATTCTTTACAGAGGACTCAAGTAATCCACGTTAAAAAAAAAAAAAGTGAGGTAAAATTATCCAGATTATAATTCATATTAAACCAAATACCATAAAGCCATCATCTGCAGTGCCAGCATCCCCATAAGGGCACCAGTTAGAGTCCTGGCTGATCCACCTCCAACACAGCTGTCTGGTATGGCCTGGGAAAGCAGTAGAAGATGGCCCAAGTCCTTGGGCCCCAGTAGCCCCGTGGGAGACCCAGAGGAAGCTCCTGGCTCCTGGCTCCTGATCGACGCAGCTCCGGCCATTGTGGCCATCTGGAGATGAACCAGCAGGTTATTAGATTTCTCTCTCTCATATCATACTTTCTCTCGTATCATACTCTCTCTCTCATACTTTGTCTCTCTCTCTGCCTCTGCCTCTCTGTAATTCTGCCATTCAAGTAAATAAATAAATTTTTTTAAAAATTCTTCCTCTTTACATCCAGCAAATAAAGCAGTCAAGTATTTACTCTAGTAACTCAACCTCTATATCCAAATTTAATTTTTAAAATCTGCAAGTATTTAGAATTCATTCATCTGAATTACACTTTCAATATTTGTATTTTCTGTTCTATTTTGTAGCTCATCAGATTTATAGTTAAATATGGAAATAAATTATTTAGATCCCTTTTCCCTCCCAATTTTTTTCATCATTAGCAGAAAGCTGAAGCAATTTAATGTATTACATTCTGAGTCTATCCTTATTCATATGAAACAGTAGCAACAAATTTTTTAAAATCATCAAGAACGAGCAACTTTTGGGTAAAAATGCAAGAGGTAACTATTATTTCATCATGCCTTTGTTTATCATAGCTCCTTTTTTATTGAAGGTGAGGATAAATCCAATGGGAACAGTTTTACAAGAAGGTCTGTCTATGGGGATTTGCCTCAAGAGTAAATGACAAATGGCTTTCCCCCATAGGAAAAGCACTCCTATTTTAAATAAATCTATCTTTCAGATTTGGTACCTCAAATGAGGCTACATCAGGTTATACTGGAAAGTTCTACTATCATTTTCTCTGTCTTAGACTGTTTCAAAAACAGTGTCAGTACTCAAATCATTCAACTTCATCTCAAAAAACTTCAAGCCTGAGCTCACTGATTTACTGGACATCACACACACATACACACAGAAAGTAAGACAAAATTCTGGTAACTAATTATTTGTGCCGCAGTCTCATAGTATTAATGAATAAACAGCATATTCTTCCAAAAGTTATATAAATAAAATAAGAACTCATTTACTAGCATAGCTACTGGTACAGGTTCTGGTTGCCATGGAATATTGGGCAGTCCGTTCATATTCATTCTGTTGGTTCACGGGTACTTAAGAGTTCTGCGACACTTAAAAGCCTAGCCGGGCAAGTTTCAGCTTGTACCACCTCTATCAGCTGCCAGCATTTCACTTTTGTCCCACAAGAGACTGACCTACTGGAAAACAAATGTTTTCATTTTTTAAATTAATAATTATATGAATTTTTTAACAAGTAAAGGGCTGCCTATCAGATTTGAGAATTCGTTACACTAACACATTGATTATGGCATACCTCATTAACACCCAGCAAAGGGAAAATACAAATGATAGAGATATGGCATTAGTCTTAAAAAAAAACAGCAAAAGGCAGGTGTTGTGATGCAGCAGGTTAAGCTATCACTTGTGATGCCTGTATCCGATATAAAAATACCAGTTCAAGGCTTGGCTACTCTGTACTCTGCTTCAGATCCAGCTTCCTTCTAATGCACCTGGGAAGTAGCAGTTGATGGGCCAAGCACTTGGGTTACTGCCACTCACATGGCAGACCTGGATGGTATCCTGGGCTCCTGGCTTTAGCCTGGTTCAGTCCTGACTGTTGCAGGCATTTGGAGAGAAAAACAGCAGACAGAAGATACAGCTCTATCCATCTCGATCACTCTATCTCTCCCTCTGTCTCTCCCACTCCTCCCTTTCCTCCACCCCTGCCATCCTTACCCCATCTCCCACCACTCTACTTGTCAAAGAGATGAAAATAAATTTGGTGCCAGCATTGTAGCGTAGTGGGTAAAGCTGCCATCTGCGATGCCGGCAACCCCTATAAGCACCAGCTCATGCACTGGTTGCTCCACTGACAATTCAGTTCCCTGCTAATAGCCTGGGAAAAGCAGCAGAGGATGACCCAAGTGTTTGGGCCCTGCCACCCTGGTGGGAGACCTAGAAGAAGCCCAGTCCTGGCCCTGGCAACCATCTGGGGAGTGAACCAGCAGATGGATGATCAATCTCTCTGTCTCTCCCTCCCTAACTTTCAAATAAATAAATCTTAAAGAAAAAAAAAAGAAATTTAAATCCAGCAAGTATTGTATTTCAACTTTCAAAATACTGCTTATTTATGACCTTGGAAAATATTTAAAAATCTTATCTCCATGTCATTATTTAAAAATTAAATAATTCATAGACTAAAAATTATACTTGAAATAATTTTTAAATTAAGGTATTATTTAAATTTTAAATACAGAACTATAAAATTTTAATGTATCTTTAAACAAAAAAAAATGGAGACCAAAATCATAGCTAAAATAAACAAGTATTCTAAATACTAAAGGCAGAACATTAAGGTTGTTTGCCTTTAAGAAATGGTTGCACCAGTTATAAGACAAGAACATTTGTAGAAGAGCCTATGGTTCAACAGCGCTAGCACTTATAAACATATGTCACTGTGCAGATCAGTTAATCTCTGCTTTCTTAGCTGGAAAATAAGTCAGAGGTATGGAAAGGATATTCAACTAGATAGATAACCCCCAAAGTTCACTCAAACTTTATAAATCTGAGTCTAATATGAAACATCATAATTGTATCTCTACTAGAATCCTGTATTTGTGCCAGGATCTGTAACCATGTAAAGATTATTCAGAGATCTTTTCACTTTTCTAATCTCTATGCTGACTTTCTAGATACCTCTTTTGGTCTGGTGTGACAGGCTAGATATCAGTACAGAAGAATAGTTAGAAGGAGACAGAAAGAAAGGCTGACATTGAGTTCTTGAGGAAGGAAGATATCCATCATGAGGATCTGAGGTTCCAATCTGGACTCAAAAGCTTAGCAACTACGTGTACACAGTCAGGTTACAGGGCAAGCATTTGGCCTAGTGGGTAAGCCTCTGGCTGAGATGCCCACATTCCTTATGGGAGTGCCTGGGCTTGAGTCTCAGCTCAACTCCTGATTCTAGCTTCCAGTTACTGTGCACTGGGAGGCAGCAGGTGGTGGCTCAGGTAATTAGTTGGTTCCTTGCCACCCAGTGAGAGACCTGAAATAATTTCCTTTCTTAGCTCTCAGCTTTGGCCTGGCCCAGCCCCAGCCATTGTTGGTATTTGGAGAGTGAAATCAGCAGATGGGAGCTCTTCTGTCTCTCCACTTCTCAAAAATAATTAAATAAAACTCAGATCAGTTCTTGAATAAAGGCTTTCTTCTAAATTAGAGTACTAAGCTCCTTGCTGCTGAAAAGTGACTCCAATATAGCATAAGTAGGCCAATATTATTATTCTTATAATGGAAATGGCTGGTTTATTATATAATGACAATGCAGAGGAAATCAAATCTTAAAAAGAAACAACTTTTAAACAATCACTAGAATAAAACTGCCTTGCTTTTATTGATATTACATGGAGTAAAATAGTAAGACTCACAGAAAATCATATTTTGGTTTTAAGTATAGGGCATCTAAAAGCATAGAAACATTATTGCAAATAATGTTTAAATTGATACTATATTAAATTCACAACAAAATCACCTATAAATGTTACTGAAATTTACATATATATTCCATAATGTTTTGTTTTGTAGGGTTACATTTATGCTTTGCTCAAACACCATTTGGCTCATTACATTTTATATTTTAAATGGTGTTTTCATCATATATTACATTTTATATCTACTTTCAGAAACCATAAAAATCTAATATGTAGGATCATTTAATGTAGATATTTCCTTAAGGTAGGAAGAATTAAATACAACCCTTTGAGATAAGAAGCGATAGTTCAGTTACAAGATAAGATCATTTAATTAGTACACCACTTTGATTATTTTATTTCACTTTACTATTCAGTCTTGGTTGTTTCCCTGTAATAGAAACGTTTGAAAAGACTATCACAAAATAAGTCATATACATTTCTATTAAACCCTGTGGATCAGAAAGAAGAAAGTTTAGCAACAAAAGTTGCTACATAATGGGAAAAAAGCAGGCCATATTTAATTATATGCAAACAGCATGGAAAATCAGTAATACATTTTGTGTTTATTAAAATGCCATTACTATTTGTTGTACATATTAGTCTGCTCCTTACAGAGTACTTTCCAACATGTGTCTTTTTTTCTAAAGACTTCAGCATTGGAAAATAGCCTTGTTTCATACTTGCTTGGCCTCAGATACAAAATATTAAGGGAAATTTCTCATCCCTGAATATCTTAAGTCAGAAAAATATTACCCTGCTTTGAATGGTATTATAAATTATTAGAAAGTCTGAGATACCTCTTCCTTTGTGTCTAATACAAACAACTTATGACAAATCCTACCAACTGAGTAGTTAACTCAAAAGGAGCAATTTTAGAACAGAGTTGATTCTCTCATCAATTTACAAAACAGCTTTTAACTGCGTGCCCAAGTCTACCCACAAACTAGTTTAAAAGAATGAGAAGGGGCCGGCGCTGTGGCCTGGAAAAGCAGCACCAGATGGCCCAAGTCCTTGGGCCCCTGCACCCGTGTTGGAGACCCAGAAGAAACTCCTGGCTCCTGGCTTCAGATCGGCGCAGCTCCGGCTGTTGCGGCCATCTGGGGAGTGAACCAGCGGATGGAAGACCTCTCTCTCCCTCTCTCTCTCTCTGCCTCTCCTCTCTCTGTGTAACTCTTTCAAGTAAATAAATAAATCTTAAAAGAAAAAAAAGAATGAGAAGACACAGATTAACTCAGAGGTAGACCTCAAGATAGTTTTTTCCCTGCATCCTGCAAACATAGACTACTGTCTTTTTTTTTTTTTTTTTTTTTTAAACAATAGGCCAGGTTTCAAGGAGCCTGGACTAAATAAAAACCCTGACCAATGAGTAAAAATAAACTTCCTGATACAGAAGAGCTGCGTTGAGAGGAAACAGTAAGAGCGATCACTTTTAAACATTTTGTCTTAAACTTACGAATTACTTCAAGTCTGCACTGAGTCTAATATAAGATTTAAATGTTTTCAAAGCAACACAGGATAACAAAGAATTCAGGTTTATTTTAATACACAAATATTTCAAATTTACAGCCTCTATTATTTTAACAATAGAAAGTTCTAACTGTTAAACTTGTGGGATGAGTACATGGGAGTTCATTACACTATTCTCTCTCTTTCAATAAAAATTTTAAATGCTCCAAAATACAAAGGTTTAAGAATATATACATTTATGGTATAAAGTTTTCCACTACATACTGACTTGCCAAATGCAGACAACTTTAAACATCACATAAACTAACTGGACATTCCAATTGAATGTATTAATTACATCTACTTTGTACACTAATTTTGGATTACTTTGCAATGAAAATATAAATAGAAGACCCAGATGCAACATCTAATTTAATGCTTTTCTATCTACAACATGTAGAAATTATATCTCATACATTAATAATAAAAGGTCCCAGAGTATATTGTAAATATATCCAACAAATCAAAAACAAAACAAGTGTGGTAGCATAAAAGAATTAAATACAAGCTTCTCCTATTAGTCAAAATCACCACCAGGAAAAAAAAATGATCATTTATTCAAGACATTTTTTTACCATTCACATTCTTATATTATCCATCTTATGGTATTTTAAAAACCTTTATTTCCAAGTTCTATAGTGATTTCATAGAATTCAACTTTTTATTATCTCTTCTTTTTATTCTTACTTATTTCTAAATATCATCTATCATTTTCATAGCTTTTCACAATTTGAAACCTTAAAATAAAAGTCCACATGGCTGGAGCTATGCAATTTTGTACCTAAATATCTTATTTCTATCTTTTCTTTAAAATATTCCTTAAAACCCAACAGAAATCTAAACCTTCTCAGTATTACTAAATTAACCAAAATAGTATTGGAAACAAATAAACACTGACATAAATCCTTTAATTCCTCATTCAAAATGAAAGCTAAATGGCAATGATATAAAAAACCTAAATGTTTATAGACTAATAAACACAACTATTAGGTCTTTGCTAGAATACTTTTGAACCAAATGTTTGTTAATAATGTCATTAGTAGCAGTAGAGATAATATTATTAAATACACTGAACCTGGCAAACTGGGATTCACACACAGCTGCCAAAATGACACTTCTTTTTATTGAAATATTACTAGTCACTGTTCATATTCCCAATGATATTAAACTGCTCTAATTTTACTTAGTTTTTTATCTCATTCCTTCAGATTAAGATGTTGTTCTCAACATGGAGTCACATCTCTTAGTATTCTGAGGTCTGTAATCCAAAAGATAAATTCAAACTTCTACAGCTCATATATAATGTATATTTGAAAAATTCCTGACAGCAACATAAATTAACAAAAACACAATTTAACAGAGAGGCTTTTATTATCCACGAAAGAAGGCTCCACTTCAAAGTTTATCAAGGGTAGCAAGACCAGAGGGACTTGGAATATCAGGATTTCCAGAATAACCTCTCATCATAAATGAAGCTGTATTCCACTCCACAGTCAATTGCATTTCTATCAGCACCTCTTCCACCCCACGTTCAGTCAATCCTAACTCAATCAAAATATGAAAACACATCTCTTTCCAAGTTCAAAGATTAAAGAATCCCACCACACTTCTTTCTAAGCCATATGGCTTCCAAACGTTTGCTGAAATATAAATCCACATCTATTATACAGCTCTGTTCATTCAACATTATTTAAAAGGTTTTAAATTTCAGAACTTGACAGACTTCTAAAAATAAATGAGCAGATCAAATGTTGGTCCAAAAACATAATAACTTACTATAGTTTAAATGAATGGTAAATTTTTGTCTTACAATTTAATTCAACTTCAGCACTCATGGTAATTATTAACAAAAACTAACTCCAAAAGTATTTATATGATGTGAGACACTATCAAAAATTGTTCCTGGGGCCGGCCCTGTGGCATAGCAAGTAAAGCCGCCGCCTTCAATGCTGGCATCCCATACGGGCACTAGTTCAAGTCCTGGCTGCTCCACTTCCAATCCAGCTCTCTATTAATGTGCTTGGGAAAGCAGCAGAAGATGGTTCTAATTCTTGGGCTCTTGCATCCACGTGGGAGACTGGGAAGAAGCTCCTGGATCCTGGCTTCAAATCAGCCCAGCTCTAGCCATTGCGGCCATTTGGGGAGTGAACCAGAGGATGGAAGATTCTCTCTTTCTCTCTCCCTCTCTCTCTATCTATCTTTATCTTTACCTCTATCTCTATCTCCCCCCTCTCTCTCCGCCTCTGCCTCTCTGTAACTGCCTTTCAAATAAATAAATAAAACTTAAAAAAAAAAGACTGTTCCTACATAAAGGTCATTCAAAGAATTCAAACATTTCCTCTAATTTTCTTTGCCTCAGGAAAACAGCACTGAGACAGAACCACTAATTGTGCCTAATACTATTCCATGGTATATATGATGCAAAAGCCAGTGAGCAAAAAAAAAGTATTGATACAAGTTCCACAGCACCAAAGTATACATTAAACTGACATTCTAAAGGTCTCCACACACATACTCAAAATACAGTATCTGGCCGGTGCTGTGGCTCACTAGGCTAATCCTCCGCCTTGAGGCGCTGGAACACCGGGTTCTAGTCCCGGTCGGGGCGCCAGATTCTGTCCCGGTTGCCCCTCTTCCAGGCCAGCTCTCTGCTGTGGCCAGGGAGTGCAGTGGAGGATGGCCCAAGTACTTGGGCCCTGCACCCCATGGGAGACCAGGATAAGTACCTGGCTCCTGCCATCGGATCAGCGCGGTGTGCCGGCCGCAGTGCACCGGCCGCGGCGGCCATTGGAGGGTGAACCAACGACAAAAGGAAGACCTTTCTCTCTTTCTCTCTCTCTCACTGTCCACTCTGCCTGTCAAAAAATAAAAATTAAAAAAAAAAAACATACAGTATCTAAGCTCAGTTCCATTGTTCCTCACATAAGTACATTCTGAAAATATACAGTAACATTGTTAAACAGAATGTTTTAATATACCTTCAGAAGCATGAAGACCACATTACGAAATAAAGAATTTAGATTTATCTGGTTCTTTTGTATTAGTTTTTCTTGTTCAGTTTTAACTGTGGCACATCAAAACACACATCACACACTTAAAGTTGGAAAGGTAATTTTCAGATGGCTAATAAAATACTTTTTCATATATTTTTCATTAATGACTCTTACACTGACTTCTCATCATAACTCAACTCTAAGACTGTCCTCAGGTATAATCAGATGTCAATCAGTGAATACCTGATGTGAAAAATTTTAGTCTTTGGTTCTTTAAATGTTAGCATAAATAGGAGCACGAGAAAAACCTAGGTTTCGCTGCGAAAGTTATATTCACCAAACCATCCATCCAAAGCAAAACATTAAGAGGTAGATTTAAGGAATCACTTTTGTCTTGTACATGAACTACCTTCTCACTATTCATTTCTTTTATTCCTTCCTTGCTAAATTTGTGCATGACTAAATCACAATGCAAGCTCCTTAAGAGAGAATATTATTTTATATCCTGTAATGTACTAATGGATATACATATCTAGATACACTCAGCCTTCAGGAAACAACGAATCACCTAGCTCAGATACATTCAGTCTCTAGGAGAAAAGAAATAAACGCAATAAACATTTTTATTAAAGTAATAAAATGCCTATCACAAAAGTATATGTACTCTGTACAATACCACAGCATAGTAGGAAAGAGATCTGGAAGAAATACTGGATCACCTGAGACACTGTACAGCCCCCGTCAGTCTCTAACCTCCCGGCACCCTCATCCCCATTGCAACCCCCACCTCCATGCAAACTTCAGTCCAGGGAAATGAACTGGGGAGATTACATAACGCACTGGGATCTAACAATAGAGACATGACAGGATTTCTAAATGTATCTGCTTTTCCCTGCCCCTTTCCAGCAACCTCCCCCATTCTTCCACAAGTAAAGCACAGAAGAAACTTAACTGACAAGCAAAGAGTCTCTAAACTGGTTTTTCCCATGAAGGTAAACTTTACTGACTGAAACTGCAGAAGGCCAGGTCACATTTTAAGGGTGATAGTTATACTAACATATGCAAAAGCTAATCGGCTTATGAACCTAAAAACTTGAGTGTGTTCCTATCAATGAAGAAAAAAAAATCATTATTCCAAAATAATTTTTAAAAGCAAAAACCATTACAACCTATTAATTCTGCATACACCCTGTCCCCCACTAAGCTGGTAAGAGCAGAGAAACACACACACTTTTCTCCTTTAACGCTATGCTCTAAAATCCTGGTAAAGCGTCCTCACCAAATTAACATTAAAATAAAATTTTGTGAAAATGTCTACCTCTTGACAAAAGACACAATAATTTCTCTGCTGCCAAACCTGAACTAAAAGAATGCTTATGTAAGTATAAAAAATACCCTTCCAAGGAAAGAACAGCAATAATTAGTCCCAACAAAAATAAGAGAGATTATTAGTGTGGACCATGACGATGCTTTCTGGACCAGGATCCCAAGTCAGCCCAAAGGCCCTCAGAACTTGTCCAGACTCTGACAGGATTTTAGCTCTTTTCAAAATCCCATGGAAAAACATAAAGTGAATAAAAAGTCAAGGCTTTAATAACTGGGAAAGACATGTTTAAAAACAAGATCAACAGAAACCGAATTCTCCCTCCCTCTGTCAATTGCCTATCCACATACTTGGGAGATCATGTCCCGTTTTAAATACCTCATTGGTGAGCAACAGGCAGGAGCCCCAACTGTCAGACATTTGTCTGGCACACATATATAAAGGAGCTGGCTCCAGCAGGAGCTCAAGCTGTGAGACAGCTAATTCCTACGGGGGTGAGGAAACAGGGCACTTGGCCACCATGCTCCACAAGAGCCACTAAAATGGCGGAACATTTGAAGGCTCCATCACTGGTATGGCCATTAGGCTAGGCGCAGGCTCTGGGTTTTCTCTGTTGTTCTTATCACAAGAAACAACAAACAAGCCACATGTCAGTCTTTGAGACCATCCTAAAGGAAATACCAATTCCTCACTCCATGTTACTGGCAGGATTCCCTTTCCCCATGTCAATCTTGCCAGGGAATCATGCTACTACTGCTGGAAGGGGCTTTGAAATGGACCCCTATGTCATTTTGCAGACAGAGATACTGGGAACTACAGTGTGTAAGGCCCAGCCAAAGGCTTGACAGTATCAGATGGAGTACCTTGGGAATCTCTACTTTAGCCTCCTCTGCCCAGCACTTTGGAAGTCTTCACTTCTCAGCCCGCGCTCTTTCTTTTCTTCCCTGTCACCTCTCAATTAATCTATCTGCTCACACCAACTAATGCACTCTTATTTTCAAGCTGACTGCCTCACTCTCTTGGTTTCCCTGAGTTCAGCTCCTAACATCCCTTAACCATTTCTGCCGAGAGAGGAAGCCCCGAGAAACATGGGAATCTTGACCAGAGACGGCAAAACAAGGTAAGCAGCACTGACTAGGTAGTATTCCTTCTAATAAAAGCAAAAAGTAAGAACTCTGGAGTTAAGGGTCAGCAAAAGGCAGGCACAGGCGACTGGTCAAATACAATTATTCTGGGGTGAGAATGGGATTTAATGCTAGAGTATCCAGCCAGAGGCCAGTACATAACCAAGATGAGGAAGAAAGCCCTCCAAATCAAAACCACAGTTGGGTTATATCATTAATGAAAACAAGTTATGCACTTGTTCAAAAGAGCAGTCAGGTAGATAGACATTGTGAGAAAATAACATGAGACTGGAAATGATAATATAGCATAACCTTAGCATCAAAGTCACATTTCCTAGCCTGTTCCCAAAAGGTCCTTTTAAAACATGTCAAGTTCACTGGCAGAAGGAAAGACAGAGCTGAGCTGACAGTCTAGTTTATATGCATGGGAAAGGTATCTATAAAAATAATGTAAAGCACTCATATAATTAATTAAATACTTAAGAGGAGTGGGAAAGATGGAAGCAGGTGAAATGAGAGGCAGACAAAATATTGCAAAAAATATACTGACTGAACATAAAACATGATGTGTAGTATCAGATAAATTTGAAAAAGATCAGGACTATTTCGATTATTTTAAAATGAGAAAAATTTCATTCTTAAGTATTCAGATAACAATAGAAATATACAAAGTTACTGAACAAAAACTTCAGATATAGCAGCCAACTTCAAAATGTTTAACATCTTTAACATCCAAAGAAATGGAGCCAAGATGACATTTTTCCTCTAAAATTTCATAGCATACATTATACTGGATAATGTCCCAAGGCTACTTTACAACCCAAGATTGATGCTGGCAAATTATTCCAAAATTTCTTATTGCTACCGGTATACAAGTGGTGACCTCACACATTGTTCTGCCTTAGTTTAAAAACAATTTTAAGTAGTATATTATAAAATTGTAGAATATTTCCCTGATGAACTCATTTTTACACTGCTGATTAGACCATTTGTTCTGATTATTGTATATTGATGAATACATTTAGCATAATGTTTACAAACAGTGCTCAGAAGGTTCTCAAATGAATCCACATATAACTGCAAAAAAATAAACACAGGGGCCAACAGTGTGTCATAGTGGGTAAAGCCTCCGCCTGCAGTGCCGGCATCCCATATGGGTGCCGGTTCGAGTCCCGGCTGCTCTACTTCCAATTCAGCTCTCTGCTATGGCCTGGGAAAGCAATAGAAGATGGCCCAAGTCCTTGGGCCCCGTACCCACATGGGAGACCCGGAAGAAGCTCCAGGCTCCTGGCTTTGGAGAGATGCAGCTCTGGCCATCGCAGCCAATTGGGGAGTCAACCAGTGGATGGAAGACCTCTCTCTCTGCCTCTCCTTCTCTCTCTGTGTAACTCTGACTTTCAAATAAATAAATAAATCTTTAAAAAATAAAAAAAATTTTAAAAATAAACATAAATGAGACAATGAAATGGACAATTCTAAGTGAAAAGAGATAATGAGTGACATATTACATCATTGGTTCTTAATCTGAAGTCTCTAGATCCAAAGAATGATGCAAAAGTAGTAAAACAAGCCCATTATAACAAGCTACAGAAAAATACTAAAATATAACTTTGTGTTCTCCTTCTGTTAATTCAGTATGAGAACAAGACTGGGAATCCAAACCTATGACTGATCATTTCATGTCTTTGCTTTCTTTTTAAAAGTGGGGAAGGGAATAATTATTTAATGAATATAGATTAGTGGGCCAAGTCTTTCAAAGTTTTTAGCCCACTGGGAAAGAGATGGGCAGAGGGGCATATTAAAAGGATTCTTAAGGGGCCGGTGCTGCGGTGTAGCGGGTAAAATCACCTTCTGCAGTGCTAACATTCCATATGAGCACCGGTTCTACTCCTGGCTGCCCCACTTCCAATCTAGCTAGCTCTCTGCTATGGCCTAGGAAAGCAGTGGAAGAAGGCCCAAGTCCTTGGGCCCCTGAACACACACACCCGCCCCCCCCCCCCCCCCCCCGCCCCAGGAGATCTGAAAGAAGCTCCTGGCTTCAGATTGGTGCAGCTCCAACCACTACAGCCACCTGGGGAGTGGGCCAGTGGATGGAGACCCCCACCCCCACCCCGGCTTTCTCTCTCTGCCTCTGCCTCTCTGTAACTCTGCCTTTCAAATAAATAAATAAATCTTTAAAAAAAAAAAAAAAAAAAAGGTTCTTAGGTGACCAAAAGTTAGAATAGGTATCTTCTCTGCATTCCCTATTAGTAACAGCCAACCCATGTTGAACATGTATCTGGTATCAAATACCGAGAACAGGTATTATATGCGCTGTCTCCATCAGTCCTCACAAAACTCTGAAACACAGGTAAGATTTATCCTGTTTTCTTCAAGAGGAAACTGAGGCCTAGTGAAGGTGAAAACTTGTCCAAGGTCATATGGCTAATAAGATTATCTGAAATTTGACTCCAAAACCTGTGGCTTTAAATAATATTTTATCCCATCCAACTATTTAAAAAACAAAATAGACAAATTTGTTAACATTCTAAGTGAAACTTAATTTTTAACTCACTCATCTTCATATTTTAACATGAAATATAATTTTAACATGAAATATAACACTTAAAATATAAACATTTTTAGTAAAACAATTTGTCATATAATATACTTTTAACATCTTAATGGTATAAACTCACTGATAAACTATAGGACTATATTTTTACAGGACACAAATAATCTACTCTAACAAGACAAGTAGTTTAAAATATTGCTACTTTCTATCGATGTTCTGGGTTCCTCGATGTATTCCAACTCATGAAGTGTTATGCTTTCTAAAGCTATTTGAAAAGAAAATCACAATAAGCTGACTGTATTTAAATTTGGGCAAACAGTATATAGACAAATCCATTATCAAGATAAAACAAAGCCTATATGATGTAACGATATCTTTCTGAGTTATTTGAGGAAGATACCACCGTTTCAATATTTGTCTTTTAAAATAGGCTGCTGTTAAGAGTCGCCAATGATTTGAGAAGCAGTCCAAAAGATTAGATTGGACAGTTCTCCTAAAATCCCTCAATGAACAAATATCCAGATATGGAAAGCAACATAAAATCCCTCCGAGTTTAGGAGAGGCACAGAGTTAGACAGAAAGAAGATCTATTACTCTTTGGATAATAAACCAAATCAAATAGCTAAGCCAGATTACTCCAACACAGCCTAAAGTAGGTACTTAATTAAGTTAACTTTATCATTTTATTAAAGTTTATGGATTAGCCTGATATTTACACTTTTCAGCTGTAGTTTTTTCAGGATTATGATAAAAAGCGTATCAGTAATTAAACCATACAAAAGTATTATCAGAATGGAAAATATATTGTTAAGTGTCAAAGATATCAAATTCATGGGGCAAAAAGCCATACTATCAAATAGTATGATTCACAAGTCAAGGTACTTTTCTTAAATAGAGGTTAAAATATCTATATCAGATGATCAATATATTTGCCTATAGGATTAATGCTGACATTCACACTATGCCAAAGATATCAATATTAATACAGCCATGTTGTGCTAATATACATGAGCACACAGACTCTAATATAAAACTGTCAATTAATATAACATATTCAATTTTAAACTACATAAAAATGAAGATATTACATGCTTGAATGCATAGGTAATTAATTTTTTTCTTTAAATAAAAGTTGTAATCAGTTCACATTCTTAGTGATAATAATCTCATGTTGCAAACAGCATAGCACCCTCTGGTGCATCTGTTTTAAGATATATAAAAATTCCCGCAAGAAAGAATAGAATAATAGAGTAAAAAGGAACCTTAGAAACTGATAGGTTGACAGTCTTTTATTTAATCCAGTACATATTTTTAAACATTAATGCTTAAAAACAACGTTCATCTTAAAAGATCACTATAAACTTCATAGTAGGACTTGAAGGTCAGAAAATGTTTTAATTTGCAAATATATAAAATATTGAATCAACAAAAACAGGACCTGATTCCAACATATATCACTCAAATTAAAATGAAGCTGTCAAGAAAAATTCTTTCTATATCAGATGGCAAAAATTAACTTGTCATGTTAACCAAATTTCACTTTATTCAGATCTGCCTTGACTTTTTTTTTTCAGAGAAATTTGACTCATGAAAGATGTAAAGTGCTCCTATGCACCTTTTCTGGATTAAAAGGGAATTTACCATTATTTGTAAGAATTCATAAGTGTTTTATTAACGGATTCGCAAGTTGCAGCTTGAAAATACAACAGCATTCAGAAATAAAAGTTTTGTTAATATACAAATCTTGAGTAGTTTAAAACTTTGCCTTAAAAAAAAAAAACACGTTTGGAAAATAATTAACTCTAAAAGTAGATTCTACTAACAACAAAAGCAAACGATGCCACCTGCTTTTGGACAGCCCTTTTGTGAACCACTGGAAGTCCCAACACAAAGCAATAAAAAAATGAAAGTGACACCTGTTTAAAGCAGCCATCTGTCCCTAACAAGCTAGATTTTAGTCAAATCCACTTACTCCTAGATTTCCAAAAATGGGAACACTATGCACCTGTGAACAGAAAGAAATTTGAAGTCTATTTTGTGATTGCCACTAGGAATATAGCAAAGAATTAAAGGAAAACGATTCCACTAGGGAACCTATTTATTTTTAAAGTAACTGAAAGTAAACAGGGGATCTTTACCCAAATACTTAGCAAAAAATAAAAAAATAATAACCAGCAGACTCTTCTTAAAAGTTTACTTCTTTGGAAGCCTCCTTTCTTTTAGCATATCCTCATTATGAATACCAAGAAAAAAGTAACATACCTATTGGACTGTTTAGGAAAGTTGTTTTTTTTTTTTTTTAACTTTTCCTACACATCTGATGCTAAAGCCAACCTTCTAAACACACATATACACACACAAACACACACATTTAAAAGATTTGAAAAGCAAAATCATCATACTCCACATAACTGATATCTTCAGTTGGAAGCTTAAAGGAATGCTCACACAATAGGAATTTTCTCAAAAATACTTTAAAATATTATCCAAAGTAATAAATACAATGCATGAAATTTATCTCAATTTAAAACTCACTCATTTTTAAATGCTATTTTTAACACTTAAAAATATTATCACAATAAATACGTTTAGGGTATAAAAACTGTTTAGGGTTCAATCATCTTCAACTTATAAACTACAAACTTCTAATAAGACTACTTGAACATCAGGAGAATAATACACTATTTTAAACACAGAGCATAACTATCCCATATAAATGAAACATTGTGAAATGATGCAAAACATCTGAGAATGCTTTAGTTTACCATACAAATGTATGATGTCTATACCACTTAGTACAATTCACAGTCAAAACAAGACAAGCATTATGACATACATTGAACCACAGGTACTGAGCTACTCAAAACAAGTTTCAAGGGACTCCTATTTAATGATTTTAGTTCCAAACCATGATCACCCTCACAGATTTCTATTAGTCTAAAATCTGAAAACAGAGAAACCAGTATGTAATACAGTCCCTCCCTGCAAAGAAAAATGATAGAAAAAATACACTAAATGCTAAATATTTATCCTGTGTTTAAATCTGATTATATTTCTGATTATTTAATCAGTTCAGATGAATAATGTCAACTCACTTAATCTAAAGCATCTCTAACAACTGTTATACCATATACATGCTTTAAAAGGATAATTTAAATAAAAGGATTCAATTTAAGTTCTGCTCTCAAATCAACGTATAAACAAAAAAATTATAGAAAACCTTAAAAACACATAATGAGTGAAATGCCTCAAAAAAGTTCTTAAACACTGCAAATAAAAATATTAAGGCAATAATATTATAGCATATAATCTACTCAATTAAAAGCCAATTACGAGAATGGCATATGGTCTGAAACTGTCCCAAGACAGCAAAACTCCTATTAACTTCAGAGAGAGTTTATAGGACCCAGGAGCTTCACCATCCAAAAGTGTTCAGGCATTTGACACTCATCTGAACAGAAAAAAAAAAAAAAAATACAAGTTAGTATGAGAGATTTGCACCAAATCCAGGATCCAGGTTGGGAAGGAAAGAAATAATTATTAAAAAAAAAAAAAAAAAAAAAACCTGTGTGCTGTAAGAAAAATTTTTTTCAGAACCAAATATTTTCATTTAAAACAGCAATCAGAAGGAAACGAATTGAAATGAATTTTTTTAAACCCCCAACTCTGATTTTATAAAATATTAGCCTTAATAGCATTATAATTACCCAATCCGCTCATTGACAATCTCAAGAATAATTAATACTGTCACATTATTCACAGGCTGCTCTGTCAGTTAAATCAATATATGTTTGCTGTCAGAAAAAAAGACTATTTAAATAAGCATTTTTAAAATCTAAATTGGCAACTTCACACGTAATTTTAATGGCACATCATATTTTTTAACAGGCATTCATTATCAAAACTCTTTACTGATAATCTATTAATTAAAAGTTAGGCTGAAGCATGAACAAATTAAGGGGATCTATAAAACTGGGTTAACTCTAACCAAGTACCTTATTACTTGAGGACTGAAAAGTATTCACATCTAAAGAGAAAAACCACTTTTCCAAAGAAAGACTTAAAAAGGAAAAAGTTCTCTTTCCTGAGCAGTTTAAGTTACTGTCCAAAGAAAACCAAAAAGTAAATAAGTACCCACATGCCTAGATCTTAACAACCACAAAGAAAGTGAAATATACACACGTTTCAAGTTGAGAAGCTTCATACATTCTTTATGAACAACTTGACTTCAATTTCAACTCTCAAAGGAAAGCGAACACAGAAGACGAAGAAGGAAAAAAAAAAAAAAAAAGAAAGCCTCTTAAAGTACCCTAACTGTCAGAAATAACGCTGTAAACTGAGTTCTCACAAAGCTGCCTGGCGTCCTCCCCCTGTTCATCACACCCGAGTCTCAGAACCACAATGAAAATTGCGAACACTCTACGCCGGGGAGGGCGGCTCGTCCGAGTGGAAGGGAACCTCGCGGCCACCCTCCCAGCTCCACAGGAAGGATAAAGCACTGTCAATAACTAGGAACCAAGTATCACAGATGCCCTGCATCCGGTTTAAATCGCAAGCGCGCGCGCACACACGCGCACACACACACACGCACACGCACACACACACACACACACACCCCAGAAGAGAGAGACCAGGGAGACAGGGAGAGACTTTTAAAAAAAAAAAAATCTCCTTCGCAGGGCGGCCGGGGGAGCCCGGTCTGGAGGCCCCCAGTTTCCCTGTGTGTACAGGGGAGGGGGGAGACGGGAGAGGGGGAGGGAAGAGTGCGGAATGGATAGCAAGACTGTTTGCAGCACAAAGAAAATACAGTTTTAAAAGAAGAGAGAACACCGTGAGGCTGATGATGATCAAAGCAGAGCAGCCCACGGAGCACCAGGCAAAGAGGGGCCAACACGAAGGGAATAAGCTGTGGGAAAAGTTCACCGACGTACGAGGACAAAAATAACAAAACCCGTCACAAGGCCCCACAAGTGAACCGCAACAACAACAAAACACCACCTCTCGGGTCCCCCCCCTCCCCTGGCACATTGTTGTCCACGTCGGTTGGGAAAGAAGCAGGAAACAAGCAGCTTTGAAAAGGAAGAAAATTAAAGGGGGGAAAAAAGAGAGAGAGAGAAATCCGTCTCTGTTCACCTGACCCTCCTCCTCAGACCAGAGCTAGGGGAACGCTCCAGCATCCGCCTCGGAAAACTGTGGCTCCCTCTCCCGCTCGGCTCGCAGCCCCCCGAGCTCCCGCTCCATCCCTGAAGTGCGGCCGGCGCAGGGCCGGGCGAGCGGCGCCCACACCCCCGACCCCGCCGCGGCGCGCAGGGTCCATTGTAAACAAGCCCGGGGGACGGAGCCCCCGGGCAGCGGCGCCGCGGCGGCAGCCCGGGTGTCAGGAGTGAGACCCCCGCACAGCCACACTCGGCTCGCACACACGGACACACACACGCACGGACACACGCGTTCACACGCCGCCACACGCTCCCACACACATGTAGAGACCGAAGAATATTCACCTTGGCTGTGGATTATTGTGGTGTTGTTGGTGGGTGATGGAGATGGTGGTGGTGGGGAGGAGGAGGAGGAGGAGGAAGAGGAGGAGGAGGAGAGGAGTAGTTGTTGTTGATGGGTAACAGTCGCCAGGACTACGGTGACTATGGCGCTTGATTCACAAGGCAACGGTTGCTATAACTCACAAAAGAGAGAGAGAGGGAGAGAGAGAGAGAGGGAGCGAGAGGGAGAGGGAGACACTCGCACGGGGAGGGGTGGGGGAGGGAAGAGGGGAGGAGGCGGGCCCAGCGGAGTCGCCGGAAGGGGCGGGCTCAGCGCCGTGACTGACGGCCCCCGAAGCCGGGCGGCGCGCAGGGTGGGGGACTGGGGGCCGCTAGGCTGGGATTCCGACGGAGAACCCCGAAGAGGTGCGCTTAGGCTTGGTAGGGGCTGAGGTCACGGAGTCCTCTCAGAGGACTGCCACTACAGACGCTGGCGAAACCGAGGAGACTTTAGAGTACGAGGGGTGCTTTCTGTGAAACGCAAGCTGCCTGTCCCCGCAGCCCGCTTCTATGCAGAGAAGCGCCAGAGCCACGGAAGAGGGGGTGCTGAGGGCGATCCCAAGCACTTTGTGGAAAGACGAGCTATGGCGGGGGGGGGGAAGAATCCACTTTGAAGAGCGGCCCCGCCCTCCGCCACCGTCACTTCCGGGGCTGGGCGTGCGGAAAGCCCGGATGTGCCGCTGCTTTTTCGTGTCTGAGGCACCGGCGGTGTTCCTGGTGGCGGTAGCCTTCTGGCGCGTCTCTGGCCGAGACGCTTCAGGTCTCTTGGGCTCGCGGTGGACTCTAGGGGGCCGAGTCGCTCTCGCCCCGCTGCTTCCTTCGCACTCTCCGACTGCCGCCTCCCTGAGGCCACGGTTCCGAGGGGCGCGGGCGGCGGGGCGTGAGCGGGCCGCCTCCGCCGCCATCTTAGAGAAGGCGAGCGCGGGGCGCGCGTGGGCAGCCGGCCGGCCTCCTGCAGTCCCGCCGCGGCGGCGCGCGGAGCGAGGAAGGTCCCAGCGCGTCCGGCCCAGAGTGGAGAGCGGAGAAGCGAGGTCGAGCCTCCCTCCCTGCAGGGCTGGGAGTGAGTGCTAATTGGGAGCTAGAAATTGCCCTCCCGGGGGCATGAGAAAACGTTTTAACGGTCCTCTCCCGCAGGGGTAGGCGTTGAGGGGTGGGGTGACTTACACCTGCCTGAGAGGCCATCCCGTTAGTTTCTGTGCCCCGTTACTTTAAGTACAGGGCTCGCCTTTAAAGTTGCCGGAGCGGAGATCCGAGTTCACTCCCGCACCCTGTTAGTTACCTAGCACTCGGCTCCAGCTGGGACAGCCTCCTGGGGCTCAGGCTCTGTTTGCCGGTGCCCTGGGAGTGAGAGAGGGGAATGGCTTCCGTCTGCGGGGACTTTGGTTCGCACGTAGCCCGCACTCTCAAACAGCTGAGAATAACGCACAGCCCCTAATTCCTCACGGTTCAAACAGATCCGTCCAGTTCTCTACGGAGAGTCCAGCAGGCACGTGCCCCCGGGCCCTGCCAGTACCCAGAATCTCCAACATTGGCAGCTAAGCTGCTTATCCGAGACAATAACATTTAGAAGTAGAACCTTGGGAAGTCAGTTCTCTTGAGGCTTAATTTTTGCACCTGCAAATAAGGGATTTGGGCCGGCATGAGTTCACCAGTGCTAAAATAATACCAAGCTCTTATTCTGAGCCCCAGACCTCATGCCAAGTGTTTTACATACATTATCTCATTTAATCCTGACAACACCACTATTAGATAGTTAATACTTGTATTCCCATTTTAAGACAAACAGGCCCACAATTCTGAAAGTCGTTGTTTTGGTACTGCGGCTCTGCCATGAAATAGCAAAGGCATTTGAAGAACCAACTGTTTGAACAACAGATTTGAGACAGTAATATTGTTGCCGTTGGTAATGACCTAGAGGTGTTTTTAGAATAACGTGGTACAATGTAATAGTGAACAACCAGGAGCGTGATGCCACAGTTTAAAAGTCTTGAGACCCAGTCCGGTAGCAGGGACTTCTAGTCAGGTAAATGACAGTGGTAACCAAACACCAGTTAAACCCTTCAAATTTAGAAAACCACTCTGACATAACACAGGGAGTGAGGGATACATTCTAGCTGTCTGAAAACTGATCATCGTTATGAATATTCATTTTAATACATTTACAGAATCCCTTATTCCTCCGTGTGGAGATCTTGTTCGCAGTGCATGGCTCTGAATAGCTTGGCTTTTTTAGTTCTTTTGTCTGTTGGAGTTTGCCTGTCCTTTCCCTCACTGTCAGCTGTTGGCTGCTTACTGCTGTCAGTGAACGTATTTCTATTATCAGTCAAGGGTGCTTTTAATTTACTGCTTTTAATCTGTAGGCAAGAAAACCACAGAATGAAGACTGTGCAAAACTGTGTCTCAAGAGAGTAAATAGGTGCTTTAAGGGACTGTTCTTTAGAAGTGTGTGACCTTTGTGGTAGGACATTGTGACATCAGTTTTAAGCTACATATAGACTTTTTTTGCCTACTTCCTATTTTGAACTTTCCTGGGTTAGGAATAATTTTTCTTAAGTGAATTCTTTAAAAGTCATGATTTAGAATATTTTCTACTGTTTTAGGATATTGATGTTAAGATGAAATAATAGTTTGCAGTGTTACCACCACACAGAATCAGATAACAAAGCTACCAGTTCAAACTATAGAATGCCAAACATGGTGGATTATATACAAGGGTACTTAAAAAGTTCATGGAAGAATGGAATTTTTTTTTTTTTTGACAGGCAGAGTTAGAGAGAAAGGTCTTCCTTCCATTGGTTCACCCCCTAAATGGCCACTACGGCGCCGATCCGAAGCCAGGAGCCAGGTGCTTCCTCCTGGCCTTCCATGCAGGTGCAGGGCCCAAGCACTTGGGCCATCCTCCACTGCTTCCCGGGCCACAGCAGAGAGCTGGACTGGAAGAGGAGCAACTGGGACAGAATCTGGCGCCCCAACCGGGACTAGAACCTGGTGTGCCAGCACCGCAGGCGGAGGATTAGCCTAGTGAGCCGCGGCACCAGCTGAAGAGTGGAATTTTTTAAAATGTTTATCTTGATATGAATTTTTACATACACAGTTTCCACAAACTTTTTGGAGATAAATCATGTATGCATGTATTGTTTCATACTACAATTAGGAAAGAATCTTGAAAACTCCTGCCTATTTTAGTCATTTTAAAATTTTTTCAAAGATTTGTTTACTTGAAAGAATGAAAGAGAAGTAGATCTTCCATCTGCTGATTCACTCCCCAAAATGACCCCAATGGCCAGGACTGGGCCATCCCAAAACCAGGAGCCCAGAACTCCATCCTGGTCTCCCATGTGTTTGGCAGGGGCCCAAGTAATTGGGCAATCATTGGTTGCTTTTCTAGGCCTGAAGGTGATCTGATATGGGATGCTGGCACCTCAATTGCTGAAACACAATGCCAAGCCCTTTAGTTATTTTTTAAAGCTGAATAATTATATCTTCACATATGTTGTAGATGTATTTCAGAAATAAAATATTTGTGAAGCCAGCGCTGTGGCGTAGTGGGTAAATCCACCTCCTGCAGTGCCGGCATCCCGTATGGACACCGGTTCGAGTCCTGACTACTCCACTTCCGATCCAGCTCTCTGCTATCACCTGGGAAAACAGTAGAAGTTGGTCCAAGTCCTTGGGCCCCTGCACCCACATGCGAGACCCAGAAGGTCCTGGTTCCTGGCTTCAGATCGGCGCAGCTCCAGCCATTGCGGCCAATTGTGGAGTGAACCAGCGAATGGATGACCTCTCGCTCTGCCTCTACTCTGTCTGTGTAACTCTGACTTTCAAGGAAATAAATAAATCTTTTAAAAAACAGGTGAAATATTTGTTAAGAAATCATTGAAAAGAATCAGCTGTGTTAGGACCACTCTTAAGTTATCACCTGTGTTAGTGCAAGACGCACTGTGGGCTCAATAAAAAAAGGTCCTTAGCAACAAGCTGCCTTATATTCCTTGACAAAGTCAGTGAACTCTCAGTGCAATAATTATGAATTAATGACTAAAACAGCGCAGATAGAGATATTGTCTAAAATACTCAAGTAATCCTTGAAATGTATCCTTGGTTTTCACCCTCAGATTGGAATAATTGGCAGATACATTAATAGGTTCTATGGCAACTGATTATTCATGTATTTATTCTATACTTTATAAATAACCACATTCTTAAGGGTAAAATCTCCTTTTCGATATTATCTGTTAGAGTATTGCCTCCTGTTGATTTTCACTGCATATTTAAGAACTAATATTATTTCAGTACTAGTGCCTGAAAGGTGGAAAAGATGCATATGAAAATAAATTAATAGATGGTAGACTTGCCTCTGAAAAGTTATAAGTTTTCAAAATTATATTGTTCTGTGGCAGCATACCTTTGAATGTGTGGTGAATCATGTTATAAATCAGCAATCATGCCTGTTTTAGATTTTTTCATTTAATTATAATATCCTGTTTTCTTCCATTGAGAGAGGCACGTAGAGTCTTAGTTCTCATGTGAAATGGATGACTTCATTTCTACCAGTGTTTATTGATCACTTAAGATTTGCAAAACACTGGAGAATTACATTACTGAATTACTAATTTCACTAGATCTGAAATTCTGTGGATGTGTGATAATATCAATAATTTAAAAAGCCAAAGTAATCAAAACTTTACATAGTTCGCCACTGTTCTCTAGAAAAAGGGTGGATAACCATTTTTGTACCAAGGGCCATTGAATATTTAAAACATAATTTACTGGCTCTGTGGATTTATCAAAACTTAGCCTGCTATAGATTTATTGAGTTTTGAGTGCTGCCTGTGATTGCTTTGGCAAGGGTAGACCAAAGGATTTTGATGGCCTTATATGGCCCTTGGGCCAGACATTCCCCACCCCTGTTTTAGAGTATCTTCAACCCTACTCATCCCTGCTTAAAAGTATATTTTGATTTTGAAAATGCAGTAATTTTTTTCTGGCATATTTGTGTTTCGGATTGTATTTTCTTAAACCAATACAAGCCAACTGATTACTCAGCCTTCCTGAGGTCTATCAGTCTATTAAATTTTTATCCCATTGTGGAAAATGTTAGATCATAAGGTGACTATCTCTGCTCAAGACAACAATAAATTATCTTTATGTATTTATATGTAACTTTTTCCCTTCAGTTACTTCAGAACATCAAATACAATATTTGCAGTATTAAAAGAAAGTGGGAACAACCCAAATGTCTACCAAGTAAGCTAATGGAAAAACAAATTGTATGCACTCATACAATGGAATACTATTGGGCAGTTCAAGAGAAAGGACTGCTGACATATACAACATGGATAAATCTCTAAAACATTTTGTTAGGATTTACTGGAAAGTATTACAATAAAACTTTGTAGGATGATAGAAATTCTCACTAACTTGGTAGCCACTTGCCAGATGTGGCTATTAAAAAGTTTTTGGGGGCCGGCACTGTGGCTCACTTGGTTAATCCTCTGCCTGCAATGCTGACACCCCTTATGGGCGCCGGGTTCTAGTCCTGGTTGCTCCTCTTCCAGTCCAGCTCTTTGCTGTGGCCTGGGAGGGCAGTGGAGGATGGCCCAGGTACTTGGGCCCCTGCATCTGCATGGGAGACCAGGAGGAAGCACCTGGATCCTGGCTTCTGATTGGCGTTGTTCCGGCCGTAGTGGCTATTTAGGGGGTGAACCAATGGAAGGAAGACCTTTCTCTGTCTCTCTCTCTCTCTCACTGTCTAACTCTGCCTGTCAAAAAAAATAAAAAGTTTTTGTAAATTTATTTAAAGTGGATGAAATTTACATAGGGGTCAGTGTTGTGACATACTGGATTATGCTGCACCTTGCAATGCTGGCATCTTGCATGGGTGCCAGTCCGAGTCCTGGCAGCTCTGCTTCCAATCCAGCTCTCTGCTTATGTGCCTGGATAGGCAGTGGAAGATGGCCCAAGTACTTAGGCCCCTGGCAACCATGTGGTAGACCTTGATGAAGCTCCTGGCTTCAAATTATCACAGCCATTTGGAAAGTGAACCAGCAGATCGAAGATACCTCTCTTACTTTCTCTCTCCCCCAACCAACTCTGCCTTCCAAATAAATAAATCTTTTTTAAAATAACTTGGTTTATAGTTACCTTAGCTATATTTTAAGTGCTCAAAAGCCACATGAGGCTCCTGGTTACCAAATTAGTACATATACAGAGACTTTCTATCATCTCTGAAGTTTTGCTAGAGAATATTATTCTAGATCTTGTTTTAAGTAGTATTGTGTAGATGTTTACATTTCTCAAAATTGTAATTAATACATACTATATATGTAATATCTACCCTTGAACCACAGAAATCATTAATAGAATTTTTTATTCTTTGCCTCTAATTAGCCCGGTTTTCTTTCATGGTTTTGTTTAGCTCTGTGGAGAAAGGAATAATGGTCACAGTTAACTGGCAAATTTTGAGTATGTGACATAATAGATAATTATTTGATAGTCAAAGAACTGAGTTTTGCTAATTTACTATTCTGAGTACATCTAGAAACAAGGAATTGCTTTTGGGGATTAAAGCAAAATCTATGATTACAGGGAAATTTTTCATATTTCCCCATTGGAATCACATTATCTTAAACATTGTAGAGTTCATATAACCTTCTTCTAAGGTAACAATTAGTAGTATTTGGGAGATTTTGGTGCTAACTCTATGATCAGAAGAAGGTCAAGAACTCCAGGAAATACTTAAGACTCAAGGCTACTCTGTTTCAAATAAATAATAAAAATAAATTTTAAAAATTCAATTCTAAAATTCTAATTTTAGTGGACTTTAAGAGATGAATACCAGGTAAATTGATTCAAAATGCCAAATATGAATCTTTGTTAGGAAAATTGTATCAATGTTAGCCTTCTACTTGAAGTTCTTAAAAAACTTTTTGAAACCTAAATAGATTTTTGTAAGATAATGATTGTGAACTATGTTAGAGATTCTGTGTAATCCTTACAACTTAATAAGCAGTTAAGAAGGCTGGTGCTGTGGCACAATGGGTTAACGCCCTAGCCTAAAGCACTGGCATCCCATTTGGATGCCGGTTCTAGTCCCAGCTGCTCCTCTTCCGATCCAGCTCTGTGCTATGGCCTGGGAAAGCAGTAGAAGATGGCCCAAGTCCTTGGGCCCCTGCACCCACATGCGAGACCCAGAAGAATCTCCTGGCTTCAGATCGGCGCAGCTCTGGCCGTTGCGGCCAATTGGGGAGTGAACCATCGGATGGAAGATCTCTCTCTCTCTCTCTCTCTCTCTCTGCCTCTCTTCTCTCTGTGTAACTCTGACTTTCAAATGAACAAATAAATATTTTAAAAAAGATAAGAAATCTCTAACATCTCTAAATTTCCTATATTTGCCTCTTGCTTGGGTTGCCTTTTTTTAAAAGACAGAAATTTGTGTATAATATTTTCCCAAAAATTTTGGTTAACTTACTAATAGTTTTGTTTTGAGGGACAGGAAACACAAAATACACATTCTGTAGTAAGATGTTTAAAACATTAGCCTGCAAGAATTGTTTGAAATTTTATCTGGTGTTTTCTTGCATAAAGAATTAGGGCCATTTAGATATATTTTCATGCATCTGCCTGAAACGTGAAAGTACTTACTCTAACATAGTAAGTATGTTAGGCCCCACAGAGTATTAAAAATATCAGAATGTACCCTTATACTACATAAACTACCGATATAATTTAGTTTACAGGTAACATAATGGTAAGTTTTTAGACATCTAGGTGTTTAATTTTTATTTGCAGATTTTCATATTTTGAAGTCAACTCTTTTTCAGATCCCCAACATTCTCAAAAGACCTTGGAAACATTTAAGTCCTGAATTAGTGTTCAATAGACCAAAAAACCCTGAAATAATTGTGGGGAAAATGAATTTGAAAAAACTTGCTTCAGTTTTGTTCTTTGTTTAAAAAGGGGATTAATTATCCAAAACTTAATCATCCTAAAACTGTAAAACATAAAATTATGGTGAACTTTGGGTATAGTTTCACAAAGATTCAAAGAAATAAATTTTATTTTCTAAGAGGATTACTTAAGTACACTTGAACTCAGTACCCCAATTTGGCCCTACAACATTTACTTCATTATAAAAAATTACTCATTGTGAAAAAATATGGTAAAGGCAATTGGATTTGCTTTAAAGCATTACCCTATTTGTAGCTTCAAATGTGTGACAAAATAATTATAGACTTCTTGTTAAATGTGATATCATTCTTCACCCAGAAGAAATAACCCTTAAAGAACACTAATTTGCATTGAATATTGATGAATGACAAGAAATCTTAATGTGAATAACCAGAAGAAGATATATAAAACAGTATATGGTAGAATTTTTCATACTGTTAAGGATGCCTATTTAGAAATAGCATTTTTTTAACATTAAATTCTTCCATAAATCAAAAAGATATAAGTAAACTTGCATAAAGCTCTCATATTATTTTCTTTCAATTCATCATGGATTCAGTGATCCAGTGATAAAATAAAAAACACTCTGTTTCTAGAAAAGCCAGAAACTGTATCAGCTTCTAAGGAAAAAAATATAGAGGGGCCAAACTAAATGATGCATAAATAAGTAGATTTAAATTGGAGTTTGATCTAAGTGGAAGTTCTTACAGCTAAGAGAAAACCAAGAAAATATGCAATATAAGAGTCAATTTAGTTTTTTAGATATATTTATTTGAAAGGCAGAGTGACAGGGAGAGACAGACAAGGACATCTTCCAACTAGTTCACTGCCTAAATGGCTGCAAGGTCAGGACTGGGGCAGACCAAAGCTAGGAGCCCAGAACTCCATGTGTGTCTCCCATATAGGTGGTAGGTGGCACAGGCCTAAGAAGTTGGACCATTATCTGCTGCTTTCCCACAGACAGCAGGGAGCTGGTTCAGAAGCAGAACAACCAGGATTCAACCCAGATCAGTGCAGTGATATGGAATGCTAGCATTGCAAGCTGTGGGTTAACCTATTGCACTTCAACGCAAGCTTCCAAGAGTAACTTTTATCAGAATATTTTTATGTCAGTTTAGTTGTATAATAAAAAAAATTACAAGTAGCTAGTATCTCTTAATAAAGCCATACATCTATATTTGGCATTCATCTTTGAGAAAGAAATACAGTCATGAAAGTTTATTGCAGACTTTGAAAGACAGATTGGTTATCTGTCAGAAATAGGTAAGGTAAGGGGCACTGTGGTGCAGTGAGTTAAAGCCCTGGCCTGCAGCACTGGCATCCCATATGAGCAATGGTTTGAGTCTCAGCTGTTCTGCTTCTGATCCAGCTCCCTGCTAATGCACCTGGGAAAGCAGTGGAGGATGGCCCAAGTCCTTGGGCCCCTGTATCAGACATGGGGGACCCGGAAGAAGCTCCTGGCTCCTGCTTCATATCAGCTCAGCTCCATTGCAGCCATTTGGAGAGAGAACCAATGGACTGAAGACACCTCTCTGTTTCTACCTCTCTGTATCTCTTTCAAAGAAATAAAAGAAATATTTTTTTAAAAAATAAGTAAGGTAAGCTGGAAATTTTAACACTTCTAGGAAGGAAATTGACAAGAACCTCACTTAAATATCTGTAAACTATCTTAATCTGATGCCATCTGTAATTAAGCAATATAAAGGTATGAAAAGGGAAATTTGTATTCAGAAAGTAACCGAGATGGTTACTATGATTTTTAAGTATTGTAGTTTCATGTGTTTATTTGCTTGTGTTTTCATGTGTGGAGATTGAACCAAAAGAAACTGAAGAAAGCAACAGGGCTACAGTTAAAGCTTGGACTGGAACTATAACTAGGAATGCAACAGCGAGGACATGGAGTGGAGGAAATACTGAGAGTATTTGAAAATTACTGGGCTTGGGAACAAGGAAAAGAAGAAGCTACAGAAGAACTAAAAGCCAGAGATCCTCTTTGTGCCAGATTAGTTTGTTTCTCCAGGCTGAATATTCTTCACCCTTTTGAATCTAGAATGACATCCATAGACCACTTCATGGCTTTCTGGCTGCCAGTTGATTTCTATCAGTGGGCAGCACTGGCAGGAGAAAAAAAAAGTGAGAAGAGTGCAATTAAGGTAATTATTATCCTGTCTCCCACCCTGCAAAGTTGCTTCAAGATGCTGTGTCCTTTGACTGAAGATTGCAAAAGGGGCCCCTTCCCCCTTTATCTTGGGACTTTGGGGCATTAGCAGTACCACTGCTCTCCAGGTTACTGCACCAGTCTCAGATTCCCCTTTACCTACACCTTGGTAAAAAGGCCTTTTTGTACTTAAATACTCATCAAATGGCCCTCCTTCTAGGGCGTCCTCTGTTTCTTGGAGGGACTTTGTTGACACCCTGTAAGCTCACAGATTGTGCTTGCTTTGTTCAGGCTTGCATAACAAAAGCATCACAGCCTGGTTGGCTTAAACAAGACATTTTTCTCACAATTCTGGAGGCTGGAAGTCTAAGAACAAGGTGTCATAGAACTGGTTTCTTCTGAGGTCTCTGTCTTCTCTCCGCATCTTCATGGGGTCTTTCTCCCAGGTGTGTCTGTGTTCTAATCTCATCTTCATATAAGGATACCAATCATATTGAATAAACATTCACTCTAATGACCTTATTTTAACCAAATTACTTCTTTCAAGATCCTATCTCCAGACACAGTCACATTCTGGGCCACTGGGAGTTAGGACTTCAACATAAGAATTTTGGAGGGAGAAAATTCAGTACATTAACAGATTAGTTGAAGAAGCTGTAGAATAATTCAGAAAATAATATCAATATTATGCATATAGGTTATGCAAAGATGGTTTTGCACCTACTCCAAGAAGAACATTAGAAAGGGGAGGATGAAAAAATTTTTAATGAGTACAGTTTTGTAAATATGTAAATTTCAATAGCAGATTGAAGTGCAGAAACATCTACAAAAGAAATCACATGAGCTAAAAACTATCAGATCTGTAGACTGATCCATACAGGGAACAAAGTATTAATAGTAACTAATATTTATGGAGCATTTGACAAGATTATTAGTAATCCACTCTCCTTCTTCTCTGAGAACAGATTACTCCTGTTTGGGACAGCTCTGAAGATGCCTTTTTCTGGTCATCCTGAAAGATAGAAGGAGTCTTAATGACTAAGTTCAGGTCAATGGAAAGCATTCAAAAATGTTTAATTGGACTTCTATTAAAAAAAAAAAAGATTCCTTAAGGGAAATAACTTCTTCATCTTTTCATCCCCTTCTCCATCCTGCTGCTTAAACAGGGATATCACCAAGCCAAATCACATGGAGCAAGAGAATGGAAGGCTGAACTCCCTAATGACTATGAAGTCACTAACTGCACTGATCATGTTCATATCAGAAATAAACATCAATCTTGTTTTTTGTCTCACTGTTGAACCTAACCCTAATTAATGCAAGTATGTTTGTGTGCTAGGTATTATTCTCAGTTCTTTTCATTCTATTTTGCCTCATCCTCATAACAATTCTATATGTAGATGACTACTGTTATTCTCTGTAAATAAACAGAGATTAAGTAATTTTCCTAGACAATATACCTTATATATGCAGAAGTTATAGCTTGAACCAACTAAGGAACTGTTGAGTTCAAACTCTGCCCCATTTTACCCACTATGTTGAGCCACCTCCTCCTAGTCCCTGCTTCTACACCCAACAATCCCCTTTCTAGAAAACAGGTTTATTTTTGAAAGCTACAGCATGAGCAAGAAAATCTTACTTGGATATAGAACCGTGATACACAGTCTATCAAAGGAGGAAAAGCAAACTAACTGAAAACTTTGTTAAAGATTTCTACATAACCCATATTATTATATTCATTGCTTATATTAGCCCAAAGTTTGAAAAAGTTTTGTTTGTCCTTTGAAGTAATCATAATGTGTCTGATAATGTTTCCCTTTCTAAAATTAGTTTTAAAAAAAGACTTTACTATGGAAAGCCTCTTGTGAAGTTCTATAAATCTGAAATGCATTTGCTCCCTAGTTGGCTGAGTTCAACCCCCTAGGGAAAGATGTTTTCGATCTGTGCCACAAAGGGGCCTCCCCTTGGCCATATTCTGCCACAGTCATTCTCTGAACCCCAGCTGGGATAATCTTTGGTGCAATCCTGGGACAACTTCTGCACTTAATTGTCAGATTTCTCTTGAGAAAGACTCAGCTCTCAGTCAGGAGTCAATCCTTCTGGTGACAGTCTCTGTTGCACTCCCTTTAGCAGCAGGAGAGCTATAAGAGTGTTACAGGGCTTTGTTAACCCTTCTCTTAAAGAAACTGGGGAAAAAAGGATTTTAAGGGCATCTTGATTTATTTTTTTAATGTTTAGGAAGAGGAAAAACCAGATCAGTGGAGATTGTTCTATTCCCTTCCCATCTGGCCATATAAAAGGCATCAGAAAGGCCACTGGATCTACCCAGAGGATATTAACACATTAAAATTCTGCAAAGAAATAAAGCAATAAATAAGGGATCCATTTATCCTCTTGCAATGAGAAGTTCTGTGGGCAGAACAGAAGGCAAAGGACCTATGATTCCTCTAACACAATTTGCTTTCAGGCTATAAATAGTACTGATCATGAAGAACAGCTTTGTTAGGATGGGATTTTGAAATGAAAATATCCCCCATACCTACTGTGGTTTTTAATTTCTATTCCTTCTAACCAATTTTTCCAGCTAGCAAAAATAAGTGAATAGTATATTTATAATCAGTACCATCATGCCATCTTGGGGTAGAAATAAGTTCTTATTTTTAAAAACAGCTTTATTGGGGTATACTTCACAGTTGGTAAAATCCACTCATCTTACATGTGCAATTACATAAGTATTAGCAGTGTGTGTGTTCATATAACAACCACCACAGTCAAGATACTGGACATTTCCATCACCACCAGAAGTCCCTTCACGGCCCTTTGCACTCAGTTCTGTCTCTTCCCTACCTCACCCCACCACTGGCTCCAGGAAACCTTTGATCTGTCAGCACTGTGTTTTTCCCTTTACTAGAATGTCATGTAAATGCAAACAGATTATTTAAAGTTGTCTTTGCTTGTTTGGATGTGGCCTCTTTTAATTGGCAGTATATTTTTGAGGAATCAATAATCCATTTATTCATACTGATAAATATTATTTCATGGTATGGATATATCATGTTTTCAGATTTTTTGTATTATAAATAATGCTTCTGTGAGTGTTTTATGTTTAAGTGTTCTTATGGAGGGAGATGTTTTTCAGTTCATTTTGGTAAGTTTTTAATTAGGTAGTATATGAAACCTACATTTTTGTTCTTTTTAAAAGTTGTTTTGGATATTCCAGGTACCTTGCATTTCCATATGAATTTTAGAATCAACTTTTCAATTTCTACAAAAAAATTTGCTGGTATTTGTTTTGATGCTGCATTTTAATCTATAGGTCAATTTAGTAGGAACTGACATGTTAATAATATTTGAGTCTCTAAACCATGAAGATCTTTCTCTTTAGTTTTTAGTGTACAAGTCAGATTTACCTAAATATATCATAATGTTGATGCTATTTCATTGATAGTACATTTAGATTCCTTTTGTTCACAATAGTTTAATGTTATTAATTTTTATGTTGATCTTATATCTTGATACTTTGTTAAAGTTATTAGTTCCAGTATCTTCTTTTTCAAGTCCATCAGATTTTCTACAAAGATGATAATGTCACGTATCAATAAAAACAAGTTTATTTCCACCTTTTCAACGAGTAATACACTTCCTCTTCTAACATCCCTCACCTCCACTCAGAACTCAGAAATAGATACTGTTAACAATTTTTAGTTTCTATTTCTCTAGCAGCCATAGTATTATTTTACACTGTATCTGTGCATTTCTATTTCAATTTGAGATAGTATCTATTGACACTGTACAATAAAAGAGGAAAAATGATGCTATTTTCCCTTCCTTCACCTTATTTTTCTCCTTCTGACTCCTATTGTCACAAATTACATTATGTTTTTATATTGTACAGATTAATAATAATTGTTTCCATTTGTGACCCTATGGTAGGTTAGGTAAACTGACTATGCTGCTTCAGCAAACACCAAAAAATTCTGGATGACATTTTTAAAATAGCTTACTAAAATGCATTGCTGATCTGGCAAGAAAGTAGGGGAAAGTCTCAAAGACCTAAAAAGGAACAACAGCCCAAATCAAAAAAGCTAAATTGGTGCTAAAGAGGGAAACCTACCATTCTTTAGAAAGCTAGAATTTCAACTTTACTGGCTTCTTAGAGACTGGAGACAAAGCATTGGAGCACAGGAGGTGAGATGTTATCATCTGAAACCCCCTCCACAAATTCTCCAAGAGTGAAACGGCTACACCCTCAATGAAAATATGAATTTTCCTAGAAAACAAAGCAAAGTGCTGGGAAAGAGAGGAGACAAGGAAGAAGACACAGAGGCCCGGAGGTCAGGGGAAAAGAAGGTCTGCTGCAAAATCCCTTTCAGGTCCATTAATAGCTACTTCACTTTCATTTATTTAACCATCATTTCCAACGATTATGAATGAGTAGGCTTTCTTTTTAATATCTTCCATACTTTGCTTTGCCATTCATCTTGATGTCTGAATACTTTTTTCCTTGGGTTATTGAATATTAATGAATTTGTAAGCAGAGAAAGGAAGATTAGCTCTCTTCACACCTAACCCTAACCTCCACCTAATCCATATACAGTGTATGATAAATATCATTGGGTATACTGAAATTAAGGTAAAAATGAATTTTACTTTATTTTTAAAATATTTTTGTGCTTATTAAAATAATTAGTATATGATTGCTTAGTTTCAGGGGAACAGATTCTGAGATTGGGAGGCACAAAAAATATTAGAAACCCCTATATTTTGCTTTTAAATTTTATAAAGCCTTACTTGATATACTTTTTCCTATATGAAAAAAGGAAGAATAGATTAAGAACCACTTTGAGAAATACCTTAGCAAAACTGACCTACTGTCAAAAACCAGGAAATGGGGGTATAGAAATCAATACAAAACAAAAATGTTAAAGCAATTTTTTTAAAGGTGCCATTCTCAATCTTAAATTCCTTTCAAATGTGATTCCTTAATGTTTATATTATCAGATTATTTTGATCTTATCTGCCCTGATTTATTGTTTTCATTAATTTTTCTCCACAGAAACTTTGAAAAGGATTTGATTTCTAATGTCCTAACTGTGGTTTTTCTCCATCATTAAGTTTGTATATTTTGTGACTTGTAAATAGATTTTAGGTAAACTAGGAGGCTATATAATTAGGTGTTTTTTTCCTTTTTCTGACTCTGAAGTGTGCAAATGGGAGCTTTGGAAGGAAAAAGAATGGTTATCATTTTCATCTCAACAGACCTTGATCCCACACAAATATAACACCAGTGGTAAACCATCCTAAATTGAACTCCTCACTGATGACCCCCAAAATGACCTGACATCTTTCATACTTCCTATTAAGAACATTGCATATTGTCTGTGCACTTTTCTGCTGGTGATGTAGCATCACAAGAGCTTACTCAAGTTACACTGAATTTGGGTTTTAGGTGGAACTTTATGAATGTGCTATTTTGACGGGCAGAGTGGACAGTGAGAGAGAGAGACAGAGAGAAAGGTCTTCCTTTGACGTTGGTTCACCCTCCAATGGCCGCCGCGGCCAGCGTGCTGCAGCCTGCGGCCGGCGCACCGCGCTGATCCGATGGCAGGAGCCAGGTACTTCTCCTGGTCTCCCATGGGGTGCAGGGCCCAAGCACTTGGGCCATCCTCCACTGCACTCCCTGGCCACAGCAGAGAGCTGATGAATGTGCTATTTTGAAGAAATCACTTCACCTACTGGGCTCCAATGTTTGCTTGATAAAAGGATTAGGACTTAGTTTAGGGAATAGTCTACTTTGATGTTGATCACTCTCAGAAAGGTGAGCAATTCAGCTGTTTTACCATGAGCTGCAATATAAAACTGTTATTGGATTATTGATGAAATAACCTAAAAATAATACTGTTTGAGTTCCTGAGTAGATACATACATATTTCAATGCAGTTTAAGTTTTATAATTTGAATAGATGTTTAAAATTCTATGTGTTACTTTCTATTAACAAAAATGATTATAGGAAGATTGTAGTCTGACATAGGTAGAACCTGAATTTGTATAAGCTCTAAGCCTTTTTCTAAAATTCTAGCATGGTAGATTTTTGATGAAACAATTATTCCTTAAAGTAAATTTTCTTCACATAAATAGACTCTTAAGATCTAATTAATGTAATTGTATTTTACCATAGCAAGTTGAGTTTGCATTGCCCAGATTTCTTTTTGTGAAGTTAAGCTTAATAAACTGCCTTCTGAAGGCTACTCAGAAGATTTTTCTAATATAAATTAATTTTTTTACATTTTCAGAATGAAGTGTAGGCTTACATAGGGTTTTTGACTGTTTTTAAAAATGTGCTAATTAAATCCAAGGTATTGTTTAAATATACTTAGCACATTTCAATCACATTTGTGTAGCTATGTTTTTCTTATGTTTATATTTCCCAATATGCATACTGTTATTAATGTGACATATATTAAATCCTCAACAGGAATTAAATATTTATTTTGAAAAACTCAATACAGCATATAAGTTTGCAGTGATTTATGCCTATCTTCATGATCAGTATGATTTTGCCTTAAGTGAATCTAAAATTATGCATTAATTGAGATGCTTTATAATGGAGTTTTGCTTTATATTATCTGAGATAATACGTATAGCTAACATCTATTGAGGGTTTCTTTTCAGTCATTGCTCTATGATTTAACCCTGTTGTTCCTCACAACAACCTTCTAAAACAGATATTGTTACAATTTGAATTTTTACATGTTGAGAAAATAGAGATAGAACAATTCATATAATTTTTTCCAGATCACAAGTTAGTAGCTAATGGAGTCAAGATACACACACAGTCAAGGGCCTGCATTTCTACAGGATACTGCTGGTTATATCAGTTAACCAAACGTGATTCCTTTTATTTCTAAATAAAAGAGTACGCCAGCTGAACTAATAACGAGCCAGATTTCTAAAAAGTGCTTTAAGAGATAGCTTATTAATATGGTAAAAAAATTTAAGTGTATACTTTTTGGGATGATTTTCAGTTAATAAAATGATAATCAGGACCTCTAGGATTCAAGCAAACATCAACAATCACCAGACAGTGATTTCTAGAATGGAAGAATTACTTATTTATAATAAAAGATATATATTTAGTTTGAAAACAAGAATCATCCTCTTCATAAAGCACATCCCTTTCCATGTGTTCATTGGAAAAATCTCCATTTAGATGTCCTGTAATCTATTTCAATTTAAAATACCCAAAACTCAGTCTGCTTATTTTTATCCTAAAATTAAAAGGTTTTTCCTGTAATCCTTTTATTTTTTTATAAAGCATTCCATGTTTTTTTTTAAAGATTTATTTTATTTATTTGAAAGTCAGAGCTACACAGAGAAGAGAGGTAGAAAGAAAGAATTCTTCCATCGGATGGTTCACTCCCAATTGGCCACAACGACCAGAGCCGCACCCATCCAAAGCCAGGAGCCAAGAACTTCCTCCAGGTCTCCCACACAGGTACAGGGGCCCAAGGACTTTCTACTGCTTTCCCAGGTCATAGCAGAGAGCTAGATCGGAAGTGGAGCAGTCGGGTCTCGAACCGGCACTCATATGGATGCTGGTGCTTCAGGCCAGGGCTTTAACCTGCTGCGCCACAGCACCAGCCCCTCCTGTAATCCCTTTCTTAACTAATTACACGACTACTCTTTCAGTTGCTTGTGCTTCTGAAAATCTGGTAGTTATCCTAAACTACTCTCAATTTCTTAACTCCCATATTCAATCAGACACCAAGTTTAAGACATCTATTCCCTTAGTCTTCTTTGTATTCTCTGCTTTTCCTTCCCCACCCACCCCTGTGTTTGAACAGGTTCTGTTTCACTTGGATTAGTTTAGCAGACAAAGGCTTTTCCCATCTTTGATCTGGAAACTACTAGAGTGATTTTAAAATAGAAATCTGATTTTGTCTTTTCTCTATTTCAACTTTTCTAGCAGTTCATCATATCTTATAGGAAAATGTTCTGATCCCTAAGCTGAACACACGACACTCATTATAATTTGGCACAATCTAAATCTCCAGAAAATGTTTCAATCTTCATTCCTGTCTGGTGGTGCAGGATAAGTGACAGGGCAAACTCAGGAGTGTCCAGGAGGCTGGCTGGGGTTCAATAAGAAGGCATGTCTCATCTATGTAGTGCATAGCATCAGTAGACAAACACCAGAAATTGTGAACTCTGGAAGTGGTTGGTCAGGCCTGCAGTAAATAGTGCAAATCTGAGAGAGTAAGAGTGAAAAACCAAAGTAGGAAACCAAACTGAATTCAGAAACTAGGTGAAACATCGAGTGCACAGTGTTGGAAAGAAGTTCTGTCTGTCAGAATGCCTGAAATGCTTTTATACATGTTTATGGCAAAATTAGTTATTTGCATGCAAACTATAAAGGCACATTTGATTTAATGAAACAAGTTAAACTAGAGTAAGTATAAACCACTGGTTGTGACCAACAGATATCATCACTTGTCTCTGCCTATCACAAATCTTTGTCCCTCCCTAAAATTCCCTCTTGCACTTCTCTGTTCTCTCACTCCTACTCATTCCATAAATGCAGTGGAAACATCCTTTCTTGTGTAAATAGTAATAGGCAACATAAACTGAGCGTTTACAGTCTCTAGGCACTATGCCAAATGCTTTAATACATAATCTCATCTAAACCTCATTAGGAAAGATGCCTGTATTTTGCTCATTTTATACATTATGAAATTGATGCTTACAGAGATGAATCAATTTGCACAAGGTCATACAACAATTAAGTGATGGAGTTGAGAATTAAACCCAGAGAGTCTGACTCCAGATTTGAGCTCGGTACTACCGTTGGCTTTCCCCAGCTCCCTAGGCTGATTTGAGGTGCCTTTCCTTGTGCATCTCTGTTTATATCATAGTCCCAGCCCTCTCTAATTATAAGTTTTTTTCTTTATCTGTCTCTCTAAGTGGTGGCAAAGGTCCTAAAAATTAAGGGTCAGGTGTTACTACAAAAGTAGAATTCTGATAAATGTTTAGTTAATTACTGTCCATCAAGTTGCTTTGGAAAGCCGCATTTAAGGGCACTGAATATTGCACCAAGGAACTTCGTGTCAATTAAATGCAGCTTGTTGTGTTTTTTTTTTTTTTTCCTAGAATATTTCTTTAGTAAAATCTGGGGCCTATCAACTAGAATCCAAATATTCATTCACCTGGATAGTATTAGATCTGGATATAATATTTTTTTCCTTTCTCTTTGTGCTGTTAACTACCTGTTTCATTCTGATAATCATCAGGCTACAGTGTTCAAGATAATCACTCAGAGATGGCATATTTAAAGAAAGGGTTTGTATGATTTATTCTTATTTGGTATCCATATTTGACCATCATGAAGTATTATGTCTTATCTTCTTGCTAGTTTGGTTTTGGGAGATTTTATTATAATCTAAGAAAATCATTGATCCCTATTACTTTAATGCTGAGTGCCAGTGTTCGCCTCAGAATAGCCATGTGTTGATCAAAGATCAACAATTAACAATTGCTTCAAATTAGTACTATGGGCTTTATTTCAGTCCATCAATAAGTACACTAAGTTTCAAAGGAAAGGAAATGCATAAGGGAAAAAACAGTAAAATACACTACTGTCAACTGTATGGATTCTCCTGTTCCAATGAGGCCCCAAAAAGTTTTCCAGTAGTCTTGCTAAGACTTGAACCTCTAGACCCTAAAGAATGAACTGAAAAGCAGATCTGCATGTGAGAATACCTTCAGGCACATTCATATCTCTAGGGATTTTACCCTGCTTACAAAAGGGTCAGAAGCAGCAGTAGGAAATTTTATCTCATTTGCTTCCTGCTGTAATCCTGCTCAATATCACACAAGATTATTTTTAACAGAAAAATCCTTTAGGATGACAAAATAGGAATAGTCACCTAGACATTTAACAGTGTAAAAACAAAGAAAAGAAAAATGGCTTAAAATTTTCATGAGCTAGTTATAGCAGTTCCCTTAGAACACGGAGTGAAAGACATTAAAAGGTGTTCCATTAAGACCACTGATCTCATGAGGATTACTTGTTAGGTTTTAAGGTATGATGAAAATATAGCATGAAGTAGCCCAATGTGAAGTGGGCATTCAAGTATGGGCTTCATCTCTCCAAAATAGAGCAGGTTTGTAGTCTCTGTGCCTTTGTCTCTAGTGCTTTCTGTTCCACCAGTGGCTACATGGACCATGCTTTCCCCCTAAGCCTGCACCACACAGGGGAAAGAATCCAGGTCTTTTCTCCATCTGACATGTTATAATCCAACACTGCGATCTTAGAAGATACATACATAGAAGATGGCTAAGGTGCACAGTGGAAAGAGCCAGGGGACAGCAAGAAAGAGTTATTTATTATGTCCATCTTCTGAGATGTTAGGGTTCATTTGATACAGCAGCTACATTTACCCTACCTAATCAGATTTCCAGAGTTGCAATGTGTCTGCAAACCTAGAAGAAAAACTGTATTTTCTGAATCAAACCATTTATTTTTCCCTAGTTCTTTTTCAGTCATTAATTAAAAAAGCTCTTTACAATATCTCAGCCCTAGCTCAGTTCCCTAATGTTAAAGGAAAGGTCACAGGTTAGCATCTGGCCAGACTGAGGACGAGCAGCTCCTGTCTGAAGCTAGACTTTTGGTGTTGGCAGCATTAGTGACAAATATCAATGAAAAGACACACCGTGAAGACTGAAGGACCGTGTAGTCCAGTTCTCTTTCCCAAATGAGATTTTCATTTGATTTTCAACCCTGAAAATACTTATTTTGTATACTTTTATTTTGGAGTTGTTGCCTTTAGCTTTTATTTTTATTAAGGGAAATGGGATGTTTTTCTAATATTTTAGCAAGCATACCTTTATGCATATCTTAAAATATAAATAACTACCATTGAAGGAGTTTTAAAGTGGCAAAAATATGTTTCTTGAGTATCTTATATTTCCCTTGGAATACCATTTACAGTTTTATATAGTTCAAAGGTAAAATCTATTACAGTCTTTGGTCAGATGGTCTTGCACTACAAGCCTATAGAATATAAATTTATTGCTATCAATGAACCAACTACTATCAAAATTTACCAATATAAAATTAGCAAAGTAGATAAATGGATATGAAATATTAGTGAAATTTTACAGTAAATAATATGAAAGTTGGTAAAAAACGTGTAGACGAAAAGTAAACTTTAACAATCAAGGTTATGATGGAAGCCTAAAGAAAACCCCAGGAGGAAATACTTCCACAAATAAATTTGCATCATCATTTCCTACAGAAGAAGGCAAAAATAAGCCAATGAATAACTATTGGGAAAAAATCTGCCTTTAAATTAATAAGTTTCAAGTTGATAGAATGGATTCCAAGTGAAGGAACATCAAACCCCATGGTTATAGAAGGAGAAAGTTTGTTCAGGCAGACTCAGAAAACAGTTACCACCTGACGTATCACAACAGGGGGTTCCTTGAAAACCCCAGATTCCTTAAGAATAAGAATATGCTCCTTACTTTCTGAAGAATTTTTGGACTTTTGTTACTGAAAGCTCCCAGTAGCATTAAACAATGTCTAAAATCATTTCACAGAAGTAATGTAAACTCTTTCATATCATCTGAAAGAAGTCTCCTTTACAACACTGCTGACAACAATGAAAACATAAACAAGTAGAAAATAAAAAATTGATAATCTCTGATGCTCTTAGGTAGTAGGAGAGGAAGTCTTTTCTAGTGGATTATGCACTGACCTGAATGGAATTAGCTGATAATTTTAAAAGCTTAAACCATATCCATGTGGCTTTTCAAGACACTAGTAGCAGAAACAACATAGACAACAAGAGACACTCATCTCTACACAGATTTCTAGTTAAACAGTAATTGTTCCTTTGTCTTTTATAAATCACTAAAAAGAATAATACTGTTAATTAATGGTGAATCATGCTCCAGTGATCTATTCATATTCTCTGGCATGTTGCTCTGGAGGTGGAAGGCAGCAAAGTGTTGATAACGATGTTGACTCAGCTTGGAAAGAGATTAAGAATCTCAGTATGACAACAAATATGTATTTTCTTGTTACAGAAACATTTCACTTTTCTGTTCAAAATCTGCAGTGGTTTCCTCAGTCTTTTTCTATAATTGCTGAACTCCTCGGCCTAAAATTTCAATCCCATTGTCAATTCATACCTTATCCCACTAATTTTACTTGCTCAGGATCACTAAAGTTGTTTTAATCTCTCCCTCCTTCCATAGCCACTCTGTCCTTTAAATGTGACTCAGTCTACTGTAGTTATTGTATAGGAGGAAGATGCTAGCCAGAAGTAGTAGAAAGACCTTTATGTCTCACCAGATAACATTTTATGATGTTTGTGGAAGATAATACTTGCTGCCTACCCCAACTCTCTTCCTCCTTTATCCTTAATAGCAGGATTCCAATTTTGTTAGAACTCAGAGTGCTTTTCTGAAAATACTTCTCCAAGTACCCTTGCTGCTAAGGATGGACAACAAGATGTAACATAGGGATTTCTTGGAAAGCTGTAATTTTCCTCATAAGGAACCCCTTCTGTTTCTGCCTCCCTTGCTCTCCACATGTGCTGATGCAATACCTGGAAGTATATTGACTTTTTGTGAGTTGACATGACAATCCTGAGAATAAAGACTTACATCCTGAGGATGATTGAGTTGAGAAAGAGAAAATGGTCCTACCATGAATGGTCCTGTTCTGCCTACCATCCCCCCGCCCCTGACACCTCCTCTTCTCAGTGTGAGTAAAACTTTCATCTCTCTACACTATTCATAGTGTTTTCCTGTGACTATGACAAACACATCCCCAACTGATGTGAAGTTTAGAAGTTTTTAAACCATGAGAATGCATTGCTTATTTTTATAGTAATAAAACATACTTAAATATACTAAATGAAAAGAAAGCAGACAAAGCCCCAACTTTAATGCCAGATAGGACTAAATTGGAATACAGATTTTCACACACATGTCTGAATTGTCTGAATTTTGGTCACTTAATATCTCCCAGTCTCAGTTTCCTCATTAGCAAAGTACAAATATTAGTAACAAAGATGCTGATGATATCTAACATACAATACACAGAGCCATTACGTAGCACTTAATGAGCCCAATGAAGGGTGGCTTTTGTTACAACTGTCCCAAAACACACACACATGCACACACATACATACACACAAGTGTTCTGTGTGTATCTGAAGTGCTCATGGAGAGAGCAGCACATATATCAAAAAGCTCTGGAGGTTAGAATAGTTGGTTTCTGATCTCCTATCACCAATTTCTGTGATTTTGGGAACAATATTATTTCTCCTGGTGTGAAAGTCCTCATCCGAAATGCATGTGAGACAAGAGTCTCAATAGATCATCATGTCCTGCTTTAAAATTCCATGATTATTTTAAAAACCAAGGAAGTAAATATCCAAATCTAAGTGTTTCTTCTAAGGAATAAGAAGAGCATAATGATTAGTGAGAGGCACATCAGAGTAGGGATAGCAACTTTTAGGATGGTAGAAATGTGCTGTTATTTACCTGCTTGGTAGTTGTATAGTTGTTCGCTTTGTAATTATTCATTAAACTGTACATATATTCTGTGCCCTTCCTATATGTGGATCTTGTAGTCATAGTTTTACAAACTCCTCTAACATTCATGTTTGTTTATAGCCAAACTAATTTCCTTCTGTCCTAGGTTATAAGTGTTTTTTTCATTTTTTCCTTTTTTTCCTATTATTTCAGAGACAGAGACAGATAGAGCTCTTCCTATCTGCTGGTTCACTCCCCAGATACATACAATAGCCAGGGCTGTGCTGGTATCAGGGCCAAGAGTCCCAGGAACTCAATTCCAGTGTTCCAAGTACATGGCAGTAATCCGGTGTCTTGAACTACCACTGCTGCCTCTTAGGGTCAGCATTAGTAGGAAGCTGAAGTCTGGAGCCAGAGTCAGGAATCAAACCTAGTCACTCCAAGGTGGGATGTGGGTGTTTAAATCACTAGGCTAAATACTTGCTCTCTACATATTTTTCCAACTTTTGTAAATTTGGGATACTATTTGTGATATAATTTCCTGTGTAACCTCCATATTTGATAACTTCTGTTGTGGAAGGGATGAGGGGGCAAATATCTCCTCAGGAAGGAGGAAGATGTGACACAGGGTAAGTTCCTGAGGGTCAGGACAGGGAAGTTTTCGTAGAGAGAATTTTGAGAAAAGTAGATTTCAAGCCTAACACCCTAGAAAAGTACAGTGTGGAGAAGAAATATACACGAGATCCCAATGGAAGTTTGCTCCATGCTTTAAAAAAAAAAAATTAGTGGTATCTTTTTTAAAACCCAGTTTACTACAAAAATAATTGAGTGAAAGTACACAGAGTTCCCGCATACCCTATCACTCCACCCTCCAGTTTTGCTTATTATTATGAACATCTTGCATTAGTGTCCTATATTTGTTTGGAGGTTCTAGCAGGGGAGCACAGCTACTCTTATACCCACGACTGAAGACCAGTCCTCCTCTAGCAGGGAAGGTCATCCTCTTCAACCAAGTACACACCTTCGGGAGGGATGCATGTAGAGTGGTGAGGGAGGAAGAGGGCACCCAGCTAGCCAGCCAGATCAGCCAAATCAACCCTGGTGATCAATGGGGTGACAGATGTCGCAGCCAGATCACCCTCACAACCAGGGTCCTCACATTTGTTATATTCAATCAGCTAATATTGAAACATTACTCACTAAAGCCCATAGTTTACATTAAAGTTCATTCTTTGCTCCATTCTACTACATTCTATGGATTTTAAGAAATGTTTTATGATTTGTATCCATGATTATGTTATCATACAGACTAGTTTCACTTCCTAAAACTCTTTCTTTCCACTTATTCATTCTCTTCTCCCCCTTAACCTTTGGCAACCATGAATCTTTTAACTGTCTCCATATTTTTGCCTTTTACAGAATTTTTATAGTTGGGATCATATTATGTGTAACCTTTACAGATTGGATTCACTTAATTAGCAATATATACTTAAGGGTCCTTTGTGTCATGTCATAGATCAAAGGCTCATTTCTTCTTATTGCTGAGTACTATTCCATTGTATGGATATACCACAATTTGTTTATCTGTTTATGGACTAAAGTATATCTTGATTGCTTCTAAGTTTTACTAAATATAAACAAGACTGCTATAATATTTGTGTTTAGAATTTTGTGTAGACATGAGTTTTCCACTCACTGAGGTAAATATGTTACATGCCTTTTCAAGAGACACAGCATCTGACATGATATCCTCCCTCCTCCCACCCACTGCCCCAGAGGGTAAATTAGAAATGACAGAATGGTATAGTAAGCTTGCTCCAAGTTTATACTGCTACCTCAGGGGGTTTTAAATGTCCAAGAGTTTTTAAGAAGGTCACATAAATAACAGGTCCAAAGTTTAGTCAATGGTGCCTACAATTCCTGTTACAACTCATTCAAAATGTTTCCAACAAGGAAAGAGGACTTCATGAAGAAGCTTTAGAGCTTGTCATCCATCATGGATAAGGGGATGCAAAGACAGTACCTCTAAAGATCCTTGATGCCAAGACATTGTGGTGGTGTATGCTCAGTGTGTATGCTCAGTGGACATGTAATGACCAACACATGTCCTCAAAATGCAGCCATTTGCTGAGCACCAATGATGGGAATCAGATGAGGTGAAGACAAATGCAGTTAGAGCCCATGAAGAATAAATCATTCCCTTTAACAGTAGAAGCCTGATACCTCATTGTCAGGTCAGACAAATCTCACAGTAATCAACCAAAAGCCCTAAAAGGTAATTCCAGCAAAACATCCACATGGGTTGCTGCACTGCTCACCACCACAAGGATAACTTTCTTCTTTCTTGGACAAAGACTTTATCTCTGGAAGTAGGCAAAGAGGGAAGCAGGCCTAATAGGGTTTAAACTTGTTCTTAAATGAAAATTCACCTGAAATAGTCTATCATACTTTTTTTAGAAACTAAAATCTATACTTCATTTGGATTTTCTTACTTTTTACCTTATGTCCTTCTTCTAGTCTTGAATAAGAGTAAAATCAGCTTGTTGCAAGTCTAAGGAGACAGGATAATCAAAAGTAATTCCAGGATCTTGTCTAGAATACCAAAATCCACTTAGTCATCCACTTTCCTTAGGCTTGTAATATGCCTGTTACTTTTATTAATACATTCTGAATGATTAGCCAAATAATTAGCATTTGACAGCAGAGTATGTAATGAAAGCAGTTCACTGAATAATTATTTCAAAGAGCATTTGATCAATAAATCACCTCTTATTTGGAATTTAAGTTGTTTAAAAGTTTTTGCCATTATAAATGTTCCAAGATATATCCCTAAATTTATACATTTATGACTATTATTTTGGGTAAGTTCTTAGAATTGGATAGCTATATCAAAGAATATGCAGGTATTTAAGGCTTTGGAGACACATTAGGAGATAGTAAACATAAAATATGGAGTGTGAGGATGCTGGTATGAATCCAAGCACCTGCTGGACGCAGTGTGTAGCTTTGGGCAAGTGGCTTAACCAGATTAAGTACACATATGCATCCTATTTCTTATACATATACACCCTATATATGTATCAGGATAGTCTAAGATACTTTTTTTTTTTTGACAGGCAGAGTGGACAGTGAGAGAGAGAGACAGAGAGAAAGGTCTTCCTTTGCCGTTGGTTCACCCTCCAATGGCCAGTCTAAGATACTTTTAATCAGTGTGCTTATATAGCCTATCATTCTTCCCCATTATTCCTATTCAAACATAATTGGAAAATGAGGGCCCATACTCTTAAGGAATTTTATATCAATGAAGAGGGAGTGGCATGTAGAAGGAAGAGAAAAGAAAGGGGAGAGGAGGAGGAGAAATAGGAGGATTTTTTTTTTTTTTTGCCACTTAAGGGAGTACATTACATTTTAAATCCATATCATGAATTAAATGACATATCTTATGTAGAATGCAGGCTGGTAACATTGCTTGAAGGATAGAAGAGAGAGACTCTGAGTCCTAAAGGCAATGTAGTCCTGCATATTCGGGTTTGTGCCATCAGTGTTTGTCTCAATCCCAGCATCCTTACTTATTTTGAGCAAATTAATTAACCTGCCTGAGGATCCCATTACCTAGCTATAAAATAAAGAGAGTAGTATTATCTACTCATTGGGCACACTGATGTTAAATAAAAGATATGCACAAATCTTGAACATAGTACTTAACATTTATTATTACTAAACTCTAAGTTTTGTGCCGAGTGACTTAATCTAAGTCACATGGAGTGACCCTAAACTTTCCTATCTGTAACATGAGGGAACTACTGCATCTTTCATAGGGTAGTTGCAAGGGTTAAATGAGATAACTAAAGGGTGAGTGCATATGTTCAGAACATGTTGGTTTTTTTTTCCTCCTCATCTCTGAAAATACCCTGAAGTGTGCGATGTTTTGAGAATAATAGGTATTTATAGCTCGTATGGATCTATTAAGAAACTCCCTTGTTTCCATTTTTGAAGTTTCTAGTCTTTTTGGTGAATTATGTACCTGAACACACTCAACTACAATGCATGGCACTGAGGGCATTGGAGTTGTTCTGTCAGCTTTATAAGGTATACATGTGTAGTCTGCATGCCCTTTTTTCTCTCAGTACATTTTTCCTTCATTCTTCACTCATACTTTCCTTTACTTCCCAGAGTATCCGTTTCAGCCCTGCCCAAACTTACTGCCCCTATTTGAAAGAGAGAGAGAGAGAGAGAGAAAGAGAGAGAGAGAGAATGAGAATGAATGAGTTTCCATCTGCTGGTTTACCCCCTAAATATCAGCAGCCAGGAATTCAATCCAGTTCCCCGACATGGGTGGCAAGGAACCAACTACTTTAGCTATCTCCTGGCACCTCCTAGGATGCACATTAGCAGGAATCTGGAATAGGGAATGGAGCCAGGGCTTGAAGCTAGACAGTATTATATGGGATGTAGGCATCTTAGCCCCTAGGCCAGATGCCTTCCCCTCTACTCTCTCTCTCTTTTAAAAGAATTATTTATTTGAAAGACAGGGTTACAGAGAGAGGTGGGGACAGAGAGAGAGGTCTTCCATCCGCTGGTTCACTCCCCAGATGGCCGCAACAGCCAGAGCTGCACCGATCTGAAGCCAGGAGCCAGGAGTTTCTTCTTGGATTAGAAGAGGAGCATCCAGGACTAGAAGCAGTGCCCATATGTGATGCCGGTGCTTCGGGTCAGGGCTTTAACCCACTATGCCACAGCGCTGGCTCCTCCCCTCAACTCTCAAATCTTGTGTGTTGAAGACTTTCCCCCTCTGCTTACCAATGGAAGATTAGTAGACTAAAAAATGAGTCCCTCTGGGGTTCTTAATAGCTGATAATGGCTTAATTAGCATCTCATTTCTTCCTCCAAGGTATTATATTTTAACAGCAAATTCTGTTAACTACTTGCTTTAACCCAAAGGAAAAATATCTTTCATAGTCCTACTATCACTTGAGTGCTAATGGAATATTTTGAGGTTAAACACTCTTTTGGGGCCCCTCATATTATACTCAGTGTGTCCTCTGCCAACGTATGGTAAACTCCAATCTGGACAGTATAAACACTGGTATCCTAGAGACCTGGGCATGTTAATTTACCTCCATTACATACTGCCCAGGGAATGGTGTGGGGCATGGCAAGCATAAAGCAAATAAAGGAAATTTATAAAGTGGAAATAATTTTACCTATCCAGAGATAAACTTCTGCCCTCAAATCTTTACTAGAGTTCTACATTTTATATTGGAAATCCAAAAACACTATAAAATTCCCCTTTAATATATATATTCCAAAAAGGAGGACAGAAAATAATGTGCTCATTAAGGCTATACTATATTTGTTCTTGGAAAAGTCAGTTTTGACCTATGGCTATACCCTAAATTAGGGATATTAAAAATAAAGTCCCAAGTTTGGGTGGGTAATTACATGGCTTTAATGCTTATCATCTTTGTTCTTTCTGTGAAATAAAGGTGCCATGACCATTCCTTCTCATTTAGTCTTTACAGAACGACTCTGACATCTCTATACAGAGGAAAAAGAAAAGAGCCCTGTTCCCTTGTGCCTCTCATCCAGAAAGTCGTGTTTTCTATTTACTGATCCTGTCAAGCCACATGTAGTAGGTCAGGCAACCTCTTTCTGATGAGTTACTACTGATGCTTTATGTTTAGAGAAGAATGCAAGAAACTTGTATACTAGAACTGATTTAGAACAGTTCCACATTGCTTAAGATATTTGAAAATTCCGTTCTTAATTGCGAGTTCATTGACTTACCAATGCTTGTTAAGCCTGCCTATTTAGAAGACACTCTACCAGAAACTATGCGAGATGCAAAGAATCACTTCTTTCCAGAATGGCTGTTAAAAATGTATTAGAAAAACCAAATGCACACAATGGAACTGGAATGTTCCTCTACACTAGAGGTTGGCAAACGATAGCCCCACTGTCTGTTTTGATATATGGCCCACAAACCAAGAAAGATGCTTACATTTTTAAACAGTTACAAAAAAAAAAAAAAAAAAACACAACAAGATGTGACAGAGACTATAAATGATCCACAGAGCCTAAGATATTTATCATCTGGCCCTTTACACAAAAAGTTTGCCTACCCCTATTTGGTAACAGAACATACTCCATCCCCAACAGTGAATACTGGAAAGCATTCCCATGAATCCCATAAATTTATATATATGCACAGCTCAGCCTTCTTGATATGTGTCCAAGGGTCACACATGCTTCTGTGTCAGTAGGGATGATTTTGACTCTGCTGTGACTGTCTCCCAGAAATTGCTGAAGAATAGTAACATTCATGGGACTGTTGAGCAGTAGTAGTGTCTAAAGTGTAGAAACTGGATGAAGTCATGTTCCTAGACATTTTAGATAAAAGGACGCCCCCAGCATGACTCCTGTGTACTCTGTAAACCAGAAGCCCAAAGTATCAGAGCCCTTAGCAATCAGGGGCTAGGGGAAGAGGAAATGGGGAATTATTATTTGATGGGTCTATAGCTTCTTTGTAAGGTGACAAATGTTTTGGAAATGAAGGGTGGTGAGGGTCTCACAACACTATGAATTTATTTAAGGTTGGTGCACACTTAAAAATGGTTAAGATGTTAAATTTTATATTATGTCTATTTTACCAGTTTTTAGAAATGCAAAAGATATCCTTTTTAAGACTTGCATTCCTTACTTGAAAAGTAATGGATTTCCATCTGGACTGTTCTACCTACAAGGTATATGATCTCAGGTCGTACATTCTCAGTTTCCAAAAATATATTAACTACCTCTAGTGTAATTTTCTGTGTGGGGATGAGTGAGTGTCTATGTGAAGTGACATGTAAATGATAAACTACGTTCCAGGTAGGGAAAATGTCATGTAAGTGCTACACTTGAGTGAAAAATTTGCATGAAGTTGTGATCGCTTTCACTGGTCTTAATAGTGAAGCTTTAAGGAAGCTCCTACTATTTGAGCTAAACTTTAAAGAATGGGCAACATTTGCAAAGGTTCATCCACATAGGGGTGTTTGAAGCAGAGGGAGAAGCTGATGTAAAGGGCCTGATGTGGTTACAAGTAAATGGTGTATTTTAGCAAATAATTGTGTTTGACAGGAAGGTGGGATAAAAATGTTAGACGAAAGGGGAAAGGTCAGATTTGGAAAGTCTTGACTGCGTGTCTAAGCAATCTGAACTTCCATTCAGCAAAGGCATTATTTTCTTAAGAAGAAAGTTTAGTGGAGGTTCCATGCACAATTGCAGAAGTGTACAAAATAGATGGAAATATAGACTGAAGGCCAACTATAGACTACAGACTAAAAGATAAGCCATTAAAAAGTTACAGAAATTTTCAAGTCATGAGTTATTTAAGATTAATCTAAGATGGTGGTAGAGACAAATGGAAGAAAAAGATACGAGTCCATCGTCAACTTGGTATAAACGTTGTAGAACTCTTCTGCCTTAAAACTAATGAGTCACCTAAAACCCTCTCTCTCGGGCTTCAGCATCATGTATGGATATCTTATGCAGGTGTCCTCTTGGTTCCTCAAATTAAAGATATTTATTTTGAACTTAGAAATGTATTCATTGTCCAACTTTCAGATTTTTAATGAAATAACACTTGTGTTTTCTTTTCTTTTTAAAAAAGCAATTCATATGCTTTGCTGAACATTTGGAAACATCATCACAGTGCAAAAAACAAAGCAAAATTTACTCTCTCTCTCTCTTTTTTTTTTTTTTTTTTTTTTTGACAGGCAGAGTGGACAGTGAGAGAGAGAGACAGAGAGAAAGGTCTTCCTTTGACGTTGGTTCACCCTCCAATGGCTGCCGCGGCCGGTGCGCTGCGGCTGGCGCACCACACTGATCCCAAGGCAGGAGCCAGGTGCTTTTCCTGGTCTCCCATGGGGTGCAGGGCCCAAGCACTTGGGCCATCCTCCACTGCACTCCCTGGCCACAGCAGAGAGCTGGCCTGGAAGAGGGGCAACAGGCAAAATTTACTCTTAATCCTTTTCGCAAATGATTTTTGAAAATTTATTTGTTAAACACATTTAGAGCCTTTTTATACACTTAATTAACTTTTTAAAAAGATTAGCATTAGCTTTACATGCTGTTTTATAACTATTTTTGGTGAGCAAGTATTATAAAATAATACATTAAGACCATTTTCGGGCCGGCGCTGCGGCTCACTAGGCTAATCCTCCACCTGCGGTGCTGGCACACCGGGTTCTAGTCCCAGTCGGGGTGACGGATTCTGTCCCAGTTGCCCCTCTTCCAGGCCAGCTCTCTGCTGTGGCCAGGGAGTGCAGTGGAGGATGGCCCAAGTGCTTGGGCCCTGCACCCCATGGGAGACCAGGAGAAGTACCTGGCTCCTGGCTTCGGATCAGCGCCGTGTGCCAGCCGCAGCGGCCATTGGAGGGTGAACCAACGGCAAAAGGAAGACCTTTCTCTCTGTCTCTCTCTCTCACTGTCCATTCTGCCTGTCAAAAAAAAAAAAAAAAAAAAAAAAAAGCAAGCATTTTCACCATATCAGTCATAAACCATGTTATCTTGAGTAAATCAATCCCGTGATTTTATTTTTTTAAACCCTAAAGTGGGTATACTAATATTTATCTCACTAGATTGTGGAAACAATGTTTCCTAAACTTTGCTGCATGTTACAATCACCTGGAAAGTTTTTAAAACTTCCCAAGTGCAGGTCACACCTCGGAATCTGGGAATGGAAGCTATTCGTCAGTAATTTTCAAGTCTCTTTAGGTGATTCAATTCACTGCAAAGTCACGGAAACAAATTTGTGAGATAACATAACAAACCACCTGGGAAGCAGAAGACACTCAAATAACTCAAATCTCCCAATTACTGAATGGCCACTTTGTATCCCACATTGAGCTAGTATTCTGTATTCACCATTGCATTTAGCTCTAATCATGTCCATGTGAGCTTTCATTATCCTTGTTTTACAAGGTAGGAAACTCAAGCTTAGATTAAGAAGCCTGTCAATGTCACACAGCTCATAATTAAGTAATCATGATTCAAACCCAGGTCTGCTAGACCTCACAGTGTGTTAGGCTGCAGAACTATTCCTTTTTCCTTCCTAGCTTGTCCAATCCTCTGTGTACCATTTTGTCATAATACTTTTCTAACTGATTAACTTGCACATAGAGGAAAAATTACAGTTGGTTTACTTGGGTTTCTATCTTCTGTAATTTTATTAATTCTCCTTTTAAGCCAAAGGAAAGAGTTAATTCATGTGGCAGCAGAAAATTGTGCCCATTTGATAGATTGTGTTAACTTACTCCTTTACCTAAAAGCCAGTTAACGATAAGTAAATTAGAAGCAGTTATATTCATGGATTACACCTGGAGCCCAATTCAGCCATTGTTTAAGTGCATGTATAACATTTAGTATAAGAAAATCTGCATTGGCCTAAAGCAAACTAATCACCACCATCAGAAAATTAACCACACATGTATACACATTCTATATACATACATAATTGTTTTGAAACAGACAAAATTCCTGGCTACACCATGATTACAATAAGGCCTCTAATCATGTCTGTGCTGTAACCAGTTGTTAGTGTAGTTCTTCCATCTGTGGGTACTTAGGAATCCTGTCAATTTTTATCATGTAGTGAGACATAGTCAAATTATTTCCATAACTTTGGAAGTTACTCATTCCACATTTTCTTTATTATTTTTTGGCATTTGAGGCTATTTTATTGCTCTGACCAAATGTCTATGCCTTGATAGCAAAAACATTTGCTTTCTTCTCATCTTACTTGATATTTTTGGAAGAACAAATTGACAACTCCCATGAATGACTCTAGTTAGCAGGAGAGCATCTGCCACAGAAGAGCTCTTTTTCTTTTGAAGTTCATGGAGAAGCAAATTTTATCACTTTAAAAGCAAACTATTGCCTGACATGAGAGAATGCGAAAAGGAATTGAGAGTCAAAGTTTTGACCACTGACACTTAGAAAAGCTGAAATCATTAGTGTTTTTTAAATACTAACAAGTGCTATCTGCACTAACGCATATCCGTAATCATACCTCCTGAAATGGCCTACCTTGTGTGTACTTACTTACTCAGTTTGACATTTGCTTTTGACAGTTTGACATCTAGGATTTAAGTTCTATTTTCCAAAGTTCGAAACAGTGGGGAGAGAGAGTCATACATTCACTGCATTTGATAATACTTTCATGTTAAAATTGGTAAGTGAAATATTCTTCAAAGGAATTGCCATTTCTTGGTAATGACACATGAATTTATTTCTCCATTGTTCATTAGGTGAATCACCTTCATCAAATTTGTAACATTCTTTTAGTGGTCCATTTTTTGTTACATGTGCACTTTATTGACTGATTTTTTTAAAAGATGCATCTATCATTAAAGATCCTTGGGAATGTGTTCAAAAAGTGTTAAAATGCTGGGCTTGGTAAAATTACAACAGGCAACATAAGCCAGATTGAGAAACATCTTGCCAAATAGTATTTCTCAGCAAGCCGTTTGGAGAGACTACATTTTTTCGAAGTAGTTAATACCTTGATAAAAAAATATATAACTTTTCCCTTATTCCTCTTCTTAACATTAGTGTTCTTCTATACATATTAATTTCTACATGGCTGCAATTCCAAAATATTCCTGGCATTTGTATGCAATTGCATATAAATGTTTGTCTTCAGAGAATCAAATGCAATTGAGAAGTTTTCAGTTGCATAAATTATCTTCAAGAAATTAATTTAGGTTCTGTTATACCTCTGGGCTCTGAAACCAGGAACTTTTACCAAAGCAAGGGGGAGGATGTGGGAAAATCTTTTCAGTAACTGACCCAGTATCGCTGTGTTTTCTCTTGAGAAGGCAACATGAGTGGTTGTTGATGAGTACACTTGGACTTCACGACTTCCAGGACACAGAACATCTCAGCCTGCTCTGGGCAACAGAGGTTTTGGGGACCAGGGAGGGGATCTATTTAGATAGGGAGTTAGGGAATGCTTACAAGGTGACAAACTTTAAAACTGAGTTTTTATTTTTTTAAAGATTTATCTATTTAATTGAAAGGCAGAGTTACAGAGAAGCAGAGGCAGAGAGAGAGAGAGAGGTTGAGGTCTTCCATCCGCTGGTTCACTCTTCAAGTAGCTGCAATGACTGGAGCTGAGCTGATCTGAAGCCAGTAGCCAGCAATGTCTTCTGGGTCTCCCACGTGGGTGCAGGGGCCCAAGGACTTGGACCATCTACTACTGCTTTCCCAGGCCATAGCAGAGAGCTGAATTGGAAGTAAAGCAGCCAGGGCTCGAACCAGTGCCCACATGGGATGCTGGCACTGCAGGTGGCAGCATTACCCACTATGCCACAGCGCCAGACCCTAAAATTGAATTCTGAAGCAAGAAAAGATGAAAGGGAAAGCTTAAAGAAAGAGAGTCCTGTATTTAAGGAATTAGTATGATATCTGTGTGTCTACCACAAAATGGTAAAGAAAGAGTGGTACAAGCAAGAGTTATATAATGGTTGGGCCCTTATACGCGTACTAAAGAGGTAACATTTGATATCTTGGGGCCAGCCTTGTGGCACAGTGGGTTAAGCTACTGTATGTGACACTTGCACCCCATGTGTGAGCACCAGTTCCAGTCCCAGATGTACCATTTTCCATTCAGTTCACTGCTAATGTGCCTGGAAAAGCAGCAGAAGATGGCTCAAGTACATGGGCCCTTGTCACCCACATGGGAGACTAGAACGGAGTTCCTGGCTCCTGCTCACTTGCTCTCTCTCTCTCTCTCTCTCTCACTGTGTGTGTCTCTTTACCTTTCAAATAAATAAAATCAATTTTTTAAACTTTTATTTAGTAAATATAAATTTCCAAAGTACAGTTTATAGATTACAATGGCTCGCCTCCATAACTTCCCTCCCACTCGCACCACTCCCATCTCCCGCTCCCTCTCCCAATTCCATTCACATCAAGATTCATTTTCAATTATCTTCATATACAGAAGATCGATTTAGTATATACTAAGTAAAGATTTCATCAGTTTGCACCCACACAGAACATAAAGTATAAAATACTGTTTCAGTACTAGTTATAGCATTAATTCACGTTGGACAACACATTGACAGAGATCCCACATGAGGAGTAAGTACACAGTGACTCCTGTTGTTGACTTAACAATTTGACACTGTTGTTTATGGCGTCAGTAATCTCCCTAGGCTCTGGTCATGAGTTGCCAAGGCTATGGAAGCCTTTTGAGCTCACCGACTTCGAAGATCAATCTTTTTTTTTTTTTTTTTTTTTAAAGAATTGTTCCTTGAGTTTTAAGAGGAATAGACTTCAGTTTTAAAAAGATTGATTTGGGTCAATAAAATCAGAGATGAAAAAGGAAACGTAACAACAGACACCACAGAAATAAAAAGAATCATCAGAAATTACTACAAGGACCTGTATGCCAGCAAACAGGAAAACCTATCAGAAATGGATAGATTCCTGGACACATGCAATCTACCAAAATTGAACCATGAAGACATCGAAAACCTAAATAGACCCATAACTGAAACAGAAATTGAAACAGTAATAAAGGCCCTCCCAACAAAGAAAAGCCCAGGACCAGATGGATTCACTGCTGAATTCTACCAGACATTTAAAGAAGAACTAATCCCATTTCTTCTCAAACTATTCAGAACAATCGAAAAAGAGGGAATCCTCCCAAATTCTTTCTATGAAGCCAGCATCACCTTAATCCCTAAGCCAGAGAAAGATGCAGCACTGAAAGAAAATTACAGACCAATATCCCTGATGAACATAGACGCAAAAATCCTCAATAAAATTCTGGCCAATAGAATACAACAACACATCAGGAAAATCATCCACCCAGACCAAGTGGGATTCATCCCTGGTATGCAGGGATGGTTCAACATTCGCAAATCAATCAATGTGATTCACCACATTAACAGACTGCAAAAGAAAAACCATATGCTTATCTCAATTGATGCAGAGAAAGCATTTGATAAAATTCAACACCCTTTCATGATGAAAACTCTAAGCAAATTGGGTATAGAAGGAACATTCCTCAATATAATCAAAGCAATTTATAAAAAACCCACAGCCAGCATCCTATTGAATGGGGAAAAGTTGGAAGCATTTCCACTGAAATCTGGCACCAGGCAGGGATGCCCACTCTCACCACTGCTATTTAACATAGTTCTGGAAGTTTTAGCCAGAGCCATCAGACAAGAAAAAGAAATCAAAGGAATACAAATCAAGAAGGAAGAAGTCAAACTATCCCTCTTTGCAGACGATATGATTCTGTACTTAGAGGATCCAAAGAACTCTACTAAGAGACTATTGGAACTCATAGAGGAGTTTGGCAAAGTGGCAGGATATAAAATCAATGCTCAAAAATCAACAGCCTTTGTATACACAAGCAATGCCATGACTGAGAAAGAGCTGCTAAGATCAATCCCATTCACAATAGCTACAAAAACAATCAAATACCTTGGAATAAACTTAACCAAGGACGTTAAAGATCTCTACGATGAAAATTACAAAACCTTAAAGAAAGAAATAGAAGAGGATACCAAAAAATGGAAAAATCTTGCATGCTCATGGATTGGAAGAATCAACATCATCAAAATGTCCATTCTCCCAAAAGCAATTTATAGATTCAATGCAATCCCAATCAAGATACCAAAGACATTCTTCGCAGATCTAGAAAAAATGATGCTGAAATTCATATGGAGGCACAAGAGACCTCGAATAGCTAAAGCAATCTTGTACAACAAAAACAAAGCCGGAGGCATCACAATACCAGACTTCAGGACATACTACAGGGCAGTTGTAATCAAAACAGCATGGTACTGGTACAGAAACAGATGGATAGACCAATGGAACAGAATTGAAACACCAGAAATCAACCCAAACATCTACAGCCAACTTATATTTGATCAAGGATCTAAAACTAATTCCTGGAGCAAGGACAGTCTATTCAATAAATGGTGCTGGGAAAACTGGATTTCCACGTGCAGAAGCATGAAGCAAGACCCCTACCTTACACCTTACACAAAAATCCACTCAACGTGGATTAAAGACCTAAATCTACGTCCTGACACCATTAAGTTATTAGAGAACATTGGAGAAACCCTTCAAGATATTGGCACAGGCAAAGAATTTCTGGAAAAGACCCGGGAGGCACAGACAGTCAAAGCCAAAATCAACTATTGGGATTGCATCAAATTGAGAAGTTTCTGTACTGCAAAAGAAACAGTCAGGAGAGTGAAGAAACAACCGACAGAATGGGAAAAAATATTTGCAAACTATGCAACAGATAAAGGGTTAATAACCAGAATCTACAAAGAGATCAAGAAACTCCACAAAAACAAAACCAACAACCCACTTAAGAGATGGGCCAAGGACTTCAATAGACATTTTTCAAAAGAGGAAATCCAAATGGCCAACAGGCACATGAAAAAATGTTCAAGGTCACTAGCAATCAGGGAAATGCAAATCAAAACCACAATGAGGTTTCACCTCACCCCGGTTAGAATGGCTCACATACAGAAATCTACCATCAACAGATGCTGGCGAGGATGTGGGGAAAAAGGGACACTAACCCACTGTTGGTGGGAATGCAAACTGGTCAAGCCACTATGGAAATCAGTCTGGAGATTCCTCAGAAACCTGAATATAACCCTACCGTTCGACCCAGCCATCCCACTCCTTGGAATTTACCCAAAGGAGTTTAAATTGATAAACAAAAAAGCGGTCTGCACCCTAATGTTTATTGCAGCACAATTCACAATAGCCAAGACCTGGAACCAACCTAAATGCCCATCAACGGTAGTCTGGATAAAGAAATTATGGGATATGTATTCTTTAGAGTACTATACCGCAGTAAGAAACAACGAAATCCAGTCATTTGCAACAAAATGGAGGAATCTGGAACACATCATGCTGAGTGAAGTAAGCCAGTCCCAAAGGGACAAATACCATATGTTCTCCCTGATCGGTGACAACTGACTGAACACCAAAAAGGAAACCTCCTGAAGTGAAATGGACACTATGAGAAATGGTGACTTGATCAGCATAGCCCTGACTGCTAATGGACAACTTAATACATTATCCCTCATAGTATTTTTTTTTGTCTGTTCTACTTAATGTGACTGGTTTAATTCTGTAATTATCACACAGTTATTCTTAAGTGTTGAAAATTAACTGAAATGTGATCCCTGTTAAACATAAGAGTGGGAATAAGAGAGGGAAGAGATGTATAATTTGGGGCATGCTCGGGCTGACTTGCCCCAATTGGTAGAGTTGGAAACATACCAGGGGATTCCAATTCAATCCCATCAAGGTGGCATGTGCCAATGCCATCTCACTATTCCAAGTGATCAATTTCAGTTCACAATTGATCATAATGAAAGGACTAAGAGTCAAAGGGAGCACATAAACAAGTCTAGTATCTGCTAACACCAACCGATAGAATAAATAAAGGGGAGAGTGATCCAACATGGGAAGTGAGATACTCAGCAGACTCATAGAATGGCGGATGTCCTAAATAGCACTCTGGCCTCAGAATCAGCCCTAAAGGCACTCGGATCTGGCTGAAAAGCCCATGAGAGTATTTCAGGCATGGAAAGCCAAGACACTCTGGCAAAAAGATCTCTGTGAGTGAGATCCCAGTGGAAAGAACAGGTCTTCAAAGAGGGAGGTGCCTTTCTCTGAAGGGAGGAGAGAACCTCCACTTTGACTATGACCGTGTCTAAACAAGATAAGAGTCGGAGAACTCAAGGGGCTTCCATAGCCTTGGAAACTCATAACTGGTGCATGGGGAGATTACTGATGCCATAAACAGGAGTGTCAATTGGTAAAGTCAACAGCAGGAGTCACTGTGCACTTACTCCTCATGTAGGATCTCTGTCCTTAACGTGCTGTACACTGGGGCTTGATGCTATAACGAGTACTCAAACAGTATATTTCACTTTGTGTTTCTATGGGGGTGCAAACGACTGAAATCTTTACTTAATGTACACTAAACTGATCTTCTGTTAAAAAAAAAAAAAAAGAAAGAAAGAAAGAAATTATCAATTCCCAACTTGACTCTCACTGGGATTAAACATGACAATAGGTCTGATCTGATTTCATCATCATTTAAAAAAAATCATCTATTATTTTTCACTTTATGTTTCTGTGTGGGAGCAAACTGTTGAAATACTTACTTAAGGTATACTAAGCTGATCTTCTGTATATTAAGATAATCGAAAATGAATCTTGATGTGAATGGAAGGGGAGAGGGAGTGGGAAGGGGGAGGGTTGTGGGTGGGAGGGACGGTATGGGGGGGGGAAGCCATTGTAACACATGAGTCGTACTTTGGAAATTTATATTCATTAAATAAAAGATAAAAAAAAAAAGATTGATTTGGGGGCTGGCATTGTGGCATGAAAGATTAAAGTGCTGCCTGTGATATCAGCATCCTATCTGGGTGTCAGTTTGATTCCCAGCTGCTCCACTTCTGATCCAGCTCCCTGCAAATGCACCTGGGAAAGCAAATGAAGATGGTCCAAGTGTATGGTCCCCTGCCACCCATGTAGGAGACTCCTGTCTTGTATCTGGCTCAGCCCTAGCCATTGCAGCCATTAAGGAGTGAATCAATGGATGGAAGATTCTCTCTCTTTCCCTCCCTTCCTCCCTGACTCCTTCCCTACCCCCTCCCCCTGTAAATCTGCCTTTCAAGTAAATAAAAAAAATTACTCTGACCACTGGATTATATGCTGGCAGATGAAAGATCAAATTTTTTTTAAAGATTTATTTATTTGAAAGGCAGAGTTACAGAGAGGCAGAAAGAGAGAGAGAGAGAGAGTGTGTGTGTGTGTGTGAGAGAGAGAGAGAGGTCTTCCATCTGCTGGTTCACTCCCCAAATGGCCTCAATGGCTGGAACTGAGTCTATACTAAACCAGGAGCCAGGAGCTTCTTCTGGGTCTCCCATGTGGGTGCAGGGGCCCAAGCACTTGGGCCATCCTCTACTGCTTTCCCAGGCCACAGCAGAGAGCTGTATTGGAAGTGGAGCAGCTGGGACTCAAACTGTCACCCATATGGGATTCTAGCACTGCAGGCGGCAACTTAACCCACTAAAACACAGTGCCAGTCTCAAGATCAATTAAAAAAAAAAAAGCTATTAAAAACCACAAGTGACCAAAACTAGCTCAAGAGATAATTATGGAACAACAAATCACAAAAGCCAAAGAATGGTCATGGTAAAGATGCACCAGGCAGATAGTATTAGAGATTATTTTTTCTAACCATTAAATAACATAAGGTTATTTGAAGCCCACCAATTCTAGTCCGTAGAAAAACATGAAAATCTTCTGAATAAAGTTAGAATATCCTTAATATAAAACCCAACAAAAAATTTTGTATGTTTTGAAAGGATACTATCAAACACTATAGGAGAAAAACCATGTGTATGTTGATGATTACCATAGAGGCATTTGACAAAATTCATTACCTGTCCCAGAAAAAGACTGAAAAGAAAGAAAACAAAAAGTCAAAATAAAACAGGAATGAAAGAAATCTCTCCAGGCCACCATTATGGTGTAGCGAGTAAAGCTGATGTTTGCAATGCTGGCATCCCATATGGGCAGCCATTCATGTCCCAGCTGTTCCACTTCCAGTCCAGCTCCCTGCTCATGGTTTTAGAAAAGCAGAAGATGGCCAAGTTCTTGGGACCCTGCACACACATGGGAAACCTGGAAGAAGCTTCTAGATCCCAGCTTTAGCTTTGGCCAATGCAGCTAACTGGGGAGTGAACCAGCAGGTGGAAGATCTCTGTCTCTCCCTGTCTGTAACTCTCATTTTCAAATAAATAAATCTTTAATAATAATAAAAAGAAATCTCCCATTAGTCTCAGGAGCCAAGGAAATTGTGATGCAGGTGATTTCACTTGCTGTTATGAAAGGACTGGTTTCTTCATCTGCTTAGACGGTGCTCTACCTGAGGTTACTCCTCCGGGTGATGGAGACCTTTGTCACCACTGCAGGGTGGCCCAGACTAGGGCCTACTATTTACCTCTACCTCAAGAGCCAGCCGAGCTGGCTGTTCTACTCACCAACTTCTCATGCTCTGAAGTTCACGGTTTCACTCTTCTTCACTCATCCAGACACACGTCGACCCAGAGTCTAGGGAAATATGCAGATAGTTTTGGAGCACCCTCTTCCTTTTTCCTCTCTCTAGAAGGGTTTGTCAGGATCTTACCTGGACAGCTTCTCAGCCTTGACATTTTTGGCTAATTTGTTGTGAGGAGTTATCCATCCATTGTGGGATATTTAGCAGTATCCTTGGCCTTGATCCACTAGATGCCATCAATATACACTTCCACCCTCTCACCACCCAATTTGACAACCAAAAAATAGATATTTTTTAGTGTTTTCTGGGGACAAATTCACCATAGGTGAGAACCACCGGGCTGTAAGAGAATATTGTAATTCTGTTTTCCACGATACATGGTTTTCTATGATTGCATTTAGCAATAAATTCTCAGCTGAGGCCTGTGAGGAACTACTTACAGTAGTCATTAGGATGTCATAAATATATATCATAGTTTGGTAGACCACATATTAAGCCACAAATCAAGTCTCATCAAATTTTAAAAGATTGAAACATGCTAGTTATTTTCTCAGATCATAAGGGAATAAAACTAGAAATCAACCACAAGAACAATATAACACTCATAAATACTTGGAAATTAAACAGTATGTTACTGAGCGATTCATGGATTATTGAAGAAATTAAAAGTAAATAAAAAACTTTCCTAAAATAAATGAAAATAAAAACACAATATATTAAAACCTGTGGGATACAGCAAAAGCAGTATTAAGAGGGAAGTTTATAGCACTAAGTGCTTACATTCAAAAAGAGAAATGTCTCAAATTAACGATCTGATGATGCATCTTGAAGACTTAGGAAAACAAGAACAAACCAAACCCAAAACCAAAAGGAGATGATGAGAAACAATAAGAATAAGAGAAGAAATAAATGAAATTGAAACTAAAAATATAAAGATCAACAAAACAAAAAGTTGTTTTTAAGAAGATAAACAAAATAGATAAACCTCTAGCCAAACTAACAAAAAAGAAAATAAATATATAAAATTAGAGATGTGAAAGGAGACATTACAACCAGCTCCACTGAACTACAAATGATTCTAAAAAACTAAATAACCATATGCTAATAAACTGGAAAACCTCAAAGAAATGGGTAAATTCCTGGATTCATATAAACTACCGAGATTAAACCAAGAAAATATAGACAACCTAAACAGACCCATTACAAGCAATGAGTCTGAAACAGTAATCAAAAGTTTTCCATGAAGGAAAAATCCAGGACCTGATGGCTTTACTACTGAATTGTATAAAGCATTCAAAGAGGAAGTAACTCCAATACTTTGCAGTCTATTCCAAAATATGAACAGGATGAAACTCTGCCAAACTGTTTTTAAGAGATCAGCATTGCTTTGATACCAAAACCAGAGACATGACACATAATGAACATAGGTGGAAAGATTCTTAATAAGATACTAGCAAATTGAATCCAAAACCAGATCAGCAAGATCATACATCATATCAAGTGGGATTTATTCCAGAAATGCAAGGGTGATTCAACATTCACAAATCAATAAACGTCATAAGTCAGATCAATAGAATGAATGAAAATCATATGGTCATCTCAATAGACACAGATAAGACATTTGATAAGATTCAACACCATTCATGACAAAAGCCCTCCACAAATTAGGTGTAGAAGGAACATCCCTCAAATTTATAAAGGCTATATATGACAGACCAATAGGCAGTAATCATACTCAAAGCATTTCCCCTCAGATCTGGAACAAGGCAAGGATGTCCACTTTTCACCAGTCTTATCAATATAGTACTGGAAGTTTTAGCAAGAGCAGTTAGAGAGGAGAAAGAAATGAAGGGCATCAGATTCAGAAAAAAGGAAATCAAATTATCCCTGTTTGTAGATGGCTCGATGTTGCGCATGGAAAAAAACTAAACACTGCACCAAAATGCTATTAGAATTGATAAACCAATTCCGTAAAGTTGCAGGTCACAAAATAGACATACAAAAAACAATAGCTTTTTTGTATGCTAATGAACTCAGAGAAATCAAGAAAGAAAGTCCATTCACAACAGCCACAAAAAATAAAATATTTAGGAATAAATTTAACCAAAGAAGTGTAAGTTCTTTACAATGAAAATTATCAAATATTGATGAAAGAAATCATCAAGGACACAAAAAATGGATATTCCTTGCTCATAGTTGGAAGAATCAATAACATTAAAATGTCTATACAGGGCCGGCGCCGCGGCTCACTAGGCTAATCCTCCGCCTAGCGGCGCCGGCACACTGGGTTCTAGTCCTGGTCAGGGCGCCGGATTCTGTCCCGGTTGCCCCTCTTCCAGGCCAGCTCTCTGCTGTGGCCAGGGAGTGCAGTGGAGGATGGCCCAGGTGGTTGGGCCCTGCACCCCATGGGAGACCAGGAAAAGCACCTGGCTCCTGGCTCCTGCCATCGGATCAGCGCGGTGCGCTGGCCGCAGCGCGCCGGCCACGGCGGCCATTGGAGGGTGAACCAACGGCAAAAGGAAGACCTTTCTCTCTGTCTCTCTCTCTCACTGTCCACTCTGCCTGTCAAAAAAAAAAAAAGAGAGAGAGAGAGAGAGAGAGAGAGAGAAAACAATCCTGGTCAAGAAAAATAAAGCTGGAGGCATCACAATACCTGACTTCAAAGCATACTACAAAGCTATAGTAATTAAAGCAGCATGGTACTGGCACTAAAACCTGATACATAGATCAATGGAACAGAGAGCCCAGAAATTAATGCGCATACATACAGCCAACTGATTTTTGACAGAAGTGCTCAGACCATACAGTGGAGTTAGGATAATCTCTTTAACAAATGGTACTGGCAAAGCTGACAGTATCTTTGTAGAAGAATGAAATTAGATCCATACTTCTCACCATATACAAAAATTAACTCAAGATGAATCAAAGATTTAAATTTATGACCTAAGACTGTGAAGTTGTTGGAAGAAAACGTAGGGGAAACACTCCAGACATTGGTGTAGAGGATGATTTCTTGGATAAGACCCCAAACAAAAACAAAACTAAACAAATGGAACTACAGCAAACTCAGAAGATTTGCACTGTAGTGGGACAGAATCAGTACTGTTTCCTCTTCAGTGAGCAGAGGACTTGCAGAGGAGGTGTGTGTTCACACCACAGTGAATGCGTGTGCCCAGTCACCTCTCTGGCTATCTTCCATCTTCAGGAAACTGTTTCATCAACTCAAGTCAAGGCTTATAAAGACTTATAGCAAATGAAACAATCAATAGAATGAAGATACATGCAACAGAATGGGAAAAAAATATTTGCAAACCACATAAATGACAAAATATTAATAATCTGAATATATCAGCAACTTAAAAAACTCAACAACAGAAAAACAACCAATTCAGTTGAGGAATGCATAAAGGACTTCAATAGACAGTTCTCAAAAGAAATAATACAAATGGCTAACAAATATATGAAAAAATACTCAACATCACTATCCATCAGGGAAATGTAACTCATAACCAAAATGAGTTATTACATCACCCCTGTCGGAATGGCTAACATCCAAACACAGAGAGTAATAAATGCTGATGAGGGTGTGGACAAATGGAACACTTATACACTGTTGGTTGGAATGTAAATTATTGCAGCTACTATAAAACAGTGAGGAGATTTCCTAAAAAACTAGAAATAGGCTTGCCATGTGATCCAGCAATCTCAATACTGGGTATATCCCAAAAGACTTCAGCATGATGTATCAAAGAGATACCTGCACCACCATGTTATAGCAGCACTGTTAACAATATCTAAAATTTTGAATCAACAAAAGTGTCTATCATCAGATGAATGGATAAATAAAATGTGATATATATAAACACAATGGAGTATTATTCAGCTATAAAAAACAATGAAATTCTATCATGTACAGCAAAATGGATGCAACTGGAAGACATTGTGTTTAATGAAATAGGGTGAATATAGAAAGACAAATACCACATATTCTCCCTTATATGTGGGAACTAAAATATAAAAAACATAAAGAGAAAAAAAAAAGAAATGTCTGGGTACCAGTACTGCTGTAAATATAGTTTTGTAAAACTTTGTTTTATATATTTGTGAAACCAATTGTTAAGAATGCTATACTACTGTAGTTTTAATGATCTGTGATTACTTTAAAATTTATTGTATGGGATTAAATGGTCATTTTTCCATTCAATTATTGTTTATAGCTGTTGTCTGTATTCCCACTAAACTAAGGTCTTTTTTTTTTTTTTTTAAGATTTACTTATTTACTTGAAAGTCAGAGTTCACAGGGAAAGAAGGAGAGGCAAAGAGAGAGAGAGAGAGGTCTTCCATTCGATGGTTCACTCCCCAGATAACCACAACTGCCAGAGCTGCACCGATCTGAAGCCAGGAACTAGGAGCTTCTTCCTGGTCTCCCATGTGGGTAGAGGGGCCCAAGTACTTGGGCCATCTTCTACTGCTTTCTTAGGCTATAACAGAGAGCTGGAACGGAAGTGGAGCAGCTGGGACTCGAACCGGCTCTCATATGGGATGCTGGCACTGCAGGCAGCAGCTTTACCCTTTAAGCTACAGTGCTGGCCCCTAAACTAGGGTCTTTTTGCTTTTTACTTGTTAAACTTATTCGGTGAAGTACTAAGTATTTTACTGTAATGTAAATTTAAGATATGTTATATCAAACACTAAAAAAAAGACAGAAGGGGAGAAGGAAGGAGGGTGGAGAGGAGTATCATTGTGTTCTTAGAATGGTGTCTACAAATCATGTAGAATCTGTTAAAAGCTAACTAAAAATTAAAATTAAAAAAATTTAAAAGTGAAAAAAGAAGACAAAAAATATATCATAGATTGGGTCCTTAAGTAACAGAAATCTGTTTTGGGTCTAGCACTGTGGCATAGTAGTTTAAGCCTCTGCCTGTGACACCAGCATCCCATTTGGGTACTGGTTCAAGACCTGGCTACTCCACTTCCAGTCCAGCTCCCTGCTACAGGTCTGGGATTATGGAAGCAGTGGAATATAGGCCTAGTGCTTGGGCCCCTGCACCCACATGGGAGACCCTCAAGAAGCTTCTAGCTCCTGGCTTCAGATCAGCCCAGCCCTGGCTGTTGTGGCCATTTGGGTAGTGAACTGGCGGATGGAAGATCTCTCTCTCTCTCTGTAACTCTCTCAAATAAATAAATCAATCTTTTCTTTGTAAAAAAAAAAAAGTAATCTATTTTCTGAAATTCTAGAGGTTAGGAGTCTGAGAACAGGATGTAAACAGGGTTAGATTCTGGTGCAAGCTCTCTTCCTAGCTTCTATATGGCCATCTTCTCCTGGAGTCTCTTTCTCTTTTAAGGGGATCAAGTCTATCACACAGGGCTCTCCACCCTTATGACATCCTTTAACCCTAATCAGCTTCCTAAAGGCCTTATTTCCAATACAGACAACACAGGATCAGGAGGACACAGCTCACTCCAATGTACTATCTAAAGAATTCATAATATCCAGTAGATATTTTTATTTATTATACTACTAATGAGACAGAGATTTCTGCTATTACCCCTATTCTTCAAAACATTTTGGAAACTGATAAGACTAGAGAAAAAAAAAGCAGTTTAAATATGGGAAATTAAAAGATAATAGTATTTATACTTGCAGTTAGTTTGATTACATACTTAGAAAATACAGGAGAGCTTATTAAAAATCTGTTAGAGCTAAGAGAATTTGGTAATGTGGCTGGCTAGATACAAAGTTAACAGTTTTTATTTCTGTTATTATTATGCAATTAGAACTTAGAATGGGAAATTATACTATCGTAAGTAAAATAAAAAGATTAAATCACCCAAAACAAATGGATGCAAGGCAGGGCTGGCCCAGGCCAAAGTCAGGAGCCAGGAGCTAGGAGCTTCAACCAGATCTCCCACATGGGTGGCAGGGGCCCAAGCCCTTGGGCCATCTTTTGCTGCTTTATCAAGTGTATTAGCAAGGAGAAGTAGAGCAGCTGATACTCCAACCGGTGCTCATAGGAGATGCAGGCATTGCAGGTGGCTGCATAACCTGCTGTGCAACCACACTAGTCCTCAATTAGTTATCTAAAAGGAATACAAAGTGTACAATATTGACTAAAAATATGAAAGCATAAAAAATTATAAAACAAAAATGTGTCATGAAAAATTAAGAATCTTTGAAATAAAACAAGAAATCTTGAAATTTTAAAGGAAGACAGTAAAGTTTTGAAAACATACAGAAAATAAAAACTGTATGATTTGGTTACCCTAAGTCAAGACATTTCTTTCCAGGAAAGAAGCTACTGTCACTGTTTGGTCAAGAGGTGAGATTCATTACCAAAAAAAGTGGTGACAATTGAGATGGAGAGAACTAGATGGATCTGATACATGTTTTAAGGAAACAACACCAGGATTTTCAAATCCATTTTATGTGAGTTTAAAATGGTGAGAAAAGCAGATATTTAGTCTAGTGGTTAAGATGATGCTTAACATGCCAGGGTGGCCGGCGCCGTGGCTCACTAGGTTAATCCTCCGCCTTGCGGCGCTGGAACACCAGGTTCTAGTCCCGGTCAGAGTGCCAGATTCTGTCCCGGTTGCCACTCTTCCAGGCCAGCTCTCTGCTGTGGCCAGGGAGTGCAGTGGAGGATGGCCCAAGTACTTGGGCCCTGCACCCACATGGGAGACCAGGAGGAAGCACCTGGCTCCTGCCTTCGGATCAGCACAGTGCGCCGGCCGCAGTGCACCGGCCGCGGCGGCCATTGGAGGGTGAACCAATGGCAAAGGAAGACCTTTCTCTCTCTCTCTCTCACTGTTCACTCTGCCTGTCAAAAACAAACAAACAAACAAGAAACACACACACAAAAAAACCATGCCAGGGTGCCACATCATAGTTCCTAGACTCAATTCCTATCTCTGGCTCTTGAATCTAGCTTCCTGCCAATGCAAACTCTGGGGTGCAGCAGTAGTGGTTCAAGTAGTTGGATTCCTGTACCCTACATGGGAGACCTGGGTAGCATCCTAAGATCCCAGCCTTGGCCCTGAGCCATTCCCAGCTGTTGAAGACATTTGGGGAGTGAAGCAGTACATGGGAACTCTTTCTCTGTCCTCTGCATTAAAAACAAATCAATCTTTAATTAAAAAAAATGTTTAAATGGAAAGGAAGTATGATTGAATCCAAGTTTTTTGAGTTAATTTTTAAGAAAAAAAATATAAATTACACCAAATTAGATGAAAAGTATTTCTTTAGAATGAGAAAGGAAGCCACAAAAAATTACAAATTTTAAAGTGCTGCCAAATACTATACACATTATCAAATAAAGAAAAATGACATACTATTTTTAATGAATCAACTGCTTTCAACATTTGGCAGTAAGCTCTTTGATATTGCCCTTTAAATGACAATAACTTTATTAAATTCTTTTCTAAATAAAAATAGAAACTTAATTCAGTCTTGTTCCACCATGTTGATCAATGTTGAGAATTGGGTTACATAAAGCATCTGATGTCACACATATATATAATCGCTACAAGGGTACTTCCAAAGGATCATAGAAAATGTACATTATCTAATTCCCTTTTCCATGAACTTTATGAAGTACCCTTGTATTTGTAGTATATCTTTAAGCTTTTTGTCTACATATAAAAATTCTGATAAATTCTATTTCACATAATTTTCATCCAAAAAAGTGTGGATTATTTATAATTGTAAATGCATATGCTGCATTATTGAGTATATTCATGGCAAGAGAACTATTTTGACTAGGCACCATTATGTCTCAAATGCTCCAATATTTAGCTAAATAAATGTTCTACTATTTAGCTGGATAAATACTAAATATTGCATGTCTGATGATTGGAAGACTTTTCTACAGACTAACTTCTGGCTCCCTAAATTTCAAGTATTATTTCTTCTCTCATAGTGTACTGAGAGATACTGGTCATGCTCATATTGAAGGGCAACCACAGGCCCTGAACCTCTGTGTCACAAAGTTGCATGCATCAGCACAATGGGTAGTTAGAAGCCATCCTATGCAAGACTCACTAGCAGGGGCACAGTGGTTAGGACCCAATGTTGGGGGCTGGTGCTGTGACATGGGTAAGAGCTGCTGCCTGCAGTGCTGGCATCTCATGTAGGCACTGGTTTGAGTCCTGGCTGCTCCCTTCTGATCCAGCTCTCTGCTTATGGTGTGGGAGAGCAGTGGAAGATGGCCCAAGAACTTGGGCCCCTGCACCCATGGGGGAGACCCAGACGAAACTCCTGGCTCCTGGCTTCGGAGCAGCCCAGCTCTGGATGTTTCGGCCATTTGGGGAGTGAACCAGCGGATAGAAGACCTCTCTCTCTCTCTCTCTCTCTCTCTCTCTCTCAATCTGCCTTTGTAACTGCCATTCAAATAAATAAAAAAAATTTTTTTTAACTTTTATTTAATGAATATAAATTTCCAAAGTACGACTCATGTGTTACAATGGCTTCCCCCACATACCGTCCCTCCCACCCACTACCCTCCCCTTTCCCACTCCCTCTCCCCTTCCATTCACATCAAGATTCATTTTCGATTATCTTAATATACAGAAGATCACCTTAGTATACATTAAGTAAGGATTTCAACAGTTTGCTCCCACACAGAAACATAAAGTGAAAAATAATAGATGATTTTTTTTAAATGATAATGAAATCAGATCAGATCTATTGTCATGTTTAATCCCAGTGAGAGTCAAGTTGGGAGTTGATAATTTCTTTTTTTTTTTTTTTTTTTTTTTTTTACAGAGGATCAGTTTAGTATACATTAAGTAAAGATTTCAGTCGTTTGCACCCCCATAAAAACACAAAGTGAAATATATTGTTTGAGTACTCGTTATAGCATTAAATCTCAATACACAGCACATTAAGGACAGAGATCCTACATGAGGAGTAAGTGCACAGTGACTCCTGCTGTTGACTTTACCAATTGACACTCCTGTCTATGGCATCAGTAATCTCCCTATGCTCCGGTCATGAGTTTCCAAGGCTATGGAAGCCCTCTGAGTTCTCCGATTCTTATCTTGTTTAGACAAGGTCATAGTCAAAGTGGAGGTTCTCTCCTCCCTTCAGAGAAAGGTACCTCCTTCTTTGAAGACCTGTTCTTTCCACTGGGATCTCACTCGCAGAGATCTTTTTGCCAGAGTGTCTTGGCTTTCCATGCCTGAAATACTCTCATGGGCTTTTCAGCCAGATCTGAATGCCTTTAGGGCTGATTCTGAGGCCAGAGTGCTATTTAGGACATCTGCCATTCTATGAGTCTGCTGAGTATCTCACTTCCCATGTTGGATCACTCTCCCCTTTATTTATCCCATCGGTTAGTGTTAGCAGGTACTAGACTTGTTTATGTGCTCCCTTTGACTCTTAGTCCTTTCATTATGATCAATTGTGAACTGAAATTGATCACTTGGAATAGTGAGATGGCATTGGTACATGCCACCTTGATGGGATTGAATTGGAATCCCCTGGTATGTTTTTAACTCTGCCATTTGGGGCAAGTCAGCTTGAACATGTCCCAAATTATGCATCTCTTCCCTCTCTTATTCCCACTCTTATGTTTAACAGGGATCACATTTCAGTTAATTTTTAACACTTAAGAATAACTGTGTATTAATTACAGAATTAAACCAGTCATATTAAGTAGAACAGACAAAAAAACTACTAAGGGGGATAATGTATTAAGTTGTTCATTAACAGTCAGGACTATGCTGATCAAGTCACCAGGAAAACCTATTTACTTTAAGTGAATAAGGAGAAAACGTTGAATATTATGAAAATTATCTAAAAAAAAGAAAGACCTCATCTGGGACAATCACATCCCATATTGGAATGCCTGGGTTTGGGTCCCTGCTCTGCTTTTGGTTCCAGTTTCCCACTAATGATGTGCCCCTTGGGAAGCAGGAGATGATGGCTTAAGTTCTCATGACCCTGCCATTCATGTAGGAGACCCAGATTGAATTCTGATTTTCTGGCTTTGCCCTGGCCCACCCCTGGCTATTGTAGGCATTAGAGGAGTAAACCAATGGATAGAAAATCTCTCTCTCTCTCTCTCCTCTCTGTCTTCCTCTCCCCCACACTTTCTCTCCCCTTTTAGATAAATAAAAATTTAAAAAAAATTTAATAAAGAAGAATAACTTACAGTAACTTACTGGCATATAGAAGTGTCAGTGGATAACATGTTTATCCCACTAAATCCAAAGTGAAATATCTCCAGGACAATTTCCTCTTAGCCAGATCTTAACACTGCCTGGGGCAATGCCCAAAGGGCATTTGATAAAGGGGAAGCTGAAGAAAAAAGAGGCATCCTGTTAACTAAGTACAGTTAAAATATGCTACTTTAGTAAATTTTATCAAAATTTGTAATCACATAAGCACATTTAGGTCCCAGGGTTCAAAGAGTGATGGACACTGAAACTTAAGTTTTTTTTTTTAACTTTTATTTAATGAATATAAATTTCCAAAGTACAGAATATGGATTACAATGGCTTCCCCCCATAACGTCCCTCCAACCCGCAACACTCCCCTTATCCACTCCCTCTCCCCTTCCATTCACATCAAGATTCATTTTCAATTCTCTTTATATACAGAAGATCAGTTTAGCATACATTAAGTAAAGATTTCAACAGTTTGCTCCCACACAGAAACATAAAGTGAAAAATACTGTTTGAGTACTAGTTATAGCATTAAATCTCAATGTACAGCACACTAAGGACAAAGATCCTACATGAGGAGTAAGTGCACAGTGACTCCTGTTGTTGACTTAACAAATCGACACTCTTGTTTATGGCCTCAGTAATCACCCTAGGCTCTTGTCATGAGCTGCCAAGGCTATGGGAGCCCCCTGAGTTCACCGACTCTGATCATATTTAGACAAGGCCATGGTCAAAGTGGAAGTTCTCTCCTCCCTTCAGAGAAAGGTACCTCCTTCTTTGATGACCCATTCTTTCCACTGTGATCTCACTCATGGAGATCTTTCATTTAGGTTTTTTTCCCCCCAGAGTGTCTTGGCTTTCCATGCCTGAAATACTCTCATGGGCATTTCAGCCGGATCCGCCTGCTGATTAAGGGCTGATTATGAGGCCAGAGTGCTGTTAGGACATTTGCCATTCTATGGGTCTGCTGTGTATCTCACTTCCCATGTTGGGTCATTCTCTCCCTTTTTGATTCTATCAGCTAGTATTTGCAGACACTGTTCTTGTTTATGTGATCCCTTTGGTTCTTAGTCCTATCATTACGATCAATTGTGAACAGAAATTGATCATTGGGACTAGTGAAATGGCATTGGTACATGTCCTGTTAAAGTGAAATGAAAACTATGAGAAACGGTGACTTGATCAGCCCTTACCCTGACTGTTGATGAAAAACTTAATACGTTATCCCTCTTAGTATTTATTTGTTTGTTCTACTTAATACTTTTGGTTGAATACTGTAATCAATACACAATTCTTCTTAAGTGCTGAAACTTAACTGAAACTTAAGTTTTGTTGTTAATTCTTAGTATATTCATTTCTGCTTGATAATATGAAGAATCATATACCTAGTTATCTGGCTTGTTTAGCTTAAGCCAGACTTCTGTGTAAAACACTAAAACACCTCATTTACAGTTTGTGCTGTTTACTTAGGAAACTGGGTGGCTGAGTGGTTCTTCTTTGGGAAAGAGAACCTTGTTGTAATAAGCTGCTTTGCCCAGGGATCTTTTTCTCTGTGAGCCAGCCTCCCTTTCTCTGTGCATAGGCATCACACAGCCTGACCTGGAGACACTTTTTCTATCATTTTGGCAGCACCAGCACTGGCATGAGATAAACCAAGCAGGTAAAAATAGCATCATTAAAGCTCTGAAAATTAAATTGTCACTGGAACCACAGCCCACAAAATAGGCTAGGATCAGTGCTCTAAACCTACACAGAGTCATTTTACATAACCAACATCCTCTCACTCCTCAATCTAAGCCAATATCTTCCCCAAGTTTTTACATATTCCATCCAACCAGACAGTTCGTCAACCTACTTGTATCCCCCCACACATATTTGCCTCCTTCTAGTGACAATAAAAGGGTCATTAATCCTACCTTATTGCAAACTCTCCACTTAATTTCTTTTCTTTAAAGGACTTTATGCTGCCATGTTTTGTTTCTCTACCATAATATTTATGTAGTATTTTGTTTAAAAAACAGAGGGGCTGGCATGGAGCGGGGGAGAACATATAGAGAGCACTATCATTCATTGGTTCCCTACCTAAATGCCCACAATGGCTGGAGCTGGGCTGGGGCCGGGCTGGGGCCGGGCTGGGGCTAGGCTGGGGCCAGAGCCAGGAGCTAGGAACTCAATTCAGGTTTCCCATGTGGGTGGCAAGAACCCAATAATGTGAGGTACCACTGCCTCCCAGGCTCTGTATTACTGAAAGTGGGAGTCTTAAGCAAGAAGCAGTAATCAAATATAGGCACTCTGATGTTGCATATGGATGTCTTAACTGCTAGGCTAAACACCCATTTCCTCTCTACTGGATCCTTCTCATCCAAATTCATACATGCTATAAGATTACCTAGAAAAACAAACAACCAAAGTGGCAAGTAAATAAAGACCTTCCTCTGACTTCCCTGTTTCAGCTACTGCACGATTTCTCTGCCCTCCTTCACAAAAAAATGGGATGCTATCTATACTCATTGTCTCTACTTCTTCACTTCCAACTTTCTCTTCAGAATAACTCTGGATGGACTTTCTTGCTGACCCCTCTAATGAAATGGACCTTATCTCACTAATGACTGATCCTGCCAGGGCTAATTGTCATTTCTCTGATATCATCTTACTTGAGCTCCTAACATTTGACAGCATGCACTCTTTCCTACTTCTTTTTTTTTTCTTAGATTTTATTTATTTGAAAGGCAGAGTGAGAGAGAGGGGAGGGGGAAAAGAGAGAGAGAGAGAGAAAGAAAGAAAGAAAGAAAGAAAGAAAGCAAGCAAGCACAGGTGCGCACGAGAGAAAAAAATCTTCCATCCTTGGTTCACTCATCAAATGGCTGCAACAGCCAGGACTGGAACAGGCAGAAGCTAAGAGCCAGGAATACCATCTATGTCTCCTGTGAGTGGCAGGGGCCCAAGGCTTGGGCCATCTTCCACTTCCTTGCTTGGCCCATTAGCAAGAAGCTAGGTCAGAAGCAAATAACCAGAACTTGAACCAGCATTCAGATCTGGATGCCAGTATCACAAGTGGCTGCTTAATTCACCGCACCTCACCACCAGCCTGTCTTTCTTCCTTCTTGACACATGTTTTTCACTTGGTTCCCAGGATATCATACTTCCTTGGCTTTTCTCCCATCTCTTTGGCTGCTTCACATCTAATTCCCTCAGCTCTTCCTTCTGGCCTTTTTATGTCTTGGTAATCCACAACTCTCTTCTTGGATTTATTTTCTTCTCTATGATCTCATGTGGGTCAAACCATCTTTAGCAGATAATTCAAATTTATTACTCCAGCTGACCTTCTCATTTGAGCTTCAAAATTCTGTATTCTATTTGACATTTCAATTTGGTTGTCTACTAGAGGATTAAACATGGCTAAACAATTATTAATACCCCCATCCCAATTTGCTGATCCGAAGTCTTCCACTTCTCACTAAACAGATTTACATTCTACTTAGTTACTTCAAAAAATTACAGGTTTGAAAACTTTTTTATTTACATTTTTAAAAAATTTATATAAAGAGAAGGTTTGGGAATCTTGGTTCTTCTTTCTTATGCAACCTGTGCCCAGTCCATGAGTAAATATCCTTAGTACTACTTTCAGTATATCCTAAATATGTCCATTTGCCACTATCTTCATACTTATAACCTTAACCCACATCACCTACCTATCTCATATTTAACAACTGCCCTCTGAATTCACTTACAACAGACAGGGCTGGTAGGTAATTTAAAATGGTAATACCTTAAACTTCTCCAGGGTCACATATTATATACTAATTCTTGATTTTAATTTGGGTCATAATGGATAGTTTATGGGGAAATTACTTCACATGTTTTATACTGGAAATATATATGCTTTATATTTCACAACTACCAACAAAAAGCAGGTAGAGGAATAAACAATCAGTAGTAAATATAAAATACTTATATGGGTCTTTAAGAATGATTTGAGCCATAAACTCTCATGGAGCTAAAGTGTGTTATAAAATAATAAGGATAAAAGAGGGGCATTTAAAAGTTCTACTAATGAGCAAGAATAAACAGGAAGGGGTAAGCCCTCTGCTTGAGACAGATGGTGATAACAGACGACAAAAACAAGGCAGGACCATTCCGTTCCTGTGCTGCCTGTCTTCTGCATCAAAGAGAATGATCTTCAGACTGGAGGGGGCAGAATAAATACGTTTCATAGGGAACTGATGTCAACGATAAGTGGGAAGATAGAGAACACCAAGTGCCCGCCAAGATGAATTTATCTCAGGTTTGGAGAGACTGGGGGATGGGACTTCAGAATTGACAACTGTTATCTCTGAGGAATAGTGACAGAAAAGAGAGGTGCCACAGGGCTGGAGAAAAGCAAATTTTCAATAAGGGAAAAAGGTGAGTTTCGCAGGTATAGATCAGTGAGCCTGACATTAATCCCAATGCAAAATTATAGAATGGATGATTAAAATGGGTGGTTTCTCAATAGGATAAAAGGAAAACCTGTTACATTCTTACAAAGTAAAGTGGTACCCTCCAAGAGCCAGCATAGGCTCCTTAAGATTAAGCTGTATCAATTAGTCTTGTTTTCTTTTCAGGTAGATTATCTAGCACAGTTAAGAGAATATTTCATAAGCACTTTTTCAGTGTTATATTCTAGGTTAAGAGCTTTATATGCATTTTCTCATTTGATCTTAAGTATTGTTTTCCCTCAATTTACAGATGGGGTATTGTTTAGGATTGCCCCAGATCACACAGCTAAAAATTGAGGCGCATGTATTTAAGCACAGGTAGTGACATTTCAGAATCCACGGGCTTTATCTCTATGCTGTAATGACATTAAAGAGTACAGGATGGACACAGCTGAAGAATGCTATTAAAGTCACACCTGAATTTTGTCTAGGATGAACTAGATGATGGAATACCAGGGAAGTTCATAGATGATGAAATGGGCATTTTCAAAGTTGCAATGCATTTGATTAATGTGTGGTCTACTGAGGAAGAGATGCCTGGTGATCTTATCTCAAAAACTCATTCTTGACATATTGTTAATGTCTTCATCAACTTGGCTAACTACATAAATGGTATGTTTCTAAATTTGTGAGTGACCTGAAATCTGGTTGGGTAGTATCTGATAACAACATAAGATTCCCAAAAGATCTTAGCACAGATGCAATACAAGAAGGTGCATTTTACTAGGATTCAATGTAAAAACCATCACGTAGGGCTTTCAAAGTCTATCCAATATCACATGGAGGGAAAAAAAAGAAAAGTAGTAGAGTTCATTAATAAACCCTTCTCATGTGGTCAAAGCAAACTTAGTAGAATCATAGGTCTGTGGTGAAACATTTTACCAAGGCAAAAAATATCAAACAAAGAAGCTGAATCCCGGATCCTTCAACTGACTTTTCATTAAATGGCTGTAAAGTAAAACAGTGGAAAATACCAGAGAACAAGCAGCCAGGAAGCTTAGTCCTGGTGACAATTTCAAAGGAGAGGGAGAGAACAATTTGGCAAAATCTAACTCTTTTTTTTTTGTTTTTTGTTTTTTTTTTTTTGTTTGTTTGTTTGTTTTTATTTAAGACCTTTATTAGCAGGTGCTTGCAGTTTGTTGCCTTTTTTGAAAAAATCAAGTTGTAAACTTTTATTACAAATTAAAAATGAAGTTCTTAAAAATCTCAACTTGACCAGATATGAAACAATTTAAAAACCTTTAAAGGTGTATTGAGAAAAACCAGGCTTTTTTAAAAAACACGTTTGTCGTTACCAAAAAGAGACATCTTTAGGTAAAAATAATAAAAACCCCATGCTGCATAGATAATGCAGATAGTTCTAGTAATCTGGTCAACGGGCAAAAAGCAAGTACTTAAGGTCTTCAGCTCCAATCTTTTGTTCATTTCTTATTGCTGGAATTTCATATTCATTTCTTCTTGTTGGATGACTAAACCGGATGATGGTAGACATGTTAAGCCGGCATTTACTCAGCCCCGCCGTGCTCAGCCTCGGGAGCGGACGAATTCTCAGCTGGTGGATCGGCTGCTTTTGTCTCTTTGCCATCTTGTGGTTTAGGGTTATCTGGGCGTCTGCGTCGGTAGTTGAAGTTGCGGCGGTACCGACGCTGAGGTGGCTGCTGACCCTGGGTCTCATCTCCTTGGTTTTCCTTGTCTTCTTCATTGCCGTCCTCTCTAGGCTGTCTTTGGCGAGGAGGACCTCTGCGGAATCGTGGTCTATAACCCCGATGCATATTCTGTCTCACTGGTCTACCTTGTTCTCCTGCACCCTGGTTGTCAGCACCTTCCATCACTTCTCCCTGCACAGGAGGGTTGGAATACTGTGGTCGACGCCCATAGGGTCTCCGCATGTAGTAAGGTGGGAACCTTCGCCTGCGGTAGGGCCGGCGTTGTTGGGCCTGGCCTTTGGGAGCGCTCTCCGATCCCTCATTCTTTTCCCCACTCTCACTATTCTGGTAATTCTGCTGGTAATTGCGTGGAGGACCCCTACGACGTGGGTAGCATCTATAATGGTTACGGTCTGCTGCATATTTACTGCCTTGCACTGGAACTCCACCAGGACCTGTAACATTTGCTGCCTCCGCACCCTTTTCTCCTTCAACAACATCAAACTCCACAGTCTCTCCATCTCCTACACTGCGAAGGTACTTCCTGGGGTTATTCTTCTTTATGGCAGTCTGGTGTACAAATACATCTTCCTTGGTGTCATTCCTGTTGATGAAACCATATCCGTTCCTTACATTGAACCATTTTACTGTTCCCAAAACCTTCGTTGCGATGACCTTCTTGTCCCCGCCGGCGGGCGCCGCCCGGGCCACCGCTCCCTGCGCCGCTGCCCGTGGTGCCGGGCTTGGTTTCGGCGGCGCTGAGGGCGGGGGCGGGGGGGGGCGGCGGGCGGCTGCTGGGTCTCGCTGCTCATAGTTGCGGTGATGGTGACTGGGGCCGGCTGCGGCAGCTGCGGCTCCTCCCGGGGTGTGATGGTAACTAGGCCCGCGGCTGCGGTGAGGCTGCTCAGGGCTCTCTGGGGTCCGCTCTCCGCTCCCGCTACCGATCGAACTCCAAAATCTAACTCTTGTTCTCTCTTTTCTCACATATGCACTATATTTTCCCTTTTTCATGTGTAGTGGAAAGTTTCCAGTTACTGAGGGCTTTCATTATTTTCCTTACCTGTACTATAAGCAGGCTTTTTAAGTGGCTTTATATCATGTAGTATTTCTTCATTAATTTTGTCATTTTTATGTTTCTAAAAATATTTTCAATACTAAAAAATTCCTATGTGTACTATCTTAAAGGATGTTAGTCTTGAATATATGTATTTTCATAGAGTGACTGAAGGATAGCCCACTTTTAGTTGATAGTAGCCATGGCTGAACTGAAGGTTTTGGTTGTTTGGCCAGTCCATTATCTGCTACTATAACAAAATACCTGAGGCTCGATGGTTTATGAAGAGAAGCGGTTTATTTAGCTCACTCTTTTGGAGGTTAAAAGTAAAAAAAAATGGGCAGCCCATGATTCAGCTTCTGGTAAGAACATCATGGCAAATGGCATTACAATGGTAGGACTGCCTAAGAGTGGTTATGTGATGACAGTAGAAGCCAGAGCTTGAGAAGAGCTAGATTTGTTCCTCTATAACAACTTATTTTTTTAATTTTTAATTTAATTTAATTTTTTTGACAGAGTTAGACAGTGAGAGAGACAGAGAGAAAGGTCTTCCTTCCGTTGGTTCACCCCCCAAATGGCCGCCACGGCTGGCGTGCTGCACCGATCCTAAGCCAGGAGCCAGGTGCTTTCTCCTGGTCTCCCATGCAGGTGCAGGGCCCAAGGACTTGGGCCATCCTCCACTGCCCTCCCGGGCCACAGCAGAGAGCTGGACTGGAAGAGGAGCAACCGGGACAATCTGGCTCCCCAACCAGGACTAGAACCCGGGGTGCCGGCGCCGCAGGCGGAGGATTAGCCTAGTGAGTCACGGTACCGGCCAAACAACTTATTTTTATGAAAACTACCTGACCCTGTGAGACCAGCATCAATTCCTTCTAATGGTGATGCCACTTGACCCAATTATTTCCCACTACACTCTATCTCTTAAAAGTCTTACCACTGCCCAGCACCACCATGTGGAGGACCAAGCTTTCAACCCATGAACCCTTGAGGGACATACTCAAACAATATCCAAGCAGGAGATCTGTATAGCAGCTCAAAGGAACTCTGAATTGTGCAGATTATATTTGAGTATTTCAAAATGCTTATGCAAAATAAAATAAAAAGGTAAGTTTATGTTGTTGCCATTTTTTTTGGAAATCTGTGCAAATGAAGAGTCTTCAAAAAACCTCATGGGAAATAAGTATTATGAAAAAGCTGCATGAATTTCACATTTATTTCTGTACCCCTAAAATCTTATCTTTTAAGTCCATTTTTCTACAAACTTTTTGAGACACCCTGAAATTGGTAAAAAGTATGATATAGCGCATCAAATAAACTAAGGTGACTCGATACTACAATAACAAAATTATAATAAACAGAAAAAAAGAACAGAACATCTCTCTTTATATATACACTTGAGCTCACACATGGACTCATGTTTGGTTCTGTCACTTTAAAGGACAAATAGACACACCTGTACTTTCAGAAGTGGTATGAGTGATGAAGGGATTTAAATCCTGTAATATGAGAAACTATTAAAAAAATTGGGGTAATTTTTCCTGCAGAAAATATTAGTCACTACTTATCAAACTATGAAAGTGACTACAGTAATAACAGCTTATATAATCAAATGGAAATATCAGTTTTACCAATGGAGATGGGACAGAGTGGCTGAAAGCACAGGTTCTGGAGTTAGATTACCTGGGGTATGGCCCAGACTCACTACTTCCTTGCTCTTTAGACTTCTACAAGTTACTGAGCTGCTCTGCACTGCAATTTCTCCACCTGTAAAGTGGTAAAAATACTACTACATGACACTAGGATTAAATGGATTCAGATATACAAAACAAAGAGAACACTAATTGCTACAACATAATTATCTAACACATTTTAGCTATTAATAAACCACAATAAACATTTCCTCTTTTGGGGTCATGGTAAATTAATCATTATACTTTTAGAAGATTTTTTTAAAGATCTATTTTATTTGTTTGAAAGGCATAATAACCGAAAGAGATGGTGAGACAGAGGGAGAAATCTTTTTTCCATTGGTTCATTCTCCAAATGTATGCAAGAGTTGGGGCTGGGCCAGGACAAAACTAGGAATCTAGAACTTTATCCAGATCTCCCACATGAGTGGCAGGGGCCAAGCATTTGGGTCATCATCCATTGCCTTCCCAGGCATATTAGCAGGGAGCTGGATTGAAATTGCAGCCGGGACTGAAACTGTCACTCTAACACAGGAAGCCAGTGCTGTAGGTGGCACCACAATGCTAGCTCCCATGACTGGACTTTTGATGGTGGTTTAATTAGGAAAGAAAGTGATAGGGAAGGAATGGTAATGATCAACTTGAGAATTTCAGTTTGTTCTTATGGAATAAGTTTAGCCAAAGAAAACTGCCTTATAATTCCTAAAGTTTAGGTTACCTTAAAATATCTGGTGGGGCTTAATATCTCAACAAAATCAAATGGAAACATTACTAAGAAATCAGATTGTCAAGAAGATTGGTTATCTAGCAGGCCTGGGCCAAGTTTTTGAGCTCTGTAGTTAAACCAAGATAATGAAACCTTTTGAGAACATATTATCAAAATTATCAAAGTCACCTCTCACTTTACTATGAGCAGAGGATGCCCTTTAGAATAAGTTATGGTATCTGTGGATTATTTGTGTGTATACAAGTGAAAATGTTTCCATTACAAAGTAAATTTCATTATATCTCTTGGCAATTGACATTTCCTGTTCACTGGGCTCTTTGTTCTAAATCTTCCAGGTGCTACATTTTAGAAATAGGAGTGTTCTACGTGTCAAAGTTAAGAGTAGGCTAGCAGTTAACCATTGTCTTCAAATATGTGAGGTTTATGATATAGAAAGCAATTAGACTTTTAATAAGGTTTCAGCAGTCAAAACAAGGAGATCAATTTGAATGACAAAGGATTTAAATTGTGTACTGGACATTTTGACTCAAATCTCTCATTCATTCATTTAGAAAGCTTTTATTGAGTACCTACTATGTGCAACCTCTTTTTTAATATAAATATTTATATATTTATTTTAAAGTCAGAGTTACAGAGAGCGAGAGAAAGAGAGATCTTCCATTTGCCTGTTCACTCTCTAGTTGGCTGCAATGGCCAGGGCTAGGTCAGGCTGAAGCCAGGAGCCAGGAGCTTCATCCAGTTATCCTACATGGGTAGCAGGACCCAAATACTTGGTCCATCTTCCACTGCTTTTCCCAGGCCATTAGCAAGGAGTTGGATCAGCAGTGGAGCAGCCAGGACACAAACCAGTACCCATATGGGATGCTGGCCTTGCAGATAGTCGATTTACCCTCTACGCCACAGCACCAGCTCCACAAACTCCTTTCTAAGCCCCAAGAAAAAAAGCAGCAGATAGCCAGGCACTGTTCCTTTCTCATAGAGCTTACATTCTAGTGAGGAGACAAAATAAACAAACAAGAAAAATGCCAGAGTGTATTGATAACAGAGAATTAAGCAGGGCAATACAGATGAAAAAAGACTAGATGGCTACTTTGTATTGAATGGCCTTGGAAGTTTCTTTATTTACTTTTTTTTCAAAGATTTATTTATTTATTTATTTGAAAGGCAGAGTTAGAGAGGCAAGGCAGAGAGAGAGAGAAAGAGAGGTCTTTCATTCTCTGGTTCACTCCCCAGATGGCCACAATAGCCAGAGATGGACAGATCTGAAGCCAGGAGCCAGGAGGTTTTTCTGGATCTCCCACATGGGTGCAGGGGCCCAAGTCCTTGGGCCATCTTCCACTGCTTTCCCAGGCCACAGTAGAGAACTGGATCAGAAGTGGAGCATCCAGGACTTGAATAGGCATTCACATGGGATGCCGGTACTACAGACAGTGGCATTACCTGCTGTGCCATAGCGTCAGCCCCCGAGGTCCCTTTAAAGAGGTAACTTTTTAACTGAGACATGAACTTGAACCAAATTGTGAGGATCAAGAGGGAAAAAAAATCATTCCAAGAAAGAAGAGAAGAGGTGAGAGAGAAGGCAAGTTTGGATAAAAGATTGTAGGCAAAAGAGATAATATTTACAGGAAGTTCCAAAATGCAGAGTCCAGATTATTTATGGTGTTGTAAGACTAGTGAGAAATTTAGATTACAACTATCACTTCTTGGCCTTTTGGCTACGATCAAGTGTAGAAATTTAGATTACAACTATGATCAGTAGGCAATTAGTGGCTTTTAATCAGAGGAGGGACATGATGTGATTTAGATTTAAAAAAATTCTTGCTATTACATGTAAACTAGATTATAGAAAGCAACAGTGAAACCTGGGAAACCAATTAGAAGGTTATGACAATAGTCCTGGCAAGAAATATAAGTGACTTAGTGGGAGACAATAGAAATGGAGATAAAGAGAAACAAATCTTGGGTGGCTTTTAGAGTTAGAGGTGATAGAGATCAGGGTAGATTGGAAAGAGAAAGAGCTCATTTATGGAAGTATGCTAAATTTTTTATGTAATCAACCTAGTACAAATGGTACCAACTTCTGATATATGTAAGCTTGGGTAAGGAATGGTTTGGTGTGGAAAAATGAAGAATTTTCTTATGGATGGGGCTGGTGTTGTGGCATTAGGAGGGTTAAATTGCCGCCTGTGACACTACTATCTTGACTGGGCACCAATTCAAGGCCAGGTGTTCCACTTTCCATCCAGCTTTCTGCTTATGTGCCTGGGAAAGCAGCAGCAGATGGCTCAAGTGCTTGAGCCCCTGCACCTATGAGGGAGGCCTCGATGAGGCTTCTGGCTTCTGGCTTCAGCTTGGCCCAGTCCTAGCCATTGCTGCCATTTGGGAAATGAACCAGCAGATGGAAGATTCTCTCTCTCTCTCTGTCTCTCTTCACCTCTCTGTAACTCTACTTTTCAAATAAATAAATCTTAAAAAAAGAATACTTGCATGGGAAAATTCAGTTTTGCATGCTTACTAGCCATCCAAGAATGTTACATACAAAGTTGGATATTTGAATATAAGTTTCTTAAAAGAGGTGACAAATAGAAAATATTGATTCAAAAGCCTAGACTATCTGAAGTCATAAAAATGGATGAGGTCATGTATAACAGGGACAATTTACTGAACCTATGAATATTCCCATATTTAGAGACTTGGTAAAGGAAGGGCGACAGAATAAGAGAGCAAGAAGGATCAGCCAGGAAATTGGGAGGAAAAGGAGGTGACAAGGCTAACCAGGAGGTCAAGAGAAGGAGCTATTTCAAGAAGAAAGGGGTAATCAATGTAGCAAATGTTGCTGAGAAATGGAAGATAAGAACAAAGTAGACACTGCTGGATTTGGCAGTCTCAGTTGAATGATGGGTACTGAAGTTCAGTTGGAGGAAGTGGAGAAGAGAAGGTGAACTGGTGAAAGAAAGACAGCAGCTACTGACAGGAGCAAGTACCTGTAGACGATGTCAGAGACTGAATGGAACAACTCACGATATTGCAGAAACTCGGTGAAAAGTTGACAATGACTTATGATGAAGAGAATTGTGCATCTGTTTATCAGTTGGACTAAATGACCTTGGAATAACCTATCATATGATAATGCTCTTTGAATCTTTTATTCCGCAGTATTTATCTGCTATTGCTCTCTTGCTTGCCTAAATTGTCAGTAGTGTGCCCCCCCACCTGATCCCTCTGCAACCTTATCAAGGGTGGATAAATTATTTTCATTAGACTTTATAAAATACTGCAAATGGCTCTTGAATTTTTATTACTTTCTCAGTAGACTGTAGATTGGGAAAAATTGATCTTATTCTGCTGTCTCATAATGTAGATAAGTCAATTAAGTCTCCAAGAAATGAAATGATTAGTCAAATATAAAATTCACAGATAATAGCAAGACTAGGACTGGAAACCCAGTCTCCTACTCTCATTTCTTTTCATATTATTATTTCTCTATTTTTGCTTTATAACTTCCTCTTTTTTAAATAGCTATCTTCAAAAAACTTTCAAAGTTGTATTGTTTAAAGTAGCAAAATAAAACCAACCAAACCAAAAAATTAGAAACACCTGAAATTCTCAATATCAAAGAATTGGTGGAGGTCCCTTTTCAGGAAGGAGCTGAGGCGTTCCTTCCCTCAGTGGCTAGAATATTGGCAGTTGATGGTTTTCAGCTGGATCCTTCTCTGGGCCTTGAAAAGTCACAACGTCAACTGGACTCAGCATTAATCTGTTGTAAGTCAGGAAGGATAAGTCCAGGATCAAGCATAAAGCAGGGCTTGAGGGTACAATTAAGCTGCCTTGGCACCCTCAGCACAAACCCATGGGCACATGAGCAATCTCTACAGCTAGCACACCAAAAAGGAAGAAGGCCAACCTGAATTCACAAAAGGGTTATCCTCATACGAAACACAAGCTGCAAACAGACTGCACTATAATCTCATTCAAGATGTCTCTGAAAGGAAGTGGTGCAGGGAAATTCTCAGAACAGGCAGAGCTTCAGGCTCATCTACCTTGTGTGGAAAGAATGTGGGACCAAAGGCATAATCTATACCAAACTATGAGTAGAGGACAAGGATTTACATCACCATTCAATGGTCAATAAAAACAAAAACTGGAAAATTGGTGACAAAGACGGGGGTGGGAGGAGATGAATGTGTGTAACATTTGGGAATGAGTGTGAAGATCTTTTTACCACTTGTTAATATCCCTCCCCCCAAGCATCCTCAAGGAAGAGTCACTAAACAACTAAAAGTACAAAATGACTTGGCCAGTTGGTCTGGTGAGTCTCTGTCATCAGTCACCCCAGTTCTGGCACAATAGTCACAAAACCAGTAGTCAGAGTGGCAGAGATGAGACTTTTCATGGGCTCTACAGCATGGCTCCCATTCACCAGGGCTAACCTATTTCCACTGCCAAATACTCACCTCACATCAATAGAATTCATTGTTAAGCTTTGATATGGCATAACCCTAAAGGACACCAAAAAATTACTTGATGGAAAATTGAATTCCCTGAATTTCTTCCATACTGCAAGGGGCAGAAATTCATCTTGGCTGGAACCAACACATATTTCAGGTATGGGCTTACCTTTTCCACCTACAATCTCACCAGAACACTTAAGGCCTTGAAGAGTGTTTGATCCACTGAGGTTGGAGCTTTCATCAGACTAAGAAAACCAATTGATGACAAAGGTAATGTGGCAGTGAACATGAGACCATGAAATCCATGGATATATCACAAACCACAACATACAGAAGTTACGTGTCATGCTGCAGGAAGGAGGTGCTATCTTGCAGAATACATCCAAATGACCATTGTATGCTATTTCGTCCCCATTAGGTAGGATTTATGAGCCTGGGAACCAAGAGAAGAAAATAGTATTCCAAGTGATTTACTTGTAAAAGTTGTGCTTCCCTTCCCTATAACTCTAGACAAAGATGTCCTGCTCTCAGAGTGTCCTTTAAAGAACACAAGGATTACATTAAGCTTCACATGAAAACTACTGCTGTCACTTTGGAATTCTCATCATAGGAAGGCAAAGAAACTAGTACACAAGGAAAGAAGCTGTAATCCTAGTGAAGGTGTTTAACTGTGGTCCTCAGGTGGATGTAGGACTGCTGATTCACAATGAGGACAAGGAAGAACAATTTTGGCACCGATGCACCCATGTGATCCGTGGGAACATTTCTTAGCATGCCACCCTGCCCAATTTTGATGATTATTGGATTTATTGCAATAGTCACAGCCCGAGAAAATCATGGTAGCTGACTCAGATCATAAAGATGAGGGACACTTCACCATGTAAGCCACCCAGATCAGTAGAAATATTAGTTAGCTTTACATCATTATAAAGAAATACCCAAGAGAGACCAACTTTATACAGAGAGAAGGCTAAGCTCATAGTTTTTGAGGTTCAAGCCCATGTTTGGGCAGCCCCAGTGGTGGATGGTGGATGACAATGATAAAGCACATGCAGAAGAAGCATCATGTGGTGGTAAGCAAGGACTCAGAGAGATGCTTCATGGGGTCAAATTCAGGCTTTGCTAGCAATCTTCTCATGATCACTGCCGCCAAGTCCATTCACTCAGTGACCCAAGGACTCCCCATGAGACCCACCTCCTAAGCACTGTCCCTGGATTTGGCTTTCACCCTCTTACTACTATTAACTTAGGACTGTAGGGTTTAAACGACTGCATACATTTGGGAACCACATGCTGTTCAGACTGAAGCACCAGGGGTGAGTGAAATCAAGAATAACTGGAAGAGGATGGATACAAAGAGAACTTCAGGGAATCAAAGCAACCCAGGAGATGGACTACAGCAAACACTATTTTATGCTGCCCAGATTACTCCTTTCAGGATTGATGCATTAGCTCTCAGCTGAATTCTTATCTGGAAATCATCCTTAGCTGAGAGAAGCTGTCTTGCCCCCTTCTGATGCCTATTCCTTGTGTGCAGTCCCTATTCAAAGACCTAACCCCTTTTCTTCAAGGAGGTACAACTCTGAAAGGCCATCCCAGGGCCAGAGCTCCCCAGGAGGTCTTTGTCCCAACTTCATTGCAGTTCCAATCTTTTCTCTACTCTGCCCTCCTTCCTTCACTCACCCATAAACATGGATCCTGAGTCACTCACCAGAAAAATTACGACATACAATACAAATCTCTTTCTTAGACTGTTTCTCAGAGCCAGTAAGCTCAAAAATTGTATGACCCATCCAAGTGAGATAATATCTGTAGTTGTGAGAATGCTAATATAGTAAAAAAGTTCATGAAATTGGGAAAATTAGGTTACGAACACTGTGAAATGTTTGCTCCCAGGGCTGGCCCTGTGTCATAGCATATAAAACCACTGCTTCTGATGCCAGCATCCCATATGGGCTCTGGTTCAAGTATGGGCTGCCCCAATTCCCATCCTGCTCCTTGCTAACATGCCTGTGAAAGCAGCAGAAGCTGGCCCAAGAACTTGTGCCCCTGCACACATGTGGGAGAACCAGAAGGAGCTCCTGACTCCTGGTTTTGGACCAGCCCAGTTCTGGCCATTACAGCCACTTGGGGAGTGAACCAGCAGTTGTAAGATCTCTCTCTCTCTCTCTCTCTCTCTCTCTCTCTCTGACTCTGCCTTTCAAACAAAATAAATCTTAAAAAAAAATCAGAAAAATTTGGTCCCACTTTTTAAAAAGAAATGTGTATAGACATATGGAATTATGACCCAGAAAAAGCCTAAAGAAGGAAAACTTCAACAGTGGTCATCTTAGGGTACTAGGCTCATCATGTTTTCCTATATTTTTAAAAATCAAGACTGGATATATTATTTTAATGTGTTTCTTTTAGTAAAAATATTAATTGTTTGATAGTATACCTGTAAAAATGCAATTATAACTATGAAATGGAAGGAGAGATAAAAACACAGATATCAATGTAATGGGTCTATTCCAGAGATTTAAGAATGGGAAATAATTTATCTTCTCTAATGTATTCACTGGACCAACTAAAGGTAACTGGTGAGGCAGACAAAAACAAAATGAACACCTAGGAGTTGAATTTCTAGGTGGCACAGTAGCTATATGTTTAATGGAGGAACTGCTAGATTGTTTTGTAAAGTAGTGTATAATTTTATATTTACCAGTCACTATAATCTACATTATTTTCCACTTTAGTTCAAGAAGTTCTCTTTCAGTCTAAATGTCTTGCCAGATACAGATTTTGTCATTTGTCTTAGATGGCTCTGCACAGGTTCCTAACAAGCAGAAGACTATAAAAATTGACAAGAACTTGGGTGGTTTTAAAGACTACATCCAAAAGGTAAGAATGAGTATTAGTTCTTCTCCGAGACTGGCACACAGCTCTTACAGCATTTCTCTCACTGTTCCTGTCCATCCACCTCAGGCATGTGTGTATTTGCCCAACTGACTCAGGAATTGCTCCTGCAGAGGTGGGCAGCTTTGTGGTTGGCTTTGTTTCCTATCAGACCCTCTCAAGGAAAGGGAGCCTGGGAGGCAGGTATCTGGTGCAGAAGTTAAGAACCCAGATTGGGGCACGTGCATCCCATAACAGAGGCCTGGATTTCAGCCCCAGCTCTGCTCCCAATTCCAGTTTCAGGAATTTGGGGAGTGAACCATAGAATAGGATCTCTGTTTCTCACTCTGCCTCCCAAATTAACAATTTTTTTTTAAAAATTAAACAATGAAAGGGGAGCCAGCGCTGCAGTATAGTAGATTGAGCATACCCCTGTGGCACCAGCATCCCATGTGGGCGTCAGTTCTTCCAATCCAGCTCCTTGCTATGGCCTGGGAAGACAATGGGGGATGCCCTAAGTGCTTGGGCTCCTGTACCCTTGTGGGGGACCCAGAGGAATCTCCTGGCTCCTGGCTTCGGTCCAACATAGCCCCAGCCATTGTGTCCATTTGGGGAGTGAACTAGTGGATGGAAGACCTCTCTCTCTCTCTCTCTAACTCTGCCTCTCAAGTAAATAAATAAATCCTACACAAAAAGGGGGGGTCTCATTATCATCTCAATTACCTGTATAGAGAGCAAATTTTAATTGCAATCAGAAATTGTACAAATTGCTATCTAGTACACGATTGGATTGTTTTTTAAAAAAATCATGCTACTTACATTTTATAAACAGATGATACTTTGTTTTCTCTTTCATCATGCTAGATTCCCTCAAAATTTGTAAGAAAAATTTACATATACTATAGCTGAATACCATATTCAACCCCAAATTTCTTGGCAATAATTCTTACATGATACAGAATAAGCTTGCATTTTTAATAAAATATTTTCTGGAACAGTAACTTTAGTGTGGAAACAATGCTTATACAAGTGCCACCAAAGAGCCACTTGTATAAATCAATGACCACAATGTCTTTAACAGTTTCACAGAAAATGTAGAAAAATTCTTTGAGTGTTCTTTGATCAACTCTAAATAAAGTCAAATGAATTACATAAAACTATATTTTCTGTGAGGATTTTTTCTCTAGCAGGTTAATCAAATGCAATTGAAGAGTAGTGTGTGGCTTTTTTTTTTTTTTAAGGTTTATTTATTTATTTGAAAGTCAGAGTTACACAGAAAGAGGAGAGAGTGAGAGAGAGAGAGAGAGAGAGGGCTTCCATCCGAGGTTCACTCCTCAGTTGGCCGCAACGGCCAGCTGCAGCTGTGCCGATCTGAAGCCAGGAGCAAGGAACCAGGAGCCAGGAGCTTCTTTTGGGTCTCCCACATGGGTGCAGGGGCCCTGGGACTTGGACCATCTTCTACTGCTTTCCCAGGCCATAGGAGAGAGCTGGATTGGAAGTGGAGCAGCTGGGTCTCAAACCGGAGCCCATATGGGATGCTGGCGCTTCAGGCCAGGGCGAAAACCCACTGCGCCACAGCACTGGCCTCTAGTGTGGCTGTTTTTAATGTGATTTTGAACTTCATAAATTTGAAGTGGTATGGTATAAAACTTTATAAATAAAATCCCTGTCTATATACTTTGAAATAATTTGTATCCCCTCCAATTACCAAAAAAAATCAAAAGTTATATAATTCAAAGCTGTTTGAATAAATTGCAAGCTGTGTTTTTGCTATTTCCATTAGGAGGTGGTAAATTAGCTTTAAAACAGACACATCTTTTGTCAAATCTATTGAAACTTAGTCTCGAACCACACAGTGAGAAATAAGTGATTCAACCTGTTGAATTCTTTATTTAGTGGAAGAGTAAGCATGTGATTATAAAGTAAATTGAAAGTATGTTATCACAAAAATTGAAAAATAAGAAAGGAAGAGAAGGAAGGGTGGGTGGGAGGGAGGGTGGGTGAGAAGTATCATTATGTTCTTAAAACTGTATATATGAGGTACATGAAATTTGTTCTCTGTATAAATAGATAAGTAAATTTATTTAAAAATGATTATTGTGAAAAGAAGAAATAAGTGGCACTTTTTAGGGATGTATCATTCCCATTAATGCACAGCCCTGCATCTGGTTTTCTGGTACTTTATCTACAAAGGAGAAATTGTTACTCTTTCACACATGGATGTACTACATACAACATATTTATACATGAATCTATTAATGGTGCCGGTTACATACACTTTGGCCAACGGTTAAAAATCTGAGCTGAGGAGCCAGCGCTGTGGCACAGCGGGTTAAGCTGCTGCTTGCAGCGCCCAGCATTCCACATGGGAGCATCGGTTCAAGTACCAGCAGCTTTGTTTCTGATCCATCTCCCTGCTAATGTGCCTGGGAAGGCAACGGATGATGGCCCAAGTCCCTTGCCATCCATGTAGATGACCAAGATGAAGTTTCTGGCTCCTGGCTTCAACCTGGCCCAGCCCCAGACAATGTGGCTATTTGGGGAGTGAACTAGCAGATCAAAGATAATTCTTTCTTTCTCTTTCTCTCTCTCTCTTTTTCTCTCTCTCGATTTGTGGTGTGTGTATGTCTGTGTGTGTTTCTCTTTCTGCCTTTCAAATAAATAAAATAAATCTTAAAAAAAAAATCTAGGCTGAACAACAAGGCCACCTGGAAAGTAATCTAAAAGTCATTATTTCATCATGAAGGTTATATAAATATTTTTACTTAGCTCAAATCCAAGAGATACAAAGGGATATGCTGTGGGAAAAAAAAAACAGTTTTCTATCTATCAATATCTAGTTCTTCCCTCCAGAGCCAAAACCAGTATCACCAGCTGTTTGTGTAATCTTCCCAGAGATATTTCATACATATATAAGCAAATATGTATAAATACGTATGCTCCTCTTGTTTTTTTTAATAGCATTAATAAAATACAATACAAACTTCCATTTTCACTTGAAAGTATCTTAAAGATTGGACCCCATCCATACATATAGAAGTTCCTAATTTCTTTGCATATCCATTGAATATTATTGCATGATGCATCTTAAATTGTTTTGCTAGTTGGAAAGTTTTTTAAAATATGTGTTCCTGAAATCTCTCATAGACCTAAAAAATTAAAGTCTATGGACCAGAGTCTGGTAATGCATATTTGCTTATTTTAAACTTTTTTAAAAATTTAATTCTTATTTATTTGTAAGAGAAAAAGACAGAGATCTCCCATCTGCTGGTTCACTCCCATCTGCTGGTTCATTGGCTGCCTGCAGTAACTAGAACTGCACCAGCCAGGACTGAGCCAGGTCTGTGCCGGAAATCAGGAACTGAATCCAACTCTCCATCTTAGATGCCAGGAATCCAAGTATTTGAGCCATCACCTGCTGCCTCCCAGTGTCACATTAGCAGCTAGCTGCAATCGGGGCAGAGCTAGGACTACAACCCAAATGCTCGGATACAGCATGCAGGAGTCCCAAGCAACATCTTAACCACTACAGCAAACACTTGCCCTGAAACATGCATTTCAAATAAATTCCAGGTGACTTACACAGCCAGCAGCATCTTTGTGCAGGTTGGCTTGGGGGAAATCACACTATCTTCCTTAAAGTATCTAACCATAGAATTCTGGAAGGACTTTCTTCGTCAATGCTTTCAGTAGATGTGGGTTTGGAACCATACAACTTATCTAAGAAAATTTGAAAGTAGTGAAAACAAAGATATATACAGAGATGGGGCCGGCGCTGTGGCTCACTTGGTTAATCCTCCACCTGCGGCACCGGTATCCCATATGGGCGCCGGTTCCAGACTCGGCTGCTCCTCTTCCAATCCAGCTCTCTGCTATGGTCTGGGAAAGCAGAAGATGGCCCAAGTACTTGGCCCCTGCACCCACATGGGAGACCAGGAAGATGCACCTGGCTCCTGGCTTCGGGCCATTGAGACCATTTGGGGAGTGAACCAACGGAAGGAAGACCTTTCTCTCTGTCTCTCCCTCTCACTATAACTCTGCCTCTCAAATAAATAAATAAAATCTTTAAATATATGTATACACACACACACACACACAGAGAAGATCTTTTTGAATTGGGACAAGTTTAACATTCTTGTGGTCCGTTCACATAATCTCTCTTCCCCTCCATCTTTCAGTGAAACCTCTCATTCTCTAATAGTTGCTTCCCTCCCAGTTTTACCAGGCTCCTCATCCGTGGGAAAGCAAAGTAAAATGGTTCAAGAGCAGAATTTACTTGGAAGCCTTGCAAGATTTAGAGTACTGCTGCAATAGATGTGTTGTTTTTGTTTGAGAAATTTAAAAAAATAAATAGTTTGCAAGAACTAAAACAGAAAATGTGGAATGCTAGTGACCCATGATTTCTCAGCATTTTAATCAACTATAATGGCTTTGAGATGGATTTTATGGAAGCAGAAGGGGAAGTAACCAGCACTGATTACATTCTACATAGATTATTTAAATGCATTTAATAAAGTGTAATCATATGTCCCCATTTTGTAGATAAAGAAGTTGAGGCTCAAAGAGGTGCAATACCTTACACAAAGCACACATCTGGTAAATGGCATATGGCTGGAAACTAGTTCTGATTCCAGATACTATGCTTCTATGAAATCATGTTCACTGACTAGGCAAATTATATAATTTAGAGACACATGAACAAGAGGAAATAGTCAATATATTTACATAAAAACCTATTCAATATTTCACTGTGAATCCCCAAATGAGGTAATTGAGGTAATTCAATTTCCTAGGCAAGTATTTCTGTGGCTGAATGGGTAATTATTGAACCAATTGTGCTATCAGATCACGCAGATCATGTGCTATGGAGGAGAGGGACTATTCTAGATATAGCACTACATATAAATTGCGCATCAGAGAGTTGCTTTGGAATAGTTTTAGCCCTAAGTGAGAATGACAACCTCTTGAGAGAGTTTCAAATTGAAAAATTGTTTTTGCACTTGTGTTGTTGTTCTGTGTGGTTAGTCCTATACCAAATTTAATAAAACATTTATAAGCGTATATATTTAAATCTTGGCTTAAAGTAAAGATCACAGACATACTATACAGTACTTCAGGAACAACATCACATAGAAAAAATTGACTTCAATTTATGTCATAAGGCCACATTTTAAAAAGCAGGTTCCTTGTCCTTTTTAGACTTCTTAAGTTCTGGAGGCTAACCTATCTCTCCCTTTAATCAGTAATGCAAAGTGTCTCCCAGATGTTCCCAGACTACTGGTGCTTTTGTGCCATTGAAATCCAGTCACAAGACCACAACAGTCCATCACAGCAAATGTGGGTGAGACAGGAATTGTGTCCATGTGTTGATTAGCCAAAAAACAGAGTTTGTCATAGGGCTCAAGAATCCTGCTTGGAAAGGAAAAGGGATTGGAAGTATCACTTGGGTTCTGGGAGAGCGCTATTAAGGTAAATCTCATGAAATACAATATGCTTCCTTTGCTTATTAACATTTTCTTTAGCATGTTTCTCAGCCAAGTGTTCTTGCAATGAAGATTTATTGGTACGAATAAAAAGATGCTACATTGTTATCATGCTGTGGTCAAATAAGCTTGAAAAGCAATAATTAACTTACTACATTGTTAAAGTATACTTATACAATATTAAACTGTATGTAAATCGTCTCTGCCTCAAACTTCTAGTTTCCAATGTATTCCTTGGCAGAGAGTTACAGCTCCTTATTGGTTTTTTCCATTTTTCTCAGTTCATGAATGTTAAACTAAACTTTAAATGAAATTATAGATTCTAAGGACTCTTAACTCCAATTTTTGTCCTTTCATTCCAATTTCCTCAAGTAATACAAATCCAAAACATGATTTTATTATCATTTGAGATTAAAATCATAGGACTGTTTCATCTTCTTTCCTTCCAACATTTCTGACATTTACATTTTATTTTTAATTTCAAAATAAAACATGCACATAGTTTATAAAATCAAATGTCCTAACATGTTTTTAGCAAAAATAGCCACTTCATGGCTCATCCCCTCCTCCTCAGCAACATTGTTCTCATGTTTACCCATCTCACTACTTATTGATGATAGGCATTCATATATCATTGTATTTTTCTCTCCTTCAATATTTACTTTTATCTTATATTGTGACAAGTTTCAAACATTTGTAACAATAATTGGAATCATAAAGTTAACCCTCATGTACCCATCACCCAAATTTAGCAATTATCAACTCATGACCAACCTTCTTGCCTCAAACTCTGCATCCATTTTTCTCTTCTCTAGGCTAATTTTTTTTCATTGAAAAATTTTTAATGGAAATGGAACCTACATGTGGAAATGTACAAGTATCAAAGTATACTTCTCCCTTAATTTCCACCCAGAGAACACCCCGTGACCTCAGTACTCAGGCCAAGAAACAAGACATTAGCAAGCCCTGAGGGCCTCACTTTGGCTTCTTCCCCGTTAACACTCCTCTAAGAGTATCCCCTCTTCTGACTTGAAACGGCAGAGATCTGTGTCCTCTGTTCTTGTACAGTACACAAATGGAATCACACAGTGCATGCTTTTTTGGTCTGACTTCTACTCAATATTATATTTCTGATGTTCATTCCTATGGCTTTCTCTCATACTTTCTCAGTATTCTTTAGTAGTACATTATGTAAATACTGCATTATGTGACTATTTCAGTTTATTTAGACTGTCTACTGTTGGGCATTTCAGTGAGGTCCATTTTGTAGCTATTTCAAATAGCATGGCTATGAATGTTTTTGGTGATCATATGTTTGCATTCTTTTTCTTGAGTATATACTTCTTAGTATATATTGAGTATTATATATTACTGGGTCATAGAGTATGTATATATTCAGATACAGTGCATACTTTAATATATGCTTCCAAAAAGTTTTCCAAATTTGTGTAAATACATATTCCCAATAGCAGTCTATGGGAGTCCCAGTTATTCCACAACCATTGCCAACAAGTGTTACTTCCTGTCTTCATTTTAGTATTCTAGTGGTTTGCAGTGGGATCTTATTATGGTTGGAACTCTGTGGACTAATGAAGTTGAACACCTTTTCATATGTGAGCTGGTCATTTGGCTGTCTTCTTTTGTGAACTGCCTGGAAAAATCTTTCATTAATATTCCTGATTGATCTGTAGAACTTATTCAATTGTTTTGCATATGAGCCTCCTTTTATTTTTTAAACTTGTTCATTTTCATCCACTTGAAAAGCAGAGTAACAGAAAGAAAGAGAGGCAGAGTCAGAGATAGAGCAAGAGTGAGCAAGCGAGCAAGCAAGAGTGAGAGAGAGAGAGAAGAGAGAGAATTTATCATCTGCTGTTTCTCTCCCCAAATGCCCCCAATAGCCAGAGCTGGGCCAAGCACAGGCTAAAGCTAGGAATTTCATCCAGGTCTCTCACATGGGTGGAAGGATCATCCACAGCAAGCCATATGGGAAGCAGAAGAGCTGGGACTCAAACCAGGCACTCTGATACAGGATGTAAGTAAAATGGTGGCTTAGCCCACTGTGCCACAGGGCCTGCCCCAGGTACCTTTTAAGATACATGTGTTGCAAATATCTTTTTCCACTTTGTGGATTGTCTCTTATGGCTATAAAGATATCTTGATTTAGTTTTTAAAATAGTACCATTATTCATTTAAAAATTTGTCTACTTCAGTGCCATACATGTACTTTTTTTCCTAATTCTTTGTTGCTTTACCTTTCACATTTAGGATCACAATCTATTCAGAATTGAATGTTGTTTATGGAGTGAGGTAGGTAAGGGTCAATATTCACTTTTTTCATATGTACTAAATTGATCCAGAATTATTTTTTGAAAAAAAAATTTTTGTTCACTATATTAAAGTGTCACTTTCATAATAAATAAGCTACCAGTATGTAGGTCTTTTTGGATTCATCTCTTTCCTCTTGGCTTGTTCTTACTCAAATAGGACAATTTTAGTCACTGGGGTTTTATAATAGTTATAGGCATCTGGAAGTACCAGTCCACCAGTTTTCTCCTTTTTAAAGGTCACCTTAGCCTTTTCTCATTCATTTTCATATTGACTTTATATAATCTTTCATCTAAAAGTAGTAATAATCCACTGGACTACTAGGATTGAACTGAGTATATAATTTGGGGATAATGGACCTCTGTATAAGATTGAGTCTTATGCTCCGTGGATATGTTACATATCTCCATTTGTCTCTTTATTTTATAAAAATGTAGTCAAATTTAACAGTATTCTTCCCTTTATTGGGAGGGGGGGGATTTTTTGAACACTGTTTTATAATTCTTTCAGGACTACTGAATTATGAAGATATTACCTTCTTAAATCCTAATGGTTTGCATGTTATACTTAGATGTAAAATAGAGAACACAAACTCCACACATCTATAACCAACTTATCTTTGACAAAGAAGCGCTAAAATCAATCCATCAATCCCTGTAGCAAGGACAGTCTCTTCAACAAACGGTGCTGGGAAGAAAACTGGATCTCCACAGGCAGAAGTATGAAACTAGATCCCTACATTACACCTTACACAGAAATACATTAAATCTATGACCTATTATCACCAAATTACTAGAGAAGAACATTAGAGAAACTCTGCAAGACATTGGCATAGGCAAAGACTTCTTGGAAAAGATCCCAGAAGCACAGGCAATCAAAACCAAAATTGAGAAATGGATTACATCAAGCTGAGAAGCTTCTGTACTGCAAAAGTAACACTCAGCATAGTGAAGAGGCAACAGCAGTATAGGAGAAAATATTTGCAAACTATGAAACTGATAAAAGGTTAATATACACAATCTATTAAGAGCTTAAGAAACTCAACAACAACAAAACAAACAGTCCAGTTAAGAAATAGGCAAAGCTTGAACAGGCATTTTTCAAAACAGGAAATTCAAATAGCCAACAGACACTTGAAAAAATGCTCAGGATCACTAGCCATCAGGGAAATACAAATTAAAACCACAGTGAGGTTTCACCTCATCCAGTTCAAATGGCTCTCATACAGAAATCAACTCACAACAAATACTGGCAAGAATTTGGGGGAAAAGTACCCTAATTCACTGTTGGTGGAAATGTAAACTGGTACAGCCACTGTGGACGACAGTATGTGGACACCTCAGAGAATATAGACCTACTACATGATGCAGCCATCCCACTCCTGGGAATTTGCTCAAACAAAAAGAAATCAGCATATGAAAGAGATATCTGTACCTGCATGTTCATTGCAGCTCAATTCACAATAGCTAAGATATGGAATCAACCCAGATGTCCATCAGCTGAAGGCTGGATAACGAAAGCACGATATATTTGCACTATGGAGTACTTCTCAGCTGTGAAAAAAAAAAAAAAAATGAAATCCTGTCTTTTGTAACAAAATGGATGCAACTGGAAACCATTATACTTTGGGAAATAAGCCAGTCCTAAAAAGACAGATATCATATGTTTTCCCTGATCTGGGAAACTAATAGAGTACCTAAACTGTAGTGTATTGGAGTGAAATGGACATTTTGATGATTGTTTACATTGCTTGTCTCTACTATTAAGGAACAGTGTTTTTTTTTTTTTCTTCATAATATTTATTGAACCTTTACTTAGTGTAGGGTCAACCTTATGAATATAAAGTAAACTGAAAACAGATTTTGATAAAAATTAAGAGTGGGAATGGGAGAGGGAGGAGGAAGAAGTGTTGGAACGTGGATGGGAGGGAGGATAGGTTGGGAAGTATCACTATCTTCCTAAATCTGTATGAGGGGCCGGTGCTGTGGTACAGCGGGTTAACGCCCTGGCCTGAAGCGCCGGCATCCCATATGGGTGCTGGTTCGAGACCCGGCTGCTCCAATTCCAATCCAGCTCTCTGCTATGGCCTGGGAAAGCATTAGAAGATGGCCCAAGTCCTTGGGCCCCTGCACCCACGTGGGAGACCTGGAGGAGGCTCCTGGCTCCTAGTTTTGGATCAGTGCAGCTCCAGCCGTTGCAGCCAATTGAGGAGTGAACTAGCAGATGGAGGACCTCTCTCTCTCTCTCTGCCTCTCCTCTCTCTGCATAACTCTGCCTTTCAAATAAATAAATAAATAAATCTTTTTAAAAAATGAAATACATGAAACTTGTATACCTTAAATAAAATTAAAAAAAATAAAATATTGGGGCCGGCGCCATGGCTCACTTGGTTAATCCTCTGCCTGTGGCGCTGGCATCCCATATGGGTGCGGGTTCTAGTCCGAGTTGCTCCTCTACCAGTCCAGCTTTCTGCTGTGGCCCAGGAGTGCACTGGAGGATGGCCCAGGTGCTTGGGTGCCTGCACCCACGTCGGAGACCAGGAGAAGCACCTGGCTCCTGGCTTCAGATTGGCATAGCTCCAGCCGTGGTGGCCACTTGGGGGGTGAACCAACGGAAGGAAGACCTTTCTCTCTGTCTCTCTCTCACTGTCTCACTCTGTCAAATAAAAAATAAAATATTAAAAAAAAACATTTTATTGGAATACAGTATACCTGCCAAGAAATGCACATAAGTGTATACAGATAAATGAGGTTTATTTTGTCATTTGATTGCACTCATAACAAACACCCAATTTAAGAACAGAGCATTACTAGTACCCCAAAGTCCCATTCTCCCTTCGTGTCTTTGTTTTGAACATATGGAATAAGAGTATATTATGATGTACATGGTATGAGCAGTGAAGCACAATTTACAACTATATATCAAATTATATGATATCCACACCATTTTTATGCTCTTTCTGTACATTAACCACCACAAATAAGATAGAACATCTGCTATTTGTCTTTTTGGGTTTAAGTTTACTTCACTTAGCAAAATGGTCTCCAGTTTCATCCATTTTGTTACAGATGTCAGAATTTCATTCTTTTATTTGGTTGAGTAATATTCCATCTTGTATGTCTACCACAGTTCCTCTATATAGTCATTAGCTGATGGACATTTAAGTTGACTCCATATCTTAATTATTATGAATTGAGCTGCTATAAAGACAGGTGTGCAGGTAATGCTTTCATATGCTGACTTCATTTCCTTTGGCTATATTCTCAGGAATGGGATAGCTGGATCATATGGAAGACTTATTTTTAGTTTTCTGAGGAATCTTTACTTTCTTCCATAACTCTTTCAACAGTTTGCTTTCCCACCAATAGTGCATTAGTATATCTTTTTCTCTCCCAGCATTTATTGATTTTTTGGATGATAGAATTCTAACTGTGGTGAGGTGACACCTCGTTGCAGTTTTTACTTGCATTTTCCTGATGGCTACTAAACCTGAGCATTTTTTCATGTGTCTTTTATCATCTATATTGCATTCTTCAACAAATGGTTGTTCATATCCTTTACTCATTTCCTTTCTTATTTTTTTTTTTTTGACAGGCAGAGTTAGACAGTGAGAAAGAAAGACAGAGAGAAAGGTCTTCCTTCTGTTGGTTCACTCCCCAAATGGCCACCACGGCTGGCGTGCTGCTCCGATCCGAAGCCAGGAACCATCTAGGTGCTTCCTCCTGGTCTCCCGTGGGGTGCAGGGCCCAAGCACTTGGGCCATCCTCCACTGCACTCCCGGGCCACAGCAGAGAGCTGGACTGGAAGAGGAGCAACTGGGACAGAATCCGGCGCCCCAACTGGGACTAGAACCCAGGGTGCCAGTGCTACAGGTGGAAGATTAGCCTATTGAGCTGCGGTGCCGGCCCTTTTTCATTATTTTTAAATTTATTTTTCTCCAAAAGAAACCTTTTATTTAAGGAATACAAATTTCATGCATTTCATAAGTATAACTTTAGGAATATAGTGATTCTTTCCACCATACTCGCCCCCCCCAACTCTCTCTCACCCTTCCTCCTCCTCCTTCTCCCATCCCCAGTCTCATTCTCCAGTATAATCCTTTTTCAATTAACTTTATACACAGAAGACCAACTCTATGCTAAGTAAAGAGTTCAACAATTTGCACAAAAACAACAACAACAAAACTGTTCCTCAACAGTAGAGACAAGTGCAATTCTAAGTCATTGCATCTTGAAGTTAATTTCACTTCTTTTTATTTTTATTTTTTGAAAATTCACTTAAAGATGTACCCAAGAATGATGCATCTTTTGCAAGCACTCAGACATAATTATGATACAACTCTGTGAGGACAGAGGTCCTTCATGGGAAGTTAGTGCACAGTGATTCTTTGTTGTTAATTTAACAGTTAACACTCTTATGTATGACATCAGTGATCACCTGAGGCTCTTGACATGTGCTGCCTAGGCTATGGAAGCCTTCTGAATCCATAAACTCCATCAGTATTTAGACTCCTGGGAGTCTTCCCAAGGGAAATGAAATCAGCATATGAGTTATCTGCACCCCCATGTTTATTGTAGCTCAATTCACAATAGTTAAGACATAGAATCAACCCAAATGCCCATTAACTGAAGACTAGATAAAGAAATTACGGGATATGTACCCTATGGAATACTACATAGCAGTAAAAGAAAATGAAATCTGGTCATTTACAACAAAATGGATGAATCTAGAAAACATCATACTTGGTGAAATAAGCCAGTCCCAAAGGGACAAATACCATATATTCTCCCTGACCTAGGATAACTAATAGAGCATCTAAAAGGCAATCTTTAGACGTGAAATTGACATGTTGAGAAGCAGTGACTTGAACAGCCCTTGTCTTGACTGTTGCCCATTTCTTAACCAGATTTTTTGTTTTGTTGTTGAGTTTCTTAAGTTCCTTATCTATTTGGAGTATCAACCTTTTATCAGATGTATAATTTGCAAATATTTTCTCTTGTTATGTCAATTGTCTCTTCATTTTGTTAATTGTTTCTTTTGCTGTGGAGAAACTTTTTAGCTTGATGTAATCCCATTTGTTTACTTTTGCTTTTATTGCCTGTGCTTCTGGGGTCTTATCCAAAAAGTTTTTGCCTAGGCCACTGTCTTGCAGTTTGTCCCTTTTTTTTTTTTTTCTAGTAATTTGATGGTTTCAGGTCTTAGGTTTAGAGCCTTGATCCACTGAGAGTTGATTTTTGTATAAGGTGTAAGGTAGGGATCTTGGTTCATACTTTTATATATAGAGATCCAATTTTTGCAACACCATTTTTCTTTAAGAGACTGTCTTTTATCAAGGAAGTGATTTTAGCTTGTTTGTCAAAGATTAATAGGTTGTAGATGAATGGATTAATGTCTGGGGTTTCTATTCTGTTTGTTATTCTGCCAGTATCAGGATGTTTTGATTATAACAGCCCTGTATTGAAATATGGTTATGTGATGCTACTGGGTTTGTTCTCATTGTTAAGATTGCCTAGCTATTCAGGGTCTTTTATGTTCCATATGAATTTTAGGATTTTTTTTTTCTAGTTCTTTGAGAATGTCCTTGGAATTTTGATTGGGATCACATTGAATCTGTAAATTTCTTTGGGTAGTACGGAAACCATGAAACTTTCAATCCATGAACATGGAAGACATTTCTATTCTTTTGTGTCTTTCATTTTATTCATTAATGTTTTGTAATTTTCATTGTAGAGATCTTTCACAGCCTCTGTTTAATTTATCTGAAGGTATTTTAATTTTTTGTAGTTATTGTGAATTGGATTGATATTATAAGTTCTTTCTTAGCCAGAGCATTGCTAGTATATAGAATGCTATTGACTTTTGTGGTTTTGATTTTAATCCTGCAACTCTGCCAAATTTTCTGATAATTTGTAGTAATATCTTAGTGGAGTCTTTTGGCTCCCCTATTTAAAGGATCATGTCATCAGCAAACAGGTGTGATTTTACTTTCTCCTTTCTAATTTGTATCCTTTTGATTTCTTTCCTTATCTAAAGGCTCTGGCTAAAACTTTCAGAACTATATCAAATAGTAATAGTGACAGTGGGCATCTTTGTCTAATTTCAGATCTTAGTGGAAATGCTGCCATCTTTTCCCCATTCAATAAGGTGCTATCTGTGGATTTGTCATCTATTGTCTTATTTGTGTTGAGATATGTTCCTTCTATATCCATTTTTTTAAAAATTTTTTGAAGATCCAAAGCCAGGGGCCAGGTGCTTCTTCCTGGTCTCCCAAGCACTTGGGCCATCTTCTACTGCTTTCCCAGGCCACAGCAGAGAGCTGGACTGGAAGAGGAGCAACTGGGACAGAACTGGCACCCATATGGGATGCCAGCACCACAGGCAGAGGATTAACTTAGTGTGCCATGGCACCAGCCCCCTGATGCTCATCTTTTGATTTCTATTTGCATGGTATATCTTTTTCTGTCCTTTCACTTTCAGCCTTTGTATATCTTTACTAGTGAATTGTGTTTCTAGTAGGCAGCATATAGAAGGGTCTTTTTACAAAAAAAAATCCATTCATCCAGTTTGTATCTTTTAATTGGTGAATTTAGTCCATTTACCAAGGTTGTTATTGATAAGTAATGAGTTGGTACTGATATTTTTCCACGAATATTCCTATAATTTGTTTTGAATCTCCTTTGTTCTTTTACTATGTTGCTTTCTATGTCCACACTCTTTCTTGATGTTGAATGTCTTTCTGTTTCTTTATATTGTACATCCTTAAACATCATTTATAAGACTGGTTGGTGGTGACAAACTCTTTCAATTTTGGCTTGTTTTTGGAAGGTCTTTATTTAACCTTTATTTATGAAAGACAGTTTTGCTGGGTAAAATCTTCCTGGTTGTTTAAGACTTGGTTCCATTTTCACAGGGTTTCTATTGAAAAATATGCTATTTATCTGATAGGAGTTCGTTTAAAGGTTCTGTGTCTCCCTTGAAAATTTTAGGATATTATCTTTATGTTTTAGTTTTGAACATTTGACTATGATGTGTCATGCTGAGGATCTTTTCTGGTCTTGCCTATTTGGGTTTCTATGTGGTTACTGTATTTAATGTCCATATATTTCTGAAAATTAGGGGAAATTTCTACTATTATTTCAATGAATAGTTTTCTAAACTGTTCCTTTTTTACCTCCATGCCTTCAGGATCTCCTAATATTCATATATTTGGTTGGTTGATGGTATCTCATAGATTCTGAAAACTATTTTGGTCTTTTTTTTTTTTTTTGTCTAAGATATTTCAAAAGAACTGTCTTCTAGATCAGATATTCTTTCTTCTGCTTCAACAAGTCTGCTGTTAAGGCTTTCCACTGAATTTTTTATTTGACTCATTGAACACTTCATTTCTAATATTACTGTTTGTTATTTTCTTCAGTACCTCTCTTTGCTGAAATTTTTTGTCCATGTCATGCACTGAATTCCTACTTTCATTCCTTAAAATTCCTTTTCAGGCATTTTGTCAATCTCCCTTTCTTCACAGTCCAATATTAATAAATTATTATATTCCTTTTGCAGAGGAATATTGCCTTGCTTGTTTATTTGTGTGTGTGTGGGTATGTGGGTGTATTTCTAAGCTGATTTTTGCACATCTAGGAGAATCCCTTGTTACTATCTCCTCTGGAGGATCTCTCTCTCTCTCTCTCTCTCTTTCTCTGAGGGAAGGCTTTATTTCCTGGAAATGTGCCTCCTGGTCTTGGTGGAGTGTCTAAGGCTTACATTTTCATTTCCGGGTGTGTGCTGGGTGGGGCTGGGGAGCTCCAGGAAGGTTCACTGTACAGAGCTCTGCTCTGCTAGATCTGTCCCTACTGTGCAGGGAGCTCAGAGTCTCCACACCCCAGCCTCAGCCAGTGACCTTCTCACCTCCGTGGCCTATGCCCAGAACTCCTGCAGTAACAGGATACAGAGGACCCGCTCTTTACTATATAAATTGCCTATCCTGACCCTGGTGAGTTCCCACAGCAGGGGAACTGTCCAGTTTCCCAACTCAGGTTGGAGTTCAACTGGAGTTCTACCTCAACAGATTGTGCCTAGAACTTTGGTTGGGGGGAGAGAGAGGAGGTAATGGGGCCTCACTTCACAGAGAAAAGTAATCGCCCAAACCCCTACCAACTCCCCAGGCCAGACATGAAACCAGTGGGGAACCATGTAATTCTCCCTCAGTCAAAGCTGTTGGTTGTAGTGGCCACAGCACCTTGTCCAGGGAAGATGGCACTTCGCAGCCCACAGCCAGTCATGTCGATGCAGGAGTGGCAGATATAGTTGCCTATCCCATGTTTGAAATTATCTCCTCCTTTTTTTCCAGGTGTTGTATAATTTACATTTCAGTCTATTATCCATTTTGACCTGTTTCCTGAATAGTGTGAGCAATGAGTCAAGGTTGTTTTAAAAATAGATATCCAATTGGATTGTTTAGACATCTTTGAAGAAAATCCATTGACAAAGAGTTTATACATGAACTCTACTTTTACATATTAGACTGTTTCCAGTTGCTCTACAAGTCCCTGAGGCACCATTCATTTTCTAATAATTGTCCTTCTGTCTGGTCTTCAGATTGGATTTTTTAATTAATCTGTTTTTGTATTCTGTGATATTTTCTTCTTTGGTGTCTAACTTGGATATATTTTAGTATATCCACCAATTTTAAAATTTCATATGTATTTTTCAGCTCCAAAATTTTTTTGAGTAATTGAGATTTCCTATTGATTCTTTTTAATTATTTGCATGTTTTTCTTTGTATCCTTAGATGCCTAACACTTTAGTATGCTGGTAAATAATTTCTATAATTATTAAGTGTATTTCTTAATAATTAATTTGTTTCTCTCTTAATTGTAGGCCACTTTCTCTGCTTCTCTACATATCTGGTAGTATTTTATTGAGTATTGGATAATTTTGTTCTATTTTTGTAAAAAGCACTGAACTTTGTTATAGCAGGTGATTAATTTCCCTGTGGATCAGTTTAATTATTTATAAGATGGTTTATAAGCAATTCTATAAACATGGTGGGTCTAGTCTGGGGCTAGTCTGGCCTACTCATTAGAGTTTTGTCCTTTTTCTTAATTGCTAGTATTTTATTTTATTTTATTTTATTTTTTTATTATTTTTTTTTTTTTTGGACAGGCAGAGTGGACAGTGAGAGAGAGAGACAGAGAGAAAGGTCTTCCTTTGCCGTTGGTTCACCCTCCAATGGCCGCCGCGGCCGGCGCGCTGCGGCCGGCGCACCGCGCTGATCCGATGGCAGGAGCCAGGAGCCAGGTGCTTTTCCTGGTCTCCCATGGGGTGCAGGGCCCAAGCACCTGGGCCATCCTCCACTGCACTCCCTGGCCACAGCAGAGGGCTGGCCTGGAAGAGGGGCAACCGAGACAGAATCCGGCGCCCCAACTGGGACTAGAACCCGGTGTGCCGGCGCCGCTAGGCGGAGGATTAGCCTAGTGAGCCGCAGCGCCGGCCTTAATTGCTAGTATTTTATTTTTTAAAATTTTATTTATTTAATAAATAAATTGCCAAGGTTGGCCACACTGAAGCCAGGATCTGGGAACTCAATCTAGGTCTCCCTTGTGGATGGCAGGGACACAACCACTTGAGTCATCACCTGTCATCTCTTCAGGGTGCTGGAATCATGAGTGGAGGAGGTGCTGAAAGCCAAGGACTCTGAAGTAGGATATGAATATCCTCAACGACATTTCATCTCTATATCAAAACCTGTTTCTACATATTGTCTTTAAAAATGTTTTAAATGTGTTTATTTTTATTTATTTCTTTGACAGGTAGAGTTTACAGAGAGAGAGAAAGAGAGACAGAGAGAAAGAAATCTTCCACCTGCTGGTTAACTCCCCAAATGGCCACTATAACTGGAGCTGGGCCAGTCCAAAGCCGGGTTCTTCTGGTTCTCCCATGTGAGTAGCAGAGGCCAAAGTACTTGGGCCATCTTCTGCTGCTTTCCCAAGCACATTAGCAGGGAACTGGATCAGAAGTGGAGCAGCTAGGGCTTGAACTGGTGCCTGCATGGGATGTCAGCTTCACAGGCAGCAGGTTTAACCACTCCACACTACACCACACCACCAGTCCCCAAATTTTGTCTTCTGTGGGTATCAGTTGAGTTCCTGAGTCTTTACTGAGGCCTGTTACTTATACTAGGTAGAACCCCAACATCTCCCAGCCCTGTGCAAGCTGTGCATCTCCATTCAACCCATTGCTTTCCGTGGCATTAAGGACTCTTAACCTTTGCTTGCACAGCTTAGTCTGGCCAAAGACTTAAAGGCTCCACATTCAGATTTCTGGAGATCCTTCTCTTTGTAGCTCTCTTTTCTTCTTTGTTTTATATTTCAGCTACCTTAGCAGCTGTTACTCTCTTGTTTTCTTTTGTCTTATAATAAAATTATAGTAGATTCAATTATGTTCCTTTTCTACTACCTATTCTAAGTGAAGACGGTTTCCTTTTATGTTCAGAAGGTAGGAATGGATCAGGCTCACAATGTCTGCGGTGTGACTCCCTTTTCTACTTTTTTCTAGAAGTGCTAAACCATAAAAATTAAACCATACCCTTCTCTTTCTAAAGTCTGCTGCCCCTCATCCTTCCCACCTACAGCTGCCCCTCTCTTTCCTTTTTCCCACTCCAGGTCTTGTTTGGCTTGGATTCTATGATAAAACTATCTTTTAAATATGACCGTATCCTAATATGGAGCTTAGGTCTTTGATTTTTTGAGAGTCCTTTAGGCTATACAATTCTAACACTTTTGAACTTGTGGCTATTCATTTATTCCATTCCTGTGGTGTAGATTCTCGAAATTTCTGTTTTGGAGTCTGTCCGCAGATGGTCTCTTGGCACTTTCCAGTGGGTACCTGTTGGGGGTTTTGAGGTTCTTCTACTCTCAGGCTGCTCCTGCACAAATGCTGACAGATCTTACATATGTGGGTTATTTGTCACTATCTTTATATTTTAGGTTCCTGAGGATTTTTTTATTACCTCATTTAGTTGCAGATGTTGTACTTGGGTTTTTCCTTTCATTATCTTACTTGGTCTTTCTGTTTTATTAATGATTCATAAAGATTCACTGCCAATACCACCAGCCTAGAATCTTCCTTTATATATTTCTTGGGAAAATAATACATATTACTTGTCATGCAGGAATGAAAGACATACTTTAATTCATGTACTATTTAAACTTTAAAGTCATTATTGTTGTATTGAGTAATTTTAAAACTCTACACAAGATTATGTTTTTGGTTAGGATGCTGACAAAAATTATAAATGCAGACTCTATATCAGGATCGAGGTGTGTGCCATGAAGAATTAACTTTACCCAAGCAGAGCTCTGGACTTCGCCCATGGCTTTTGAGAGGAGGTTTTTAGGCCGTAGGAATGTCCTGCCAGAAATGAGTGTCTGCCTGGGGGCTTTCACCACAGAACAGACGAACAATAGGATTTATGAGGGGAGTTTTGGAATATTCCACATGAGTTCCAAATTCCTGAGGCACTAGAGGACTACAGGGATTAGCCTAAACCTCTATGAAGGGTTAGAGCTGAAAGGTCAGCCACATGAGCAATATATATAATCAAGCTCTGTTTAAAACTCCGGACTTCAAAGGCTTGGATGAGATTCTCAGCAATGCTCTGTGTTCTCCACATGTCAGTGTGCTGGGAGAGTAGTACTCCCCTGAGTGTGGTGGAAGCTCCGTGTTTGGAACTCTCTCAGGCTTTGCCCATGTGTCTCTCCCTCTGGCTGGTTTTGTTTTATAACCTTTTGCAATAAGAAAAAAAAAAAACTACAATCCTAAGAATGTTGCTTCCCCAGCTTTTGGAAACCCCTGAATTTGTAGCCAGCTGGTCAGAAGTGAAGATTCCTTGGCTTGAATGTGTCTTCTTCAAAATTCAGGTGTTGCAAATAGTTTTGAGATAGTGGAACCATTCACAGATGACTAAACCAGGAGAGCTCTTTCCTCCTGTGTAGAATTAAGGTCCTTACAAAATAGGCTCCTCATCATGGTTAGGCCTTCTTGCTCTTTTGTCTTTGGGGCATGAGGACTCAGCATTTCTCCTTTCTGAAAGATGCAGCAAAAAAGCACTATCCTGGATGTAGACAGTGGCCCTCACTAGACAACTGAATGCTCCAGCAACCTGGTCTTGGCCTTCCAGCCTCCAGGACTGTGAGAAAATAAATTTCTACTCTTTAGAAATTATGCAGTCTCTGGTACTTTGTTATAGTGGCACAAAATGGAGACCCTCAGAGTTATGGCTGATGTCTGAAGTGAGGGCATTCCTACTGAGGACCTATGCTGTGTTGTCTGGCTCCCAAGTAGTAGCTTTTGGTGAACATGTTAAACATTATAATTATACAAATAAACACAGGTTTTGTTATGTAGTAATACACACCAAGAAAGTGTACATTAAAATGGCATATTATGATTGACTGGGAATAGAAATATGCAACAATGAGAGAGAATTAAAATCACATATAGAAACCAAAGTAGGACTTGTTGCTGGCTTGATGGCATTATTGGTACTGTTTCAGAACATTCAGATTCTTCCTTGCCACTTAACCACTCACGGTGATCATGACATATGAGGGCACTTCAAAGGTTGTGGAAAAATGATATTAAAAGAGAAATCTATTTTGATACAAAAAATTTTGAAATCCATGCATTTTTGGGGTAATATCATAATCATGGGTTTTTAAATTTTATACATGAAAATAAACATCTTTTAATTTCATTGGCCATGCACTTTTCTGAAGCATTCTTTTCTTTAACAATGAGGAGCAACAGAAAAATGGGAATTAAGCAACAACCAACTGCTTTCCTGATAAAGACTGAAGCAAAGGCTAGGGTCCCTGGGTTGCAAACTACATAGCTGCCTGGGAATATGACAAGAGAGGAGAGAATAAGCAGTAGGCAGGTCTTGTTTAGCTCTGTGCTGCAAAAAGGAGGCAGAACATATAAAAATAAAAAGTTAAGATTAGATTCAAGGGTAATCATTTAAAACCTTGATAATATGGTTGAGCTGATGAATCTACCCATTCTAAAGAGTATTCCATTTCTGGGCTTCTTGTTACGTTGGTAAATGCTCTTATTACTTGAAAAAAATAAAAAAGTAAAGGTATCTGTTACCTTTTAAGTTACAGTCAACAAACCCAGTAATAATCATAGTCAATCTTTTTCTTGGTCCACTGAGTTACATTTTCTTCTAGAGTTCTCTTTCCTCTCTGTGGCATATGCGGCAGATCATGGTCAGATCCACTGTATTCAGGTAGGATCAATAAGAAAAGAAGAGCTCAAGTATGGAAACATACCTTCCAACACAACACAGATTTTATTACATGAAAATAATGTCCCTTCTAACCAGCTTAAACAGCCTAAAAGACATGAACCAATGGGTGCAGTCAGGCCCTATTTTTATTGTACTTTCCATTGTATTAAGGATCTTTGTGTTTTCTTATAATTCTAATATTCCAGCTGATAAGGATAGACTTGAGGACTAATACTCATGATAGATCCACTCTCTGATATGTTCAGAAAAATATTTCCTTTGGCTTTTTGAGGAAAATCTTTTTGTTAATGGATATCTTCAATTACAAGAAACCTATTCCCTGTGTTAATATTTGTCTAAAACTTTCCTCCAAAGAATTCATAAGATTTTACTTTTCCAAAAGACCAGATTTGAACATATGAACACAGCTGTGTATTCTTCTATCCATGCATTATAAACACATCCTATAACTCCCTATGTTCCTTTGTATACCTCTAGGATTAAAATGTTCACAGTCATAATCTAGACAATTTCATAATCATACAGGAAAGTAACCAAGGCTCAGACAGCTGATGAAGGAAATCTACTTAAATGCCAGTTTAAAATATATAAGAGAAATGATAGAATTTGGACTGTAGCATTTCACAAATTCTAGTTGCTTTATTGATTCAGACAAGACTTATCAAGATCAAAATCCCTGGGTAAATGGTTAATGGGAAACTGGACATTCATTTGGTATCAAACTGATACCAATTATTCTGTGTACACAGAATAATTTCTAATTATAAGAGGTAAGATAAAATTGCACAATAGTGAGTTCAGATTGCCATCACTCTACAGAACATCAATCTTAACAAATTGATGGTGAAAGAACTGGAAGTTCTGTGTCTTCTAAGGTGGTACAACATGAAATATACAATATCACCTATGATACTATATTCATTGTGTTTCATTTTTATCTGTCAAGCCTTTAAAATCACTTCAACAAAGCACAAATTCAGAGAGAATACAACCAAATTAAACAAAGGAAAAAAACTGGGCTAAATGTTTTTTCCAATCCATGTAAGAAGTTTTCCAAATTCTGCTATACTTATGTTCCCCTGCTTGATCTCTTACTATTGGCCTTGAATTGTGAAGTCCATTCTGTGTCAACATGCTTCAGCTGTAATGTTATTGGCACAAGGTAGAATCCCTGATCTGATCAGTGTAAGGCAAATAATTGATGAGTGCCTTTTGGAAACTCAATTGCATTGTTGATTATTTTGAATATACAGATGCTCCTCAATTTAGAATGGGGTTACATCCTGATAAACTCATTGTAAGTTGTTTACGCTCATGGTTGCCTGGCCAACTGGAGTATTGTGCCATGTATCACTAGCCTAAAAATAATCAAAGTTCAAATTTTGAAATGCAACTACTACTGAATGCATATCGCTTTTTCACAATCATAAAGTTAAAAAATCATAACTTCAGCCATTGTAAATTGGGGACTGTCTATGGTCTATTGACTTTAGAATAGAGGTTAAGAACACTTGCTCTGAAGATCTTGGGAAAGCTGCTTAATCTCAATAACCTCAATTTTCTCATTTGTCAGGTGAAGAAAATATTAGACTCTTTATCAGAGGGTTGTTACAAGGGTTAAATGAGATAATGTAGCAATAGTTGAGTATAGTGTTTGGTTTACAGCATATAAAAATACATTTCAACTATTATTAGAATTATGACTGTGGTCACCTAAAATATCAGAATGAAAATTGCATCATCTAGACTCCAATACTTAAAAGTTACTTCAGACCGCAAGTGGTATACTTGGTTCCAGTGTTGTGGTTTATCAGGGTAAGCCCCCGCCTGTGATACTGGCATCCCATATGGGTGCCAGTTCAAACCCTGGCTGCTCCATTTCCAAGTCAGTTCCCTGCTAATGTACTTGGGAAAGCAGTGCAAGAAGGTCCAAGTGCTTGGGCCATGAGGTCCAAGTGCTTGGGCCCCTGCACCCATGTGGGAGACCTGGAAGAAGATCCAGGCTCCTGGTTTCTACCCTGGTTATTATGGCCATTGGGGAGAAGATTCTCTCATTCATTCTCTCCCCCACCCTTCTCTCTTTCTCTCTCGCTTTGTGTGTGTGTGTGTGTGTGTAACTCTACCTTTAATATAAATTATTTTTATTTTTTTGATAGGCAGAGTGGACAGTGAGTGAGAGAGACAGAGAGAAAGGTCTTCCTTTTATCGTTGTTCACCCTCCAATGGCCGCTGTGGCCAGCACATCGCGCTGATCTGAACCCAGGAGCCAGGTGTTTCTCTTGGTCTCCCATGAGGGTGCAGGGCCCAAGGACCTGGGCCATCCTCCACTGCACTCCCAGGCCACAGCAGAGAGCTGGCCTGGAAGAGGGGCAACTGGGACAGAATCTGGCGCCCCGACCGGGACTAGAACCCGGTGTGCCGGCGCCACAGGTGGAGGATTAGCCTAGTGAGCTGCCCCGCCAGCCCTAATATAAACCTTTAAAAAAAGAAAGTGGTATATTTTTCTGCTTAATGGTGAAAATATCTTTTTGTTGAAATAATTTTCTTCACCTCATAGGCATACTACTATATTTCTATTTTTCTTACATTGTAAATTCTTTAATTAACTAACATTGTATTTTTTCATCTTTAAGAACTTTGGGGATCCCAAAATCACCCACAGAAGTAGGGTAACACAAGATTTTGGGTTAAGTTTTGGCAATTCTCTCTCTCTCTCTTTTTTTTTTTTTTTGAGTGGGAAAATAGCTTTATTTCTCTGGGGAGTGGGTGGGCGTGGTCTCAGAACTTCTGGAACTGCTTCTTGGTGCCAGCGGCCTTGGTGACCTTGAGCAGGTTGAAGCACACGGTCTTGCTTAAGGGCAGGCACTCGCTCACCTTGATGATGTCCCCGATCTGGACGTCCCTGAAGCAGGGGCACAGGTGCACGGACATGTTCTTGCGGCGCTTCTCGAAGCGGCTGTTCTTGCGGATGTAGTGCAGGTAGTCACGGCGGATGACCATGGTTCTCTGCATCTTCATCTTGGTCACCACGCAGACAGGATTCTACCTGGATGGAGACGTTTCCGGTGAACGGGCATTTCTTATCGACGTAGGTGCCCTCAATAGCCTCCTTGGGCGTCTTGAATCCCAGCCCAATGTTCTTGTGGTGGCGCGGGAGCTTGTCCTTGCCCGTCTCCCGCAGCAGGACCCTCTTCTTGTTCTGGAAGCTGGTCGGCTGCTCTTGGGAGGCACGCTCGGTCTGGATATCCGCCATCTTGCCGGCCGCCCAAGGAAAAAGAGCTGCGCAACTTTCACAGTAGCTGACATCCCAGGAGAAGATGTAACATGTATTCATGTTCCTGAGTGATTGAAGGGTCTGAGGATCTAGACAGGGTCACACAGTGTGCTCCATGTGGGGTTAAAATACTCATCATTAGGGGCCAGCACCGTGGCTCACTTGGTTAATCCTCTGCCTGCATTGGCAGCATCCCATATGGGCGCTGGATTCTGTCCCTGTTGCTCCTCTTCCAGTCCAGCTCTCTGCTGTGGCCCGGGAGGGCAGTGGAGGACGGTCCAAGTGCTTGGGCCCTGCACCCGCATGGGAGACCAAGAGGAAGCGCCTGGCTCCTGGCTTCAGATCGGCGCAGCGTGCTGGCTGTAGCAGCCATTTGGGGGGTGAACCAATGGAAGGAAGACCTTTCTCTCTGTCTCTCTAACTCTGTCAAGTTAAATAAATAAATAAATAAATATTCATCATTAGTTAGTGAAAACATGGTCCTGAAGACAAAGGTAGAAAAATCACAGAATTGTAAGAGATAGCTGGGCATTGATGAGAGAAGTCAAGTGATTGAGAATTAAAAAAAAAAAAAAAAATTCCTTCAAACCCCAGACAACTAGCTAAACAATAGAAAAATACAAAGACGTTGAATTACGTCAAATCAAAATATTTCTTAGACTTTCACATTATAAATAACTGATTTTAAATGTAATCACTAATTTTGCTGTATATTAATTAAGATTCTACTGCAGTTTACAAAAACCCAAATGATTGAAATCACAATGAAATGTTTGACTCACATAACTGGAAGTCCAGAAGTCAGGCACACTTCAGGGTTGGTACAATCTGGCAACATCTGCTCTCTTTCCCTATTGTGATTCTCTGACCCTGCCTTCCTCTGTGTGTTGGCTTCAAAAAATGACAGTTCCAGCTTCTCCTGTGCAGGCTCTTCGTGCAGCTGTCACTAAAAGGGAAAGGAACATTTATATATCCAAGAGGAATGAAATCAGTTTGTCAAAGAGACAGCTGCACTTCCATGTTCATAATAGCTCCACTTGCAATAGCTAAGAAGGGAAGCAACCTGAGTGTCCATCCACTCACGAAGGGAAATTGGTACATATACACAATTTAGTACTATTCAGCCATAAAAACGGATGAAATCTTGTCACTCTCAACAACGTGGATGGAACTGGAGGTCATTATGTTAAGTGGAGTAAGTACAGAAAGAGAAGTATCACTTGATCTCATTTTTATGTGGACTCTAAAAATGGATGATCTCATAGAAGTTCAATATATGATGGTAGCTAACAGGTGGGAGAGGAAGGGAAGAATAAAGGGAAGAGGGATGGGGAAAGGCTGATTGATGGGTACTAGGTTACAGCTAGATTAGAATAAAGTTCTGGAGTTCTGTTGCACAGTCAGGTAACTATACCTACTGTTAAGGGGCTGTATATTTCTCTACTTAAAGGAAACCTAGAATATAGGATTTTGGATATTTTCATATAAAGAAGTGTTAAGTGTTTGAGGAAATAGATACATTTACCCTCATTGGACACTATACCATGAATACATGCTTTAAAACCACAGGGCAGGTGCTGTGGCCAAGTGGACAAACCTCCACCTACAGTGCTGGCATCCTGTATGGGTACTGGTTCCTCTTCCGATCCAGCTCTCTGCTATGGCCTACAAAAGCAGTAGAGGATGGCCCAGGTGCTTGGGCTCCTGCACCCGCATGGGAGACCCAGAAGAAGCTCCTGACTCCTGGCTTCAGATTAGCCCAGCCGTTGCAGCCTTTTGGGAAGTGAACCAGCAGATGGAAGACCGCTTTCTCTATCTCTCCCTCTCTGTCTGTAAATACCTCTCAGACATATAAGTAAAATATGAAAAAAATACCTCATGAAATATCCTATAAATATGAATCATTTTATATGTCTGTTAAAAAGATTTCTTTAATTAAAAAATAAAGAACTAGGAATAAATATTTTTCAGAAGCCTGCAGCAAGTGTCTTCTCCCCCATTCCTGAATCACTCACTTGCAAGGGGATGAGATTACTTCTGAAAAACTTGGCTTCACATAAGCAAGTTGTGAACAGACAAATGAAAATTGGGTTGCTCCTGGTAAGAGGGAAATCAACATTGGGCAGGTCATCAATTAGGAGCCAACAAAAAACTTTGTAGGAGCAGAGCATTATTTTTTCCCCTGGAAAATTAGTTTTTCATGTAACTCTTAGCTTTTTAACAATTATAGAGGAAAAGGGTTTAAATCTTTTCCCATCTGATTTTCCCCTTCGCTGAGATAACAATAACAACTTTGAGTCAATATTATTATATACATTATACAGTATCTCCAAACAGGTTTTAGAAATCTTAAATGAATCTGAATACTTTAGAATGTTTGGAGTTTTGGAAAGAAACCTAAGTGGAATTTTCCCTTAATTTTTAGGACATGAGTTTTTTTTTTTTAAACATAAAAATGCAATCTGTATATAATAACCTAACTTCAAAATGTTGTTGTGTAACAGCTATTTGATGTTTGACAAGTTTTTGACACTTTTTAATGAGCTTGTTTATATCTTTAATCTTAGAAATAAATTTACCACGTACAAATCTGAGCACCACGTATGTTAAGTTCAGCATTTTATCCTTGTAGGAGTAGAGCGGTGTCTAAATTCAGCAAAACACTTTTTAAATTTGTTCAAGTGAAAACAGATATATATGTCCAATGGTTTTAGTCTCATTACTTTTTCTTTGGCTTTTTTTTTTCTTAAGCCAAATTAACAACTATTTCCCTATTATTAGGGAATTCTAAGCTATTATTTGTGTAGAAAGGCTAATACCTTGACCTCAGAAGAGCTGGGTGCAAGTCTCATGCCAGTTAAGAGGTTTTTGGAATTGTACTGTTCCCTGCCAAGCCAGAGTTTTCTCCTCAAATCATTCTATTCAATGAATCATTTATTCATATTCATTCACTCATTTGTTAAATAAATATTTAATGTATTTGTCTTTTGTGACTTGAAGGTTAAAAATAAAAACACCTAAAACTTGTCCTTTGGTTTCAAGACATTCACAGTAAATTGATTCAAATGACAAATAGCACAAAAGAATTTTTATAATGAGCTATAATGAATGGAGTATTTTGGAATTATTTAGAAGAAAAGCTTAAGTCATTGTAAGGCTGGAGATGGATGAAAGAAAAGTTTCCTTAGAGGTGATGCTATTGGAGCCAAATATTGAAGTATGAATAGGCGTTAGCCGGGGAAGAGTAGGCTGGGGAGGAGTTGCAGACATTCAGAAGGAGGAGTCAGTGGGATGAAAGGTATGAAGCGAAGACAGAGCCTCATGTAGGGGGAAGTATAAGCAATTCATGGGGAGAGAAAGTGGAGCAGAGAGGGAAATGAGATGGTGGGTAGGTGGGCAGGGACCAGAAGACTTTCAGTGACTTTCACTGAGGGTGATGATGAGTCATTAAAAGATATTACTTAATGGCCAAACTGAAATACATTTGTGTTTTCTAACATTTCATTCTGGCCTTCTGCAATTCTACTGATTTTAATATTTAAAACAATCTGAAAGAAATGGTTTATAGAGTTCATCATGTAAGAATCTACCTTCCTGACCTCACAGTCACTCAATTATGGTTAGTGATTCTATAATATTTATAGAATTCAATTTTGTTTTCCTTACATTTAAAGGCAACTTCTGAGCCAGAAGAATTGCAAAACATTTTTGTTTTAAGGAAACACCATTGTGAATTTGTAAAGTTGCTGTCACAGAAGTTCAGCAAAGCCCTCACAGAAATCCTGGAGTGTGCAGCTCTCAGTCCAGCTTCCCCTCCGCTTTCCCCAGGTTAACTGCTCCCTCACGCAACACTAACATAAGCGTTAGCGGAGTCATCTGATGCCTTCGCATCCTCTGTCTCATGCACATCAAACTCTGGGCATTAGAAATGATTTTTCTCCACTGCCCCATCTCCCCCACCTCCACCTCCTTCTCCTTTCACTTAGAAAAGTCTTCTATTAAGATGCAAATTCTAGAAGTGGGATTCATTATGCTATTATCAGATAATGGTAGCATGAATTATCTATTAGGTGCCCAGTGAAAAGGGAAATGTGCAGGGTCAAGAGACCAGAGGTGGAGAGGGCCTGGGTGTGTGAGAAGCAAGGTCCAGGCATGAGTGAGCTCTGCCTTCTCACTGCAAAGGGTTATTTTCAGCTACTGTGGTTTTTTTGGAAAGCAAGCCAGGGTCAAGAAGGCTATAACACTTCTTAACAAAATAATAGAAGGGTCTATTATTCAAAAGAGGCAAAGTCTAAAGCTGCTAAATACAAGAGCATTTCCTCAGTGTGATTGCAGACAATATTACCTTAGAAAATACGGGCTGCTCGCCTAGCTGCTGAGCTCACCTTCCTGTGTGATCCAATAGGAAATGTACTTTGCAGCTGTCTTTTATAGGGAAACTGACCTAAAATTAGAGCACCCTTGGTCATCTTCATCCTGCCCTACAGGAAGAGCATCTACCTCCCAATTCTCACCTCTTTCGCTTGAACGGATGGGTAAAAGATTCCATAAGTCCTGGCAAAGAGGAGAATGCATTTCTTTTAGAATTCTCCAGAAGGGGAGGTAGAGGCCCAAGGAACTTGAAGAGGGTGCTACATGGAGGTTTAAAGACAGTGAAAGATGGAGGGGGCTTTTTATAAAGCACATGTGAGAAGCATCACTCTCCTTAGGCTCAGGTCTGGAAGGGCTTTCCTGTAGGCTGAGGGAGAGAATTCCAATGACCTGTACTCTTCCTCATTGCCCTCAAGTCTACTTTCTTGGATGTGCAACTTAGGTAGTAGCAGAGAACACAGGCTAAAAGGGCCCTCAGCTTTCTACAAATTTTTATTTAGTGACTTGAAAGGGGGGAGATATAGGGAGAGAGGAAGAGAAAGGAAGACGGGGGGAGAGGAAGACAGAAAGAGAACACCCACTATCATCTGCTTGGCCACATCCCCAAATGACAGAGACTGGTCCGAGGCCAAAGCCAGGGACCCATTTCAGGACTCCCACATGGGTCCAGGACCCCAATTACTTGAGTGAATACCACTACAAACAAGGGCCTGCATTAGCAGGGAGCTGGAGTAGTCAGGAACCAAAACCAAAAAGCAAATCTAGGTATTCCGATGTGGGACACAGGTGATTCAATAGCTAGGCTAAACACCAGCTCCACTAGTGTTTGATTTAATGTGTTTTGCTCTTGCTGTCTGGACATTCTTAATTTTTTCTTTGAACTTGTATTTCATAAGTGAAGGACAACAGGACAATGTGACACAAGCATAGGATATGGTAACGTGTGCATGTGTTGCCATTCTTTGCTGCCTCATTCATTTCTGGTATTCAGGATGCTCCATTGGCACACAATTCGCGGGGACCCACGATGATTTGGAATTCAGTGAGACTCAAAGCAAGTACAAGGTGAGTTTGCTACATTGATGTCTGAATAAGCAGAGGCTCTGACAGCTACAAGAGCCCAGTCCTTCAATTTGAACTGGAACATGCTTTGTACAAAGAAGGCAATGGTGCAGAGATAATCTGAAAAATGGCACAGAATATTTGCAAACCATATATCTGGTAAGGGGTTACTATTCAAAATGCCAAAAGAAATGTGAACACATTTTAATAGTCTTGCATTTTGAATAGTGCTTGCATTTTGAACTAGGGGCTTCAAATTTTTTTTTATTTGACCCCACCAATTATGTAGTTAGCCCCTTTGCTCTATCTCTTGAGACCTATCTGAGCATTCAAAAATATTTTGTGTCTTTCCATCCTAACAGAACATATTGGTATAGTGAGTTCTTTCTTCCCTTCATGGCCCATATCAGTCTCCCAATAGTCAGAAATAGAGCAGGGAAAACTGCACCCCGCCCCATATTCATTGGCATTATGAAGTGGAACCACCTCTCATGTTAACTGAGTGATAGGAAGACCCACTTGGTTTGAGATACAATAGATTTAATTCCTGATGGCTTCCATAAGCAAGGCACAAAACCTAGAAGACAAAAGGGGAGGCCCAACTCACTATTCTTAATACTTGTAACTGTCACACACTATTATGTAGGGACCTACATATATATATCTCTAGACTTTACTAAAAACAAAGACATGCTATAATAAAATCTGTACTCCCAGTGTTTTGCTTCTGAATTCAAGAAATACTGTCTTAATTAATTAAGCTCTGGTTCAACTGCAAGAAAGAATCCCCACTTCATCCCTGAACAGTGGCTTCAGCAGGTTAGACTGTTTTCTTTCTGATTCATAAGACTGGAAGTAGGAGACCTCATCTCTTCTGTTTTGTTGTTCTGTTATGCTCAATGTATTTCCACAAAGCTGCCTTGGAGTCCATGATTTTTTAGCCATGAAACTCAAATGCAGAAAAGCAGCAATAAGGAAAGCAGAAGAAAAACCATGTCTGTTTCCTCAAAAAAAGTTCAGAAATTACACACACCACTTCTGCTTTTACTCCATAAGCCAGGACTTAGGCACAGAGTTATACTAGGTACAAAAGAGACTGGGAAATACAATCCTATATTTTCCGCTAAAAATATAGGCTTCTGTTACCAGAGGAAACCAGGGGAATAGAAGTTATGGGAAACCATCTCTGTATTACATTTTCAAGTCACACATAACCCTACTTATTTGAAAAGTCTCATCTCAGTAAATTCCACGAATGTAGTACCTAATACAAAATATCATAGGTGGGGCTGGCACTGTGGCCTAGTGGGTAAAGCTGCCGCCTGCAGTGCCAGCATCCCACATGGACAGCTGTTCTCATTCTGGCTGCTCCACTTCCAATCCAGCTCTCTGCTATGGCCAAGACCCTGGGCCCCTGCACCCACTTGGGAGACCTGGAAGAAGCTCCTGGCTCCTGGCTTTGGATCAGCCCAGATCTGGCTGTTGTGGCCATTTGGGGAGTGAACCAGCAGATGAAAGACTTCTCTCTCTGCCTCTGTCTCACTGTAACTTTGCCTTTCAAATAAATAAATAAATCTTTTTTAAAAAATTGTAGGTAATTTGAATTTTGTTTTAAGTGGTTCATATATTTTGAGAATTTGTTTATACAATTTCCCAGTTTATTTTTTAAAAAAGATTTATTTATTTATTTGAAAGTCAGAAAGTTACAGAGAAAGAGAGAGAGAGAGAGGTCTTCCACCCACTGGTTCATTCCCCAGTTGGTCACAACGGCCGGAGCTGTGCTGATCCAGGAGCCAGGAGCTTCTTCTGGGGTCTCCCATGTGGGTGTAGGGCCCAAGTGCTTGGGCCATCTTCTGCTGCTTTTGTAGGCCATAGCAGAGAGCTGGATCAGAAGTGGAGCAGCCGGGACTCGAACCAGCGCCCATATAGGATGTCGGCACTGCAGGCAGCAGCTTTACGCACTACACCACAGCACTAGCCCACAGTTTATTATCTATCCTTTTGATTTGTAACTAGGAAGCAGATAATATATAACTCAATAATGAAAGATTTTTAGAAATAAGTCTGTCTTTGGTTTGAAATGCTACATTTATTTTGTAATATTAGATGATGTGCTTAAAAAGTGGATTTTACCTGAAAGTGACACACTTGAGTGTGCCCAGATAGACTTTCAGGCAGCTTCATAAGATTGATCACTGGATTAAATTCATGAAGATTCTGGTTTTCTCACTGAGGTTGGGTTCAGGAGTCTGGATTTTTAGTGTACCAAGAACAATTTCATCGGGAAATTCTATCACAGGACATAGTATGTTGGGTTGTCCTTTCCTGCAGCTTGCCTCCCACAAAGCCCAGCAAGCGGCCAGCTCTTGGAAAGCATGGATGAAACTGCACTCAGGTCATCTTGTACCTTCCATAAATTACCACTAACCCAGGCATTTGTTTTGAGAGTTGCTGCAATATTATATTTTCCTTCCTATGTCTGCTTTCCTCCTGATTCTTTCCCACACAGCATACTCTGAAATTCTCCCCAGGACAAGAAGAGAAGCCCGAAAAGCCTTGTTAACCCACAAGGAAAGTGCTAGATTGGTGAACCAAAGACAAAAATTGAAATGGATGCATATGATTTGCCATTATATTCATTCATTTGGCCTCAAAAATGGTAAAATACACATTTCTTTACTCAGTATTTTAATAGTACAACTAATAAGGACAGATCCCAATTTAATAATTGTGTAATATTCAGTTTTACCTAGAATAGGATAAGAAAAAATTATAGAGTTTTGCTGCTGATTTTATCCCATAATTCAGTGTTTCCCACAGGGCACTATACCTTTTATATATATATGAGGTAATTTTAAGGGGCACCTATGCCAATTTTAAACTTGAATAGTTTCCTATTTTACTTTAACCTTGGATTTATGGCAAGTAGCTCTGAATTTCTATTAGTCATAGTGACAAAGTTTTTTTTTTTTTAGAATAGGTTTTTTAAGTAAAAAAGTGAATTAGTTTAATGAAATATAAATTAAGGGTTTGTAAGCAAAATGAGAATCAAATTTCAACTAAGAGTTGGTAGTTGGGTGATCTTGAATATATCACTTATTTTTTCTAAGCCTGTTTCATGTGTAAAATGAGAATAACAACCAATTGAGAACTTCTAGATTGAGGGAATGATTCGTGTACACATAATAGTCAATACTGATAGCAATTGCTATTGTAATTAATGCTATTAATCTGGATTGGATGTTTATAAGCATTATGATATTTAATGTGAAATGGACACTGAAACATTACCTGAGCTTGCAAAGAAAAATGCTGGCATGTCAAAAGAAGGCTTCAGAATAAAGCTGGGATACCACATGTCCATAATAGGGTGCTGGATAAATTATGATCCATCTGTTCAGTGAAATACTATGCAGTCATTAAAATAAATGAGAGTTGGCTGGAATGCAGGTATGATGAGAGCGTGCAACCTGGGGTTAGGAGACCATAAGGGTCATGTAAGGCTTTGTAGGAGAAGTGAAGGTGGACAACATCTTTAAAAGATGAAGGCAGCCATCTGACCAGATGAGGATCAAGTATGAGGGATAAAGGAGACAACTAAAACAGAGACACAGAGCAGGTACAGATGCAGAAGGCTGACTTTGTGAACATGACTCCTTGGTAGAAAGGCAAGCAGCTCAGGGCCAGCCAGCACTGTGGCGTAGTGGCGGATGCTGGAGCGTGTTTTTATGCTAAGGGGCGAGGTTCTGGTAAGTATGGTACAACCCAGCCTCTAGCAAGAAAGCACAGGATCAGGACTGTGGTCTGGGAGATCGCCTGAGGGCAGTGGGAAGGATGGTCGTGTGAAACAAGAGATTATTCCTACAGTCTAGACAAAACTTCCTAAGCAAAGGCAATCCTGCTAGGGGTGGAGAGAGGGTTCAGTGTAACGGGCAGCAGGGACCACTGGGAGGCTGAAGGAAGCTGAGACGTCAAGACGGACTTCCAAGTCCCTGAGCCGTTTCAGAACTCAGAAGAGACTTTGACAGAACGTCTTGCTGGGAGGCTCAGTGATGGGGCACAGAATTTGGAACTTACTCCATAGGAGAGGCCTGAGTAGGATTAGCTATGTGGGCCTGTGAGGCAGGTACTGAAGGGACAGACGGCGGTGTGGATCCCTGCCACCCGCTGACAGTAAGAGCACCTCACGTCAGCACGTTCCAGAGACGCTGAAGAAACGTCCTTAACAATAGTCCATCAATGCACATCTCAATGTGGCCTTTTATCTTGGTCTTGTGATTTCTTTACAAATAATTTGCTTCATGCTCCATCTTCACAATGAGGGTAACCGTCTAGAGGATCATTCATAAACTCTCTAATTTGGGGTCCACCTGTTTGGCCTTGATTGCCCGTCCAGTCTCTTCCATCTGACCAAGACATCGCAGCCTGCTGCGAAAGTTATATCACAGAAGGTTCTGAGACTCAGATTCTACTCCTAGAGTGAGAGGGGCCTGTTTGAATGGGGTGCTAACACGGAATCGATCCCAACATGTACAAAGTGATCTTTGCTGTTCCCCCATGACTGAATTTACAGAAACTCTCAGCTTTGGAGCTTTGGAAGAGTGGGAACGTGTTTAAAGCAACAGTAAAATCTAGAAGTCCCTTTATGGGAAGGCCAGATACGCTGAAGTGGGAAAGAGTGTGCCAGGCCTGTGAAGCTTACAATTACACTTGGCTTTGCCTAGTGTTGAAAGTGACCAAAACTAATCAGGTCCAGAAGAGCATTCAGCAAAGCTGCTTTTCTGACTGTCTGCTTCTGCCCTTCCTGATTCCGCTGCTGAGCAGATTGCAAGCGACTGGTGCCAACTCTACATTGCTTAATAATAATTCTCATTAGCATGCTGCCTTGGATGTGTAGCGCGGAGCAAAATTTAGCTTCTCCTTGGTGTGAATCAAGAGAAGAGCATGAAATGTTCAGACTGTGCAGAGGGCGTGGAGACCTGAGAACAGAGGACGCCTTCAGATGTGGACAGTCCCCTCTCTGGTCCTCTCCCCAGCAAGGATGGGGAAGACAAAGAGGAATTCTAATACCCAGTAGGGAATTCCGTGTCCTTTCTGCTTCTCTACTTGGGGGCCCTGAGAATGCAATTGTTTGTGGCTGCCTGTGGAACAGTTTGAGTCATTCCAAACATGTGGGGCCTGTTGAAGCCCCCGGCCCCCGTGGTGCAATGCTGTTGGTTTGGTCTGTGCGATGGACCACATGGCAACAGGCTGTGAGTACCTGCAGCTCCATGACTTTCGGGAGGTCGTTCGCATTAGCTTTGGTGGTGAGAGCTGTTTGTTCTGCTGCAGATGCCACGGTGACGGCATGGCGTTTTGAGGAAACACACACAACCTTGCACGTTCACAGCCTATTTAATGGGGCCGTATTTCCCACAACGGCTTTCACATGCCATCTGCTGTCACATGATACCACGTGCCAGGCCCTTAGAAGAGATGTATTCGATCATGCAGTGTCTCACTCCTCCTTTAGAAATGGCAAGTTGAACAAGACATTAAGTAGGTTTCACACTAAAGGAAGTATGTGCATATCAAACGTGTTGAATTAAAAAGGGATTTTTGTCGTCATCACTGGCAGCAAAATGGCAGTGACAAACCCTGATGAAAACTTGCTAGAAGTTATCAGACCTTGCGGTTAGCAGAGGAAGTACCATTAAAACCTACTTTTTGTGTGAACTTACTTGCCAACAGAGTAACTAATGTAAAAAAATTGGAGGACAAATCCAAGGCATGCAATGGTCTCTCACTTTTCACATGCTCATGTTGGTGGACCATTTCTCCTGTCTGATCCAATGCTGAACTCAGAGGTCGTGAAGTGCCACACTGTCAAAGAGTGAGAAGACTGGTACAAAGCAGTCCGGGGAACAAATGGATTAGCACATTCTGCCATGTCTCATCTGCAAAGATGGAACCTCCTTTGTTAATTGAAAAGAAAATGTAAAATGGGAGAAATAGAAAAAAAATTAGAATAAGAGATTTGGGGCCCTTCTTTCTTTCTCCTCCTCCATGACCTATGACAGTGCACGGCAAGGTCTTCCAGTCTTGCATTTTCATGTATTATTCTGACACTATCTGTAGGGAGCCTCGACTGGGCTGCGGGAGAGACGGTCTGTAATTGAAAGATCTTTCAAGGGAAGGACTTCTATCAGGTCTGCCGAGGGAATAGGAGCTCCACCTGCTGACTTTTTTATGTTTGCCGACTCTGAAAGAATGCAAGGCATAAAGGCATTGAATGGTGGTACCTCTTTTATAATTTCTCAGTGGAAATATAGTTTTCAAAGTTATTGATAAGAAGTACTGGTCTAATTCAGGGCTTTCACGGAAAAATTGCAATCTATTGCTTGTTTGAAGAGTGGGGATTATGTTTGGCTTCCCTGAGCCAGTCTAAATAATTGCTTTAATCTGTAACAACATATAAATTCATAAGTTGTTGCTGCTATGGCTCTTAGGGAGTACTCGACTTTTCAAATGCTGCCTCTCTCAGCTATAAATTTATACCAGGCTACTGGTCCATGTGTGTTGTTTTAAGAAACTGTAGTCTCTTGTTACCGACAGTTTGGGAAGAAATGCTAGGTGTTTTTGATCTAAGTAATAAAGATCAAATGCTAGTGAAAGCATTAGTGTTTTAAATAGAATAGACATTATTTGAGTGTTTGTTGTCTGCCTTTCAGAGGGAAGCTGTGCCGATCAATCTAATACCCACATAAGATGCTGAGCTGCTCGTTTGTCTTTGCCTTGATGAAAATCACCGTGGGGAAGCATGGAATGCATTATGCACACTTGGCTGCTGAACTCCCTGGACCATGAGATCCTTGAGGGCAGGCACATCTCTGAGCTTCTTACAGTCTCAGTACTGTGGATTTCACTTCTTATCGAGATGTTGTTCACTGACAAATGCTAACCTACATTACTTGCTGGATTCGACTGGGGAAAAAAAAAACACAGGGATCCTTTATGGCTTGACTTCTGTGCTAAGAAAGTCATCTCTGTACTATTTTTCTGGGAGTACTGTAAATCCTTTGCTGTACTCAGTGGCAAATAGTGTCACGTATGCAAGTATTCGCTAAGGTCCAGTGGAGCTGCACTGCACTGCACCCAGGTGACCCCTATGGGCAGCTGGCTAGTGCTCTGATTCCCCTAAGAAGCTTGCACTTGACCTTTCTTCTGGTGCTGCGCTATGTGCCCAGAAAGCTGCCACCTACACAGCTCAGAGCAGTCACACAACCCAGCCTCATCCATCTGGCCCAACCAGAGTTCTTCCCCAGGACTCATTTATGCACAGTGGGACAAGGATGCTATCTCCTTCCTCAGGTGTTGCTAGATTGAAGCTGCTCATGCTGCGTGGAGACAGCCTGGCTGGAGCAGGACAAACAAACCAGTCCTCAAAGCAAGGTTGTGATTGACAGATGAGAGCCACAGCAGGAGGAAAAAAGCCATAGCAGTGTCTGCTCTCTTCTTCCTGTCCCCAAGGCCCTGCTTCCTATAGTTGCTCATTTGTGTCAGTGGGTCACCCTCATCATCACTCTGTGATTCCTGCATCTGGATTACACGAATCTATGATGAGTTCTATTATTCACAACCAGAAGAGGCATGACTGCCATTGCCCCACACAACAGAAATGAGAGCCATGCGTCTGGGAAATACTTGCAAAGAAGCAAAGAGGCCTCCTTTTCTCTATTGAGACCAGAATTACAAAGGACGGAGAAAGAGAGACAGAAATATTTCTCAAGAGTATTAGTTAACAACAAAAACAAGCATCTGTGGAGTGCTCTACAGTTTTCAAAGTAATTTCATAACCATTTTCTCATTGGTCCCTCACAGTCACTCTGTGAAACGGACAGAGGGCAGTACACATTTGTCCCCGTGGTACAAACATTGTGGAGTGGCAAGTGGAAGTGTCCCCTGTGGTTCTGAATTTCAGTGAAGGCTCATAGCTGAGGACAAAGGACCCTGAAGTATTTTATATTATGAGTCAAGGGGATCCTCAGGTTTAGGGCCCAGCCCTCTCTTTGTAGTTTTACTTAGAAGAGCCAGTTCAGAGAATCCACACAATAATCTTCCAATCCAAGGGATCATCTACAAGGAGGCTTCCACAAGTTCAAGGAAAATGCATATTATGAAAATGTATGTATAGATTTCAGTTTTTTACATCACAATGAACATATTTTAATTCCATTTCTCCAAAGACTTTTGAAGTATCCTAATAAAAGAAGTAGATGCTGGCATGTCATTCCCCAGTAGAGTGTCAGTTTCACCAGCAAACCTGCCTGTTTCCTCTAAATAGAGTACAGGAAAGGAAAACAGAGGAAAAATACAAGGACTCAAACCAAGTTAGTAGCTGAGTTTGGATTTGAAAATAACCATTGATGTTTACACTTTAGCATGCATCGGAAGCACAAGGTGTGGCAGGGGGAGGGTTGGCAAAACATGGACTGTTGGATTCCACCCTTGTCCTCGCAGATTCTGTAAGTCTGGGGAAGAGCCTAACACCGAGTTTCCAGCAAGGTGATACTGATATTCCTGGTCCAGGGACTTGCTGTGGGGCAACCATCTCACTTCAAATTCTGGACTTCTTAAAAAAAAAAAAAACTTTTTTTATTTGAAATGCAGAGTTGCACGTAGAGAGAGAGAGAGAGAGATCCATCTTCCATCTGTTGGTTCACTCTCCAAATGGCTGCAATGGCTGGAGCTGGCCCAGACTGAAGCCAGGAGCCAGGAGCTTCTTCCGGGTCTGCCACATGGTGCAGGGGCCCAAGCCCTTGGGCCATGTTCCACTGTTTTCCCAGGCACATTAGCAAGGAAATGGGTCAGAAGTGGAGCAGCTGGGAATTGAACTGGCATCCATATGGGATGCCAGTGTTGCAGGTGGCAGTTTTACCTGCTACACCATAGCACCAGTGCCTAATTCTGGACTTCTTGTACACTGCCATCTGCATCCTTTTAACAATGCCTCAGGCAGTGTTCATTCCATTTCCTGCCATAACACTGACATCTTATCAATATTTTGAAATGTGAATGTTCAAGAAGTAATATTTCATATCAGATAGTCACCTTTGGTAGACTTCTGTTATTTTATGTAAGGATCTGAAATCTAACAAATGTTGCTCTGGATATGGGCTATGAAAGCCAAAGCTGAAAGTAAAAATTCTAAATCCTAATGATGTCCATGTTACTTTTAAGTGTATTTTAATTAATAAGAGGATGGTGTAGGAGCAGGGCTAAATAGCAGCAGTATCCATGGGCAATGGTAACTTCAGTTTTGAACATAAAATGTACATCAGGGGAAAAAATAAAATAGAAAATAAACAAGATGAACTCAAAATACTGTAGCAAATGTTGGGCTGAAATCCTGCCAGGTGTGGAGGTGTAGAAAAATGAACACACATTTTGGTGGCAAGGCAGAAAACTGTTTAAATCCTTTTGCTGAAGTTTCTGAAAACTGTAATTTTGGCATAGATCTATAAGCAGAGTTTTAGGGTTTATCATGCAGGCAGATCAACACTATCTGCAAGAACTGCTTTGTCCAGCAGCCTCACTGGTTGCATAACTTCTCTAAAACATCACCTCCACATACACTAAAGAACAGAACAAGGAGAAAGAAATTCAGAGTTTTTTCTATATAATAAAAATATACCAGAAGGTGTGAAATTCTCAATAAATGGCAGCTGGCTTATGCTCTATTAACAAAGTACTATCCATACAAAGGACTCAATTGGATGTATTTGGGTATATGAGAAGTTGTATATTTTTTCTTTAAATTATTTTATTTAGTTTACTATAAAATCTATAGTTGAGGGTGCCGGCACCATGGCTCACTTGGTTAATCCTCTGCCTGCAGCGCTGGCATCCCATATGGGTGCCAGTTCTAGTCCCAGTTGCTCTTCTTCCAGTCCAGCTCTCTGCTGTGGCCCAGGAATTCCGGCAGTGGAGGATGGCCCAAGTGCTTGGGCCCTGCACCCGCATGGGATACCAGAAGGAAGCACCTGGCTCCTGGCTTCAGATTGGCACAGCCCCGGCTGTAGCGGCCATTTGGGGGGTGAACCAACAGAAGGAAGACATTTCTCTCTGTCTCTCTCTCTCACTGTCTAACTTGTCTGTCTAATAAAAAATATCTATAGTTGGTAACTTTTGGTCTGATGACAGAATGATAGTTTCAGATGGGAGAAGCCAGGATATACACATACAAGGGTACTTCAAAAAGTCCATGGAAAAATGAAATTAAAATATAACTTAGAGTGGGCACTTGATGTAGTGATGGCGAAGCTACTGGGTATGCTTGTATTTCCTATCACAGTGCATGGGTAGGTGTCCCAGCTCCACTTCTGCTTTCAGCTTCCCACTACTGCGCATCAGGAGAAGCAGCAAGTGATGGCTCAAGTAGTTGGTTCCCTGCCACCCACATGGGAGACCCTGACTCAGTTTCAGGCTCCTGGCTTTGTCCTGGCCAAGCCCCAGATATTGTAGGCATTTAGGGAGTGAACCTGCAGGTGGAAGATCTCTGTGTATTTCTCTCTCTCTCTTTCTGTATCTCTTTCAAAAAACATTTTTAAAATGATGCTTATTTTGGTGCAAAATATTTTGAAATCCCTATAGAATGTTTTCATGACATGAATTTTCCATGAACTTTTTGAAGTACCCCCATAATGTGTGACCAGTAACTTTTAAATAATAACATCTAAATTTCCAAATTTGTTAACTGGAAAATGATTGGTATCACAATGGTTGGTACCATCTCCACAGGGGTGGAGGCACATGGCCCCAAACACATCTGTCCTGCGAAGAAATTCATATAGTGCTCTTGCCACACCCAGCAGATATTCCTGTCAGCCTCAAACTTCTGATTCCAAATCAAGGATGATTGGGGTGTGGGAGGGCCGAGAACTGTGATCTCCCCAACAAGTGCTTCATGCTCCTCCCTGCCTTTCTAACCTTGGGCCAACATCAAACTTTACACAGCAGTGGGGAAGACAGCCCCTGACCCAATGACTCATCTTTGTATCTTTAAGTCCTATCTGTGGAATAGATCTTAATATACAGGTTTTCTAAGTTTCTGAGTTTATTTGGAAGAAAAATAGGAAAGAACAGAAAAAGAAATAAGCATGGGCAAGCTGAGGGAGTTTCAGAAAGGCATTTGGGTTTGCCCAAAGTTTCCTTTAGCCATAGCCATCACACTAGGTTGATAGGCAATCCTGATAGTATTGTACTCTTGCAAACATACTAACACCAAACACACATACACACACACATATACACACAGTATTCCAAAAACCTCATGGAAAATGAATATTATGCAAAAACTTTGCAAGGATTTCAAAATATTTTTGTATCAAAATAAACTAATTCTTTAATTCTCCTTTCTACCAACTTTTAATTTGTTTCTATGCATGCCAGCCAGACCCTTACTAACTTCTAAATATCACTGCAGTGTTCAGAGGGCTCTTATTACAATCTAAGAGATGTGAAAATGTATAGCTAGGGGCTTGTCCACAAGTAATAACAAATGAATGAGCTGGGATTTAAAACCAGCTCCCTCGGACTCCAGAGCACCTGCTGCTCCCATTATAACCATATTATTTCTATGCACTTGGGAAATTTTAATGGGATCTTGGAAGTGAAGGTAATGTCTTAGTAGCTAACATCTTTTGCTGACTTTAGTGACACCTATGGGAGAGTTGGGGTCAGGAAAGGAGAGGAAGTTGAGATAGAGCTTACGAATGATGATGGACATGACCCTTTTGTGAAAAAGGAACTAAGAAAATGTTCTTGTGTTTCAAGACCAGGACCAGTCTAGGACTGTTTAGGACTGTCCCCAGCTATGCAATCTACAATCTATAATGATTCATCAATTTAGTACATATTTACTGAGTACTTGTTATGCATTAAGCACTATATTTGAGTCCTAAGGTATAGCTTTTACGATGCTTATGCAAGTACTCTCAAACTAACACATATAGGAATATTCTGAGAACTTAAGTTCTTACCAGAACTTAAAAGTTCTTTTTTAAAAAAGATTTAGTTGGCCGGTGCCGCGGCTCACAAGGCTAATCCTCTGCCTTGCGGCGCCGGCACTCCGGGTTCTAGTCCCGGTTGGGCGCCAGATTCTGTCCCAGTTGCCCCTCTTCCAGGCCAGCTCTCTGCTGTGGCCAGGGAGTGCAGTGGAGGATGGCCCAAGTCCTTGGGCCCTGCACCCCAGGGGAGACCAGGATGAGTGCCTGGCTCCTGCCATCGGATCGGCGCGGTGCGCCGGCCGCGGCGGCCATTGGAGGGAGAACCAAAGGCAAAGGAAGACCGAACCAACGGCAAAGGAAGACCTTTCTCTCTGTCTCTCTCTCTCACTGACCACTCTGCCTGTCAAAAAAAAAAAAAAGATTTAGTTATTGATTTATTTGAAAGGCATAGTTACAGATAGGCAAGGCAGAGAGAGAGCAAGAGCGAGTCTTCCATCCACTGGTTTAAGCCCCAAATGGCTGCAATGGCTGGAGCTGAGGTGATCAGGAACCAAGAGCCAGCAGCTTCTTCCAGGTCTCCCACATGGGTGCAGGGCCCAAGGACTTAAGCATCATCCACTGCTTTTCCCAGGCCATAGCAGAGAGCTGGATCAGAAGGAAGTGAAGCAGCCGGGACTTGAACCAGCACCCATATGGGATTCTGGCACTGCAGGCATAGGCTTAGCCCACTATGCCACAGTGCCAGCCCCTAAATGTTCTGATCCAGGGACCCACCCTTAAGCTATTTGGATGCATTTTATCTGGGGAAAAATCTGGGTATGATTATTTTTTTAAAGCTCCCCTGAGTGATTCTAACCTATGGCGTGAATTGTGGGCTTATCAAATGGGTGAGATAAGTCCCCAACAATAGGGTGGAAGGAGTTGTAAAGATACTCTGAGACATTGTGCCACTCAGTCCTTATATCAGCATGTTCCATCTACTGTGACAGGTAAAAGGTCAGGATACACTGATAAATAATTAGAAAATGGGCCATTTTGGCATATGTCATATCTTTCATGTGGGTTTGCAGATACTTTGTGTGTGTGTGTATGTGTGAGAACGTGTTTATTTCTCTATAGAGGAGTGGTGGTAAAAAATCTGACACAATCTGTGAGTCTTTTTAAGATCTACCTTAGTAGGACAAAATACATGAATAAATGAAGTCAGAAAACTGGGAGAATCTCTAATCATCTTCTAATCCAATTCTTCTTTGAGATAACGAATGTACTTCAGATCACAGGACACAAAAGGCTGAGTTTGGCTATGGACCCAATTCTTTCAAACCCTCTCCAAAGAGCTGGATAGCAAATCATATCCCTGCATGCAATGTGGCATTTAATTGCATGAAGTGGGACATTAAGTGCCATGCTCAAGTCATATTTACAATGAGGCATTACACTCCAAGGACCTTCTATTTTTCCTTTGTTCCATACACTGTGTACTAAGTAAGGTGACAGCCCATGAGACAATCAAGTAAAAGGATACTGAGTACAACAAAGTAATGCATATGAGCAAAATTGACATTTTGAGATTTGATTATTGTTTATAGCCCTTGTCTATACTCTTGAGGAACAGTGGCTTTTCTACTTATTATCTGCTGAATTTTTTATTTAATGGAGGGTTAAGTTTGTGATTAAAAAGAAAATTGAAAGTATGCCATTGTAAAAATTAAAAGAAAAACAAGAAAAGGAGGGAGGGGGTAGGGTGGGGAGTATTGTGTTCTTAAAACTGTATCTATAAGATACATGACATTGGTTCCCTTTGTATAAATAAAAAAACTTAAAAAGGATCTCTAGAGAGGCTGATTATCTTCCTATACCCCCAAAGAGAAAAAAGCCCTGACATACAAAGCTTTCTCCAGGTAGGTGGAATGCCAAGATCCCGCCACGCCTGCTTCCCCTCTCTGCATTGCCTCTGCAGTCCCTCTGCTTGCTGCTGTTTTCATTGCTATCATTATCTCTGTTTCTCTGAGGATATAGGATGCTGCCAACCTATTTCTGTCCTCCACAGGCACTGTTTTCTGTCGTCTCTTCCATCCAGCCTCTGGCCCATTTGTTTATCTGGCTTTCACATTATTCCTTACCATCCCTCAGATCTCCACCATCACATCACTCACTGTCTGCTATTGTCTACAGCTCATGATCTTAGCTGACTTTGTGGCTGTAAGTCCCACCATTTCCACTGGAAATTCTAACTGCCCTGTTGTTGAGAACCTGAACACCAGTCCTACATCTGGTGGATCTCAGCTAAACTGGATTCAGAACACATCCTGAGGGAAACCTTCTCACCCTGCGCTGTGGGTGCACAGGTCACCATCAGCTCCAGCGCTTCTGTTCCTAAGACCATACTTCAACACTCTGCCCTGTCCCATCTCTTTAATACCCTTCCTCTTGGTGGCTTCTTCCATATATGATATTCTCAGCTTTTTAAGGCTTCCCCAAACTATTTGATTGCTACTCTACCGCATAGTCTGAAGATTTTTGACATTAAGCACCTTATGTTTGAATGCCAGCTGTGTCATATACTAGGTATTTAACCCTGGACAGCTCACTGACCCTTCTGAGCATTTGTAAACGGAGATGTTGAAGGTGCCTACACCATAGTGCTGTGAGTGTTAACTGAGATGTCTCATGTGAAGAGCATAGCCCAGTATGCGGTCAACAGTAACTGCTCAGTACCATCAGATGTAATTGTTATCAGACTAGGCCTCACAAATGACCTGTCTACAGAGTATGTGGTCACTACCCACTTAGTCATAAGTTTACAGGAGACTGAAAAACATAGTCTGTAGCTGTGTGACTTTCTAATACCAAAAGGAAGAAGGAGGAGAAACAGATATTATGGACATTAAGTGACCTCTGTACAACAGAATTAAAAGTTCAACTAGAATAGAGGTATATGGAAATAATAAATCCTCAGCTCTACCCTTCCTCACCCTCAATATTATTCCCCAGAGGAAATCACTCCAGTTTTTTGCTTGTTAGTTATTTTGTGATTACTTGTTTACCTCTAAATAAGATCTTATAGACTCTAAAGTCTATCTAAATACTTCAATGTGTATATAATGCCTTATTGATTTATACTTTTAAATGGCAAACTAGATATTCTGGACCAATATTCTTGCTAAGGAAAACCAAAAAAAAAAAAAAAAGTCAGATGAACTATCAAAGCATCAAAGACTTGCAAGATAGAAATTTGGGATCAAATTCTAGAAAAGATAAGAAACCAGAAAAAATCCCAATCCTCAAAATTGCCTTTTTTCCTGAGGACCTTTGGCAGGTCTGAGAAAGTAGCTGCAAAATTCAACTGCCCTTTGGTGCTATCTATAAGGTTGGGCAAACAGAAGTTTAAAACTACAACTTGCTGGGTTTGGGGTGTAATAAAGCACTCTATGTTGGAGCTGAGAATTGTAAGAATCATACTCAGTATGACATGTAACCGCTAGGGCATCAGCTCTTGTGTGGATTTTTGGCTGTTTTGTATCTTCTAATGGACAAGAACACATCAACTCTTACATCATATTAAGATATTTCTGAAATGATTATGCACATTGTCATTTGCAGAAGCAAATGGGTATGGATATCCTCTCAAGAGGAAGACATCATCTTACCAGGCTTCAGAATTTCCTGCAACTAATCTGTAAAGTGCAACATATGACATGAAATGAAAAATAACCATGCTCACAAGGATGCAATGAAAGAGTAACAGAAGAAAAACAAAGAACAGAAATGGGAAGAAGTCCCCAGCCATGAGTTATTAAAATTATCAGATATGGTTCACAAAATAACCACTCATGCTACATTTATAAAATAAATTCTAAGCTTAAAAATAGCAGAAGTCAACTAGAAACTCTAAAATGTAATATTAAGACAAAATTCAAACTTAAAAAATAATAATGCTTAAAATTAACATGAACTTAAGAGAAAATTAAATGTAGCTAATTAAAATTTTTATAAGATGATAGACAAGAAAAAGGAACTGTCCAGATTGCAGCATACCTCTAGAGATAAAGGAACGAAATGATGAAAGAGTAGATACAAAGGCTATTAATGAGAAGCAAGAGAATGGAGCAAGGATACTAAGAAACAATTCTGAATTTATCAAAACTAAGAAAGGCATCAATCTCCAATTTCAAGAATCCCATGTGGGGGCTGGCACCGTGGTACACTAGGTTAGTTCTCCGCCTGCGGCGCCGGCATCCCATATGGGTGCAGGTTCCAGTCCCAGTTGCTCCTCTTCCAGTTCAGCTCTCTGCCGTGTCCTGGGAAAGCAGTGGAGGATGGCCCAAGTGCTTGGGCCCCCCACATGGGAGACCAGGAGGAAGCACCTGGCTCCTGGCTTCGGATCGGTGTAGCTCTGGCCATTGCAGCCGTTTGGGGAATGAACCAACAGAAGAAAGACCTTTCTCTCTGTCTCTCTCACTGTCTGTAACTCTACCTCTCAAATAAATAAATAAAATAAAATCTTTAAAAAAACTTAAAAAATAAAAAAAGAGAATCCTCCCATGTGTCTTTACAAGAAACCTACACCTTGACATTGTAGTAGAATGGCAGGCAATCATAGAAAAAGAGAAAAATCTTAAAAGAATGAGCAAAAAGCAAATTCATTATTGAAAGAAGAACAATTAGACTCAGAACTAACTACTCAATAGTAACAAAGGAAGCCAGAAAGCCACGGAGTAAGATTTTTAATTAACATCAGTTTGACATGGTGAGAGAACATGTTGTTATTTGTAGTTAGCCCAGTTTTAAAAATGGGAAAAGATTACAACTCAGAAGCTAGTGGAGACAAAAACTGCAGTATTAAAAAAGAAAAGCCAAATATAGAGGTTGGGATAAATAGCATAAAATAAGATAACAGGTTTTATTCAAATATATCAGTAAATACATTGAGTATGAAATGAACAAAAACTCAGTCTGAAAAACAAACGTGCATATTGGATTGAAAATAAAAGATAACCCAATTACACAAGGACTTATAACCCAGTTATGAGGACTTATTTTATTTTACCTGTCTCAAATATTAACCGTTCATTTCACCTATCTCAAATATTAAGGATCTAACTGGTTTGAGAGTAATAGGAAAAAGAAATGTAAACATTAACCTAAAGAAATCAGCTGCATCTCTACTAATAACAGTAAAGTTTGAGGTAAAAAGCCCTAATATATAGCCTATAAAGAAATGGCCTCTTTGCACTTACTCTCCATGTAGGATCTCTGTCCTTAATGTGTTGTACTATGCGAATTAACAGTAAAACTAGTCTTCAAAGTATTTTATACTTTGTGTGTCTGTGTGAGTACAAACTGTTGAAATCTTTGCTTAGTATATACTAAGTTGATCTTCTGTATATAAAGATAATTGAAAATGAATCTTGATGAAGAATGGGATGGGAGAGGGAGTAGGAGATAGGATGGTTTTCGGGTGGGTGGGTGGTTATGGGTGGGGGGGAAGAACTGCTATAATCCAAAAGTTGTACTTTCAAATTTTTTATTTATTAAATAAAAGTTTTCTAAAAAAAGATTAGGGAGAATTGACCTCTTAACAGTACTGATTCAGTTTATATTTTGTTAGATTCAGACTTAATTATATACGTTTCTGGTGTTCATGTAAATGGAATTGCCTTTTTTAACTACAAATTTTTACTAATTATACATAGAAAAATACAATGTATTTTTTATTTTAGGGTGTATATTTTTAAATATATACTGAAATGGAATTTTTGACACCATAAAGAAAATAAATCTCAATTTAAGCTTAAAAAAAAAAGAAATGGCCTCGTGCCAGTGCCACGGCTCACTAGGCTAATCCTCCACCTGCGGTGCCGACACCCCAGGTTCTAGTCCCAATTAGGGCACTGGATTCTGTCCCGGTTGCTCCTCTTCCTGTCCAGCTCTCTGCTGTGGCCCAGGAGTGCAGTGGAGGATGGCCCAGGTCCTTGGGCCCTGCACCCGCATGGGAGACCAGGAGAAGCACCTGGCTCCTGGCTTTGGATCGGCGCAGTGCACTGGCCGCAACATGCCTGCCGTGGCGGCCACTTGGGGGGTGAACCAATGGAAGGAAGACCTTTTTGTCTGTCTGCCTCTCTTTCTCACTGTCTAACTCTGCCTGTAAAAAAAAAAAAAAGAAAGAAAGAAAAAGAAATGGCCTCTTTGCATAGCTAAAAAAAAAGTCACATTTTCAATAAAAAATACTTAAAATTTACCTGCACATACTAACATGGCCTCAAAATATGTGAAACAAGCATTGATTTAACTAAAATGTAAAATAGACAAGCCTAAAATCACACTGAAAAATTTTTTAATGTATCTCTCTCATTAACCTATAGAATTATAAGACAAGGTCAGTTTAAAGCCCTGGCCTGCAGTGCAGGCATCCCATATGGGCACTGATTCAAGTCCTGGCTGCTCCACTTCCAATCCAGCTCCCTGCTAATAGCCTGGGAAAGCAGTAGGGGGTAGCCCAAGTCCTAGGGCTCCTGCATCCACATGGGCTACCCAGAAAAAGTTCTTGGCTCCTGGCTTAGGATCTGCTCAGCTCTGGCTGATGTGGCCATTTGCGGTGTGAACCACGGATAGAAGACCGATTCTCATTCTCACTCTCTCCCTCTTTCCCTCTCTCCCTCTCTCTGTAGCTCTGTCTTTCAAATAAAGATAATAAATCTTTTAAAAATACTTATAAAAAGATTTATAAGACAAAGAATATACAATATTTAATCAACATGATAAACAACCTACAGACATAGCTGAAGAACATACCTTCTTTTCAAGTATGCACCACCATAAAAGCTTGCAACAGAGTATATTTTCTAATAAAATGGATTTATCTTAGATATTAATAAGTAGAAAACCCCTGTAAAATTTGGAAACTAAAAAATATACACCTAAATAACATGATAAAAGAAGTCCCAGTGAAGCTTGGAAATAATTTGAACTGAACAGTGATGAAAACAGAAGTAAAAGTTTGTGGACAGTAGTTAATGCAGTACTGTAAAATGATACATTAGAGGGACCAGTATTTGGACTAGTGGTTGAGATGCTGTTAGGGATGCCTGCATCCGATATCACAGTACCTGGCTTCATGTCCTGGCCCTGCTTCTGGTTTCAGCTTCCTGTAAGGCATCCTCTGGGAGTCAGCAGGTGACGAATCAGGTGGCTGGGCCCCTGGCATTCACATGGGAGACTCCAGGGTCCCAGCTTTGACCTGGTCAAGCACATGGGGAGTGAAGAACTAGATGGAAAATTCTCTCTGTCTCTCCTGCTTTCCTAAAAAAGAGGCCAAAAGTCAGTGATGTAAAAATCCTTATAAAGAAATTATTAAAGATCAGCAAATTAAACCAAAGGAAATTAGAAAGACATAATAAAGATGAGAGTGGAAGAGAACGCTAGAGAAAACAAATATACAATAGAAGGCAACAACAAAGTCATAGTTGGCTTTTTGAATTTGTTAATAAAAGAGAAAAAGCCTGGCAGGATTGCTCTAGAAAAGAAAGAAGGGATATTAACCAGTTCAGGAATGAAAGGAGGATATAACTACAGGTTCTATATATTTAGAAGATATACAGTGAATGAATGTCAACTTTATGTCAACAAAATCAAACCTTAGACTAAATAGACACATGCCTAGGCAAATTTAACTTATCATTCAAGAAATGGAGACTATGAATAAGCCCAGATAATTGACTTGGTAACTAAAATCCTCCCCCCAATTATTCTTGGCCCACCCAATGTAGTTTCAACTGTGAGTTCTACCAAATATTTAATAAGGAAGTATTTTTTTTTTATTTGAGAGACAGAGAGATGCAGAGTGAGAGACACGCTGACAGAGAGAGCTACTATCTGCTAGCTTACTCCTGAAATGACCACGATAGCAAGGTCTGGGCCAGGTTGAAGCCAGGAGCCAAGAACTGAATCCAAGTGCTGCCTTCCAGGGTCCGCATTAGCAGGAAGCTGGAGTCAGGAGCCAGAGCTGGAATTGAATCGAGGTATTTTGTCTGGGATGTGGTCAGCTTAGCCAGTATCGTAACTACTAGCCAAATGCCTGCCCCAGGAAGAAATTATTAAAGGCAATAAAACTTCCAGAGAATTTTTATGCAGTCCCCAAATCACTTTACAAAAGTGGCATAATCTTGATATAGAACCTGAGAAGTACAAGTGAAGGGAAAGCTACCAACCACTGTCACTACTCATGAATATAGATGCCGAAGTCCAAAATAAAATATAACCAAGCATTATGACCAAGTTATGTTTTCCTAGGAATATAAGGTAGCATGTCATCAAACTCAGCATCCATTTGTAAGAAAAACATAAGAGATAAAAAAGGGAACTTTCTTATGCTGACAAAAGTTATCTGCAGGAAAAACAAATCCTTGTCACATTCTTAGAGTTACTGTCTTTTCAACACTATCCTATTTACCATTATTTTCTGGTGTAGCAAGGAATGAAGGATTGGAAATAAGTGTAGCAAGCAAACAATGCTTATAGTTGACAACATACAAGAACACCTCAAGGCTTTGCTTTGGTGGAAACATTATGCATCTGGACTCAGAGACCCTGCAGATGTTGACACAGGATTTACTTGAGTGTGCACTTGAATACCTGTCTCAAGCCACAAGTCTTCATGCCATTACTATTCAGCTGCTCCATGAGGACTTCTCCCTGTCATACCCAGTGAGGACCACTAAGGCCAAAGGCTCTCTGCCTTGCCCCCAACAACACACACACACACACACACACATGACCCTTTGTTTGTGGCTACCATTGAGCTTCTTAAAGTACTCTGGTCTGAGAATTGGAAGATTGAAAACCAACTTGATAATAAACTGAGCACTGGTAGAAGGGAGGTAATGTTTTCTTCCCATATATACTTCATTTTATCTACCTGAAGGTTTTGTGTTTTTCATTTGTTGCAGGTGTAAAAAGTTTAATTAAAGAAGCAAAAGGAGAAATGAAGTCTCAGCTAAACTGATATTTACAAAGTAAGTTTGTCTTTTTTTTTTTAAATATTTATTTGAAAGGTGGAGTTACATAGGCAGAGGCAGAGAGAGGTCTTCTATCCACTAGTTCATTCCCCAAATGGCCTCAATGGCCAGAGATGGGCCAATCCAAAGAAAGTACCCTGGAGCTTCTTCGGGTCTCCCATATGGATACAGGGCCCAAGCGTAGGCCATCTTCTACTGCTTTCCCAGGCAAATTAGCAGAGAGCTGGATCAGAAGTAGAGCAGCTGGCACTCGAACCATCACTCATATGGGATGCTGGCTCTGCAGGCAGTCTTTACCTGCTATGCTGCAGTGCCAGCCCCTGTTTTATCTTTAAACAAAGCAGACTGGACTTAAACAGACAAAGAATGCAAAGCATGTGGAAAAATCAGGTTGATCCTGAAGGGGATTAGATATTGGGTGACTACCTCATCTTGAAAGAACTAACTAGCAAACACTGGCAGAATGGAACAATGTCTTCTTGGTAACATGTCAGTGCGTACTTCTCTCCCTTTTGTCTTTCCTATCTCTAAAATTTCCCTGTCCTTCTCCGTGATGTTTGAATATCCACCTTAGAAGAATTTCTTTAGCTGAAGGCTAGATCCAGATTACAAATGCAAGGAAAATCAACACTGTCACTAAAATTTGAGTATAAATAACTTAATCTAGAGCGACGCTCTACTGAGAAGAAAACATGAACTGCTAAGAATAGTAGAAAAATGGGTCTCCACTGGGTAGGGGCAGAAGTGGAAGAAGCACACGTTGGAGGATAGGTATCCCAAGTAAGGGTGGGGTGGGTACGGCTCAGCGGGCAGGCCAATGTTAGCTGAGTAGATATATTGACCTAGTAACTTAGACAACCACAGGCTCATTTTTCTCTGCTCTAAAATGGGAATACATACTACTTGGCTTTGTCTAAGGACTACATGAGATAATTATGTTAGTTTCCCATAGTGTCTGCTCTGGAGTAGGAGTTATGCTTTAATTACTATACTGCCGGCTTTGGTTTTCTTTGATGCACCAAAACCCACTCTCTTTCCAAGTTAACTCTTTTGTAACATATTTATCCAGGATTTGAATCCTTTCATTGATGTATGGCTATTGGATGACTTATGAAAATATTCTTCAGAGAAAAAAGAGTTGAGTCCTCTTGGGATGCCTGGTCTCAGTATTTTGTGGCACTGTGTTTTAGAGCTGATGACATGAATCTGAAGAAAATGAAAACATCACTTACATTCTTTCCTACCACAACATGACAAGGTTCCGTGTATTCTTCTCCTAATGGAATGCACGCAAGTATTGGTAAAGGCATGTCGCATCTGAAATAACATGCAAAGAGTGGAGCACTGAGCCAAGGCCAATGAGAGAAGTCAACATTCCCCAGAAGCCATGGCACTGTGTCTGCAACACAGCTATCTTTTTCCCTTTTCAGCATTGCCTTTTAAAGCTTTTTAAACCACAATTCACAGTAAGAACTAACATTTTACATTGTGACCCAATGTACACTTACGGATTATATATGTATGTGCATTTTTCTAGCTTAAATAAGTTTCATGGAATAAAGCTTACTCTTATAATATGTGATGCACTGTGAAATGTTTCGTTATACTCTATTTAATGTTTTAAATGAATTTATTTGGAAGGCAGGAGTGGGGAGAAGAGAAAGGAACACACACACACACACACAGAGAAAGAGAGAGAGAGAGAGACCAATATCACATCTGGTTCACTCCTGGATGCCTGCAACAACTGGGGCTGGGTATCTTACATGAGTGTCACAGACCCAAATACTTGAGTCATCATCTGTTGCCTCTCAAGGTAGCATTAGTAGGAAGCTGCTATGGGGAGTGGAAGTGGGACTCAAACACAGGCACTGTGATTTAGGATGTGGGCATCCTGAGTAGCATCGTAATGCCTACGACAAATACCCACTCCTCTAATTTTTAAATATTCTAGGGGCCGGTGCTGGGGCACAGTGAGTTAAAGCCCTGGCCTGAAGCACCAGCATCCCATATGGGCACTGGTTCTAGTCCCAGCTGCTCCTCTTCCAATCCAGTTCTCTGCTATGGCCTGGGAAAGCAGTGGAAGATGACTCAAGTACTTGGGCCCTTGCATCCACATAGGAGACCTGGAAGAAGCTCCTGACTCCTGACTTCAGACCAGCACAGCTCCAGCCGTTGATGCCATTTAAGGAGTGAACCAGCAGAAGGAAGACCTTTCTCTCTGTCTCTCTCATCGTCTGTAACTCTACCTCTCAAATAAATAAATAAATAAATAAATAAATAAATATTCTGTGTGAGATCTCTAGACTTTTTTTATGCTTCACATTTCAAAACCTCCATTCCAGGGTTTTGCTTATTTTTCTTTTCTGAATGACAAGCCTCCTCAAGTTGGTTTTAAATGTGTATTTACCTGGATTTTATTCTCCTTTCTGTAATCTGTGACTCCAAATACAAATATGAACAGGAGCATATTATCTAAGACAGGATAATATTGAGAAAAATCAGTGTATGATTGGCTTGATTCCTTTACCTGCCCCATCTCGCACATTTCCTCCCCATTCAATTTTTTTCATTGCTCTCTCATCCTTTGCTTATTTCTTCTGAAGACAAGTTATCCGTTGTTATTGGGCTCATTGAAAAGAAGCACCAGCAGTTCATGAGCATCAGTTATACACAAAGTACTTTCATAGACTATTTCCTCTCAGTAACTACTCAGGTATTTTTTAGGTCATCCATTTTTGCTCATAAGGAAACCAGGATTTAGAGAGGTAAAGTCACTTCCCAAAACCAATAAGCCTCTGCGGTTGAGCTGATTCACAAATTCAGGTAACACCCAAATCACTGCAAAGTATTTCCTTGATGTCAACATAAAGTTAAAACTGAAAAAAAGAGAAAAATTAGGCCTTATGTTTTTAATTCACTTATCCTAGTAAAACGTGTTTTCATGCTCCTCTTTGAATTGTTTTTCTGTTGTTAGACTTTTATATTTAGCAACCATTATATAGAACATATGTTGAACTTTCCAACATGTGTGTGTGTGTGTGCGTTCTCCCCAGTCCACCATTGACTCATTGAGAGTAGTGCAGAGCTTACAACTTTCTGAAGTAACTTTTCTCAAGCGGATTCCATGCTTTTTACTTGCTTCAAAAAGAAACGAAGAATTTCTAATTTATTATTACATCACAATGTTTGCTTTTATTTACCTCCTCAATATTGAAGATACAATAAGATAAAATGCTTTCCTTTATAGCCTTTAGTTCTAAGCAGAACTCATTAAAGACTTTAATCACTTTTAGAGCCAATTCTTGCATTGGTAAACACTTTGCACAATGTTTAATAAGCTTTACTTGTTCCAGGAGCGAGAGAGTGGATTAAACAGGACTCCCTATCACTTGGATGAAGTGACAGGAATAAAGACAAGAATGTACCCACTCCCACTCTCATTAAGCTGTCTCTTTCCCTTCAAATTGGGATAAGACTCCAGGACACCTGTCAACCACCAGGAAGCATAGGGCCTCAAGCCAAGGCAGGTACCCAGTGCTTTTTGAAAATTATCAGCTCCTCTGAGAGATCACTGGCATGCCACAATCCAGCACTGCTTCGCCCAGAACAAAATCGCCGACTTTGGAAGTCGAGAGGAAGGAATGCTAACCATAAATCCTGTGCTCTCATCAGGTCGCCTCCAACCAACCTCCCTTACGCTTTCACTCTCTCTCTGCCTCATTTCCCCCGTGCCGCTACCCCGCTATGCAGGCTCCTCACACAGTACACTGGCACCCAGGTATTTTTACACACAGGCTTTCAAGAATTTGCTGATTGTTTTATTCCAAGGCTGGGAAACCATAAAGTAGCATCATACTTGAAAGCACGACCAGAGCCACAGGCACACCTTGACGCCTTCCCTCCAGAGAAGAACAGGGTGCCTAGATGAATGCAATGAGGGGTTTAAATTTTTCACACTACCTTGAATTCACAGGGTTAGGGGGAACATGTGGTCAGGGCTGGGAAGAACCTGTTTCCTTGCCTCATCAGGCTGCTAAGGGGTCCCACCTATCTTGGCTGAGAACCCCCTTCTTCCAGCAACAACACGGGAGTCTCGCATATTACCTCCTCTTCACTTCATTTTTCTGTGTCTCTCTCTTCCATTCCCAAGGACACTTGTGATTACACTGGGTTTGCTTGGATATTTTCCCTGTTTTTAGCTGTTTGGCAACCTTAATTCCATTTGCAACATGAATTTTCCTTGCCATGTAATATAACATCCATAGAAACCAGGGATTAGAACATAGACCTCTATGTATGTGTGTGTGTGTGTGTGTGTGTGTGTGTGCATTATTCAGTCCACCACATGGAGGAACTCCAACAGTCAGACACTGAGATCCTGGTGTTATGGTGAGCAGGTAAAGAGCACTAATAGGCTAAGGGGTGGCCTCTCCTTCAGTTCTCAATGTGAATTACATATATAATCACGTGAAAGCTTTAAAAAACACTAATGTCCATGTTATACTCTCAGAAATTCTGATTTATTTGTTCATAAGGCAGAGAAGCAGAGAGATAGAGATTTCCTATTCTGCTGGCTTACTCCCCAAATGCCTGACAAATTGCCCCAGATAGGAGCAGGGAACTCAATGCAGGCCTCCCGCATGGGTGGCTGGAGTCTACTCAGTTAAGCCATCACTGGCTGCAGAGTGGGAATTCAAACCTGGTACTCTGGCATCGGATGCCGTCATGCCAAGTGGCCTGAGCCATGACACCACGCACCTGCTCCACCTCCCAGTTAGTCTAACTAGGTAGGCATCAGTTGGATTCTAGACATAGTCAAGTTGAGATCCATAGATCTGGATGTCCCAGATATTTTGACATTCAGGCAGGGTTGAAAAACATTGACCTAGGGTGTGGGAGTTGATATCTTAACTCAAAAAGGTCAGAACTGAAAACCCAATGTCACATGTCCTAGAACTGATGTTCCTTTCTAATCTCCACCATTTACTTTTGCTTTTATATCTTGTCATACTTTACTGTGCCTCTAATTATGAAATTACACTTCATGTGTTTTAATTGTTCACCTGATCTATCTAACCTTGGTTTCCAAAAAAACTGTTTTAACTGAAAAACCAGTATTATAAGTACATCAATAACATTTCATTTCAAAGTATATACCTAGCTAATTTCAATAAAGAGTTAAACTAAATTTCATTTACTGAAATGAAATCTATTTTCATGAGGTTTCACTCTACAGTGTTTACTTCACAAACACTTGATGATATTTGTATCAGTCCCTGTGTTTTCTATTTTGTTTCTTTTCTTACTTTATTTCATTCTTGCATATAAAATTGTTGGTAGTTGCCATGGAAATTCTAATTGATTTTTTCTGCTGTTTTTGTAGGCTTTTAAAAAGATTTGCACAATACATCCTTCGTATTGTTATTTTTATCTCTGTAAGTGTGTAATGGCCTCTCAAAAAAAATAAAAGCTGTGTAACAAGAGCATCAGATATCACTTTGCTCAGTGTTGAAGGCTGTGGAGGACAAGAAGAAACTGAGGCAGAAAAGCCAAACTGGGAAGGATGATGAAGCAGAGGCTGAGAGTTCGAAAGTAAAAGTGCACGCACACAAAAGAAGGAGTTCGGGTACTTCAGTCAGAGGCAACGCAAGGACGAGAGATGTGCTTTTAGAGAACTCTTTGTCAGCGTGACAGCTCTGGAAGGAGGCAGGAGTGGAAAACCAGGCACAATGTCACCACTGTCTTTGTTTATCGCTGGGTGGTTCTCAAGATATCCTGTTATATACAATATCATACATACAATTATGTGTTGTTATATCCGTTGTTAAGATCAACTCACCTCCTCATTTAGTAAGTCAGAGGTGTGTTTTCTGATACGGTGCTCCGCTGTTGATTAACTGTCTTCTTTTTAATGGTGAGCTGCCGTTCCCTATTCAGTCCGGGAGATCAAGAGAAAAAGGAAAGGATGATGCTGTGGTCTGGAAGGAATTAGGTTTGATGTCAGGTTCAGTGTAGAACTTCAAAAAATTCACAGCACTATTATTACTTAGGTCCACCTATTTTTCTAGAAGGTAATTGCTATGATTGCAAACAAATTGATGACATCAAGTTATGAAACAACTTTTCTAGAGTACAGAATGGGTACATTTAGGACATGTGCACTGTAAAGCCAACAAATAGTTAAAGACTAGAAGTATGGGGCCAGGGCTGTGGCACAGGCGGTTAACACCCTGGCCTGGAGCACTGGCATCTCATATGGGTGCCAGTTCGAGACCTGGCTGCTCCACCTCCAATCCAGCTCTCTACTGTGGCCTGGGAAAGCAGTGGAAGATGGCCCAAGTGCTTGGGCCCCTGCATCCACACAGGAGACTGGAAGAAGCTCCTGGCTCCTGGCTTCGAACTGATGCAGCTCTGGCCGTTGTGTCCAATTGGGGAGTGAACCAGTGGATGGAAGACCTCTCTCTTACTCTCTCTCTCTCTCTCTCTCTCTCTGCCTCTCCTCTCTCTGTTTAACTGTGACTTTCAAATAAATAAATAAATCTTAAAAAAAAAAAAAACTAGAAGTAAATTTGCCTTTGAGCTTCCTAGTGGCTAAAGCAAACAGGAAAGCATGATCAGAATAACGAAGACTCAAAGTGCCTGTGAAGGAAACGTTATCAGGTGCATTAGAAAATACAATATTTCTGGCCTGCGCTGTGGTGCGCTGTGGCTTACTTGGCTAATCCTCCGCCTGCGGTGCCACTCAGGGTTCTAGTCCCAGTTGGGGCGCCAGGTACTAGTCCTGGTTGCTCCTCTTCCAGTTCAGCTCTCTGCTGTGGCCCGAGAGGGCAGTGGAGGATGGCTTAAGTGCTTGGGCCCTGCACCCGCATGGGGAGACCAGGAGGAAGCACCCAGCTCCTGGCTTCGGATTAGCGCAGCACCGGCCGTGGCGACCATTAGGGGAGTGAACCCACGGAAGGAAGACCTTTCTGTCTCTCTCTATTTTTTTGACAGGCAGAGTGGACAGTGAGAGAGAGAGACAGAGAGAAAGGTCTTCCTTTTGCAGTTGGTTCACCCTCCAATGGCCGCCGCGGCTGGCGCACCGCGCTGATCCGATGGCAGGAGCCAGGTACTTATCCTGGTCTCCCATGGGATGCAGGGCCCAAGCACTTGGGCCATCCTCCACTGCACTCCCGGGCCACAGCAGAGAGCTGGCCTGGAAGAGGGGCAACGGGGACAGAATCCGGCGCCCCGACCGGGACTAGAACCCGGTGTGCTGGCGCCGCAAGGCGGAGGATTAGCCTAGTGAGCCGCGGCGCCGGCCTCTCTGTCTCTCTTATTGTCTTTAACTCTCTCACTGTCTAATTCTGCCTGTCAAAAAAATAAAAAAATATAAAAAAGAGTATTTCCAAGAATTGAGACAAGTAAGAAATTTCCCCAAAGTGGGATACTTTAATATAATAGACAATAGCTTCAACAATAGCCCTGTAATATAAAACAGCAAGTTACACACAGGTATTTTTTAAAGATTTATTTTATTTATTTGAAAGGTAGACTAAGAGAGAAAGGGAGTGACGAAGACAGAAATCTTCCATCTGCTAGTTCACTCCCTAAATACCCACAACAGTGAGAGTTGGGCTGGACTGAAGCCCAGATCCATGAACTCCATCTGGGCCTCTCATGTGGATGGCAGGAACTCAAGTGCTTGGGCCATAATCTGCTACTGTCCTAGGCATATTAGCATGAAGCTGGATCAGAAGCCTAGGTGGGATTTGAACCCAGGCACTCCATATGGATATGGGTATCTCACAGGGGCGTTTAACCTGCCGCAAAACAACACCTGCCCCTACACAGATCCCTTTTTAAAAATTTCACCAACTCAAGTCAAGGGTGAAATGCTAGAGCACAAAACTAAGGAAAGGCTATTTAGTGAGGGAGACTTCTGAAAACCAAATATCCTGCCTTTGGATGACCTTGGTGATCAGAGTTACTGTATGTGGAGTTCACTACCTACCTAGAATATCCACTTTAGAGAACTTTTGTGCCCCACCCCACTGCATGATAAAATCAGAAGATGTGATGAGGCTGTACCCCGTAAGCCATTTCAGATTTAAGCTTTACAACAAAGAACACCACCGTATCCTCACATACTTGGATGAAAATAGATCTCAGTGATAGTAAATATGATTTATCTGAGAAGACCATTGTAAAAATTACATTACACAGGCTTATGTGAAATATGCAAAAGCTTTGAGAAATAAATGCCTAGCATAATCCACCATAAAACTTTTAGATAAATTATTACGACCCTGTCCTTCTGGTACAAACATAAATGTGTTTCCGATAAATGCATTTTATTATGTTTTGCTTCATAAGACCACCCTATTATAAATTCAGGATGGTTAAAAGAAAAATTTAAGATCCTTTCTTCCTTTGGCAGTCAGAACAAGGTTTCTTAAACCAAAAACATATGTTTAAATTTAGCTCCACATGTGCCAGCTAGCTATTGACTGAATACTGACATGTGTTGGAGCCCTAGGGATCTCAAATCTCTCCCTGCTTCTCTCCCCAGTTCCCCAACACCACACATTTCTCACTCCCTCTCCCCGGCCCTCTTACCTCTCTCTCTCTCTCTCTCTCTCTCTCTCTCACACACACACACACACACACACACACAATCCCACATACTGGGGAGTCACATATTTAGCAGGTAACAGGGCACTAAGTATTCAGAGTATACAGTTTCCGTGATGAAAGAACACCGTGGAGTACTGTGCACAGCATCTCACCTTAGAGGACACCAAGATTGCTTCTTGGTCAATTCCAAAGATCCCTTGAGCTTGGTCATTCCTCTGGCTCTCAGTTACGATAGCATACTCTAAACAGTGAATTTCTTAATCAGTTCTTTTCTAGGCAAGTGAAAATAATATTCCACTGGCAGGATAGTCTTTGTGAACTACAATGGGAATACAGCTTTGAAATCAATTTTTGTTTGCCTAATCCTGAATCTAGTGACCATGGTGAAAAGCCTTGTAAATCCCTGACTGGGAGGAGTAATTTCATCCAGGGCATTACAGTGTGTGGCATTCTGAAGCTCACCATCACATCTGTGACTTGCACCCAGGTCACACTTCCCCCAGTACTCTCCATCAGTGGTTGAGCAGGGCAGGGATACATACATAGACCCATTCCTAGGAGACACTGGACACACTTGCTGTCTAAGATGCTTCTATTCAACTTTGTGTTTTTTAACAAAAAAAAAGATTTATTTTAATTATTTGAATGGCAGAACTAGAGAGAGAGAGGGAGAGACAGAGAGGAAGATCTTCCATCTGTTCATACACTCCCCAAATGGCTGCAGCTGCCTGGGCTGGGCCATGCCTAAGGCAGAAGCCTCATCTGTGTGTCTCCCATGTGGGTGCAGGGGCCTGAGTATTTGAGCCATCTTCCCCTGCTTTCCCAGGCACATTAGCAGGGAGCTGGATTGGAAGTGGAGTAGCTGGGACTCGAACTGGAGCATACATGGGATGATGGTGTCACAGGCTATGCCTCAAAGCAATCCCCAGTCTTTGCCTTTTCTCTCCCTCACTCAGCACCAGAACTTCATCCCACGTGAAGACTCTCATCTTTTTCCAGTTTCCTTCCCATTTTCACTCACAAGTATTTCTCCTTATAAAACCTTTAAGTCTTTTTTTTTTTTAATTTGCCAGATAGAGTTAGACAGTGAGAGAGAGAGACAGAGAGAAAGGTCTTCCTTCCATTAGTTCACCCCCCAAATGGCGGCCACGGCCGGAGCTATGCCAATCCGAAGCCAGGATCCAGGTGCTTCCTCCTGGTCTCCCATGTGGGTGCAGGCGCCCAAGCACTTGGGCCATCCTCCACTGCACTCCCGGGCCACAGCAGAGAGCTGGACTGGAAGAGGAGCAACCGGGACTGGAACCCAGTGCCCACATGGGATGCCGGCCCCGCATGCGGAGGATTAGCCAAGTGAGCCACAGCGCCGGCCCCCTTTGTTTAATTCTGTCTTGGCATCTCTGTCTTAGAGGATCAAGACTCAGGTACCATACTGTTTGCTTTTAAAAGTAGGCTGCGTTATCTATACGTAAGGACAAACATGACCTTCCAGTCAAGGGGATGGTAGATTTCGAGCATACTGCTGCCACTCACACGTGGATCCTGACTAAGTGATATTAAAATGCTTTATCAATGAGTTTCCAAAATAAATTTCGAATTCATTCTTTTTTTCCAAGAAGCCACAATGCTTTCTCTAATCCTAGTCACTTTCCATCAATCCACTCTGCCCAAGCATGTTGAGATTGTTTTCTAGAATCTCACTTTCACATAAATCATACCTGCACATATTATCATTTAGAATATATGTCCATTGGAGTACATTCTGTGGCCTGAACCACAACCTTTTGCATGATTAGCAAGAACAGCAAGGCTGAAAATATTTAGCCTTGAATTGTGTTTAGAGATCCATTCTGAAATAATATGGTCAAGCCAGTGTAAATGAAGACCACTCAAGAAATATGTATTTTGGGATTCTCTGAAATTAGCTGTGGCCAAACCTTACTCCCTCTCCAAATTCAGAACCACTTGGAAAAACAAACACTATAGACAGGTAGAGGCTAAGAGATCAGCTTTTAAGCATTTAGGAGGCCTTAAATGGAGCCCATGGGTGGTTACTTGCCATCCAATTTTATAGGGAAAATATTGAAACCACAGACTCGTAGCTGTAGGTCAGAGCATGGCAGTGCAGAGAACAATGCATTTGACTGAGAAGCTGATTCCAGAGCCAAGGGTCAAGTTCTGTTCTAGAATCCACAACTCAAAAACAAAAGCATGGGAAAAGGGTCAATGTGTTCTCCACTTTACAGCTAAGTGACTTTCCTCTCTTGGGGAGTAAGTGCAGAAAGAAGTTTCCTAGTTCTCCTGAAATAACAGCAATTTTATTGTTTAGGTCACACAGTAAAATCAGAGAGAGAGAGAGAGAGAGAGAGAGAGACAAGGGGGAGGGGA